>NC_083585.1:15199304-15799304 GCF_027579695.1 Neoarius graeffei
TCCATAGTGGTCCCATAATTGAGGTATCGATGTGTTGTTATACAGATAAAATTCTATGGAAAACAAATGCAACCTCACAAATTAGACTTACGACAACCAATATGTCGAAGCAGCAAGTGAACATTACTGACTTCATTAACAAATCTCATCTCATTCTCATCTCATTATCTCTAGCCACTTTATCCTGTTCTACAGGGTCGCAGGCAAGCTGGAGCCTATCCCAGCTGACTACGGGTGAAAGGTGGGGTACACCCTGGACAAGTCGCCAGGTCATCACAGGGCTGACACATAGACACAGACAACCATTCACACTCACATTCACACCTATGGTCAATTTAGAGTCACCAGTTAACCTAGCCTGCATGTCTTTGGACTGTGGGGGAAACCGGAGCACCCGGAGGAAACTCACACGGACACAGGGAGAACATGCAAACTCCACACAGAAAGGCCCTCGCCGGCCATGGGGCTTGAACCTGGACCTTCTTGCTGTGAGGCGATAGCGCTAACCACTACACCACCGTGCCGCCCCGTTAACAAATCCAACATTGCAAAAAGACCTAAAACTCAAGGGAATTAACACTGGACAAGTCTTGCAGTGACTGCTATTAGCATATAATAAATTATGCACGAAAAATGGACCATGACTTTACAATTTCCTCCAGATCCAGGATGAATATTAGAGCGATAATAGGCAAACAAGCAAAGCTTTGCTATATAACATATGGGCCCACAAGTATAATCAACAGTTATTCCATGAAATCAAGTCATACATGAGCTGATAGCGTCTCGTTGGCTATCAGCTCATGTACGACTCGATTTCATGGAATAACTGTTTTATTACATCCACATTCACTGGCTTTTGAGAAACAGACCATTTTTATTTTTTTGCAAATTTGATAAATAAAAACTTTATACACAATGTCCGACAAAATCATTTCCACTTAGAATGTAAACAAACCGGTGAAATGACAGCAGTAATTTGTGAAAAAATGCTATAATTCTTGAAAAATTAAAAAAGATACATTCTTACCATCAAATACTTTTATTCCATATTTTGTTGCGGGGGGTACAGTGGTGTAGTGGTTAGCGCTGTCGCCTCACAGCAAGAAGGTCCGGGTTCGAGCCCTGTGGCCGGCGAGGGCCTTTCTGTGTGGAGTTTGCATGTTCTCCCCGTGTCCGCGTGGGTTTCCTCCGGGTGCTCCGGTTTCCCCCACAGTCCAAAGACATGCAGGTTAGGTTAAGTGGTGACTCTAAATTGACCGTAGGTGTGAATGTGAGTGTGAATGGTTGTCTGTGTCTATGTGTCGGCCCTGTGATGACCTGGCGACTTGTCCAGGGTGTACCCCGCCTTTCGCCCGTAGTCAGCTGGGATAGGCTCCAGTTTGCCTGCGACCCTGTAGAAGGATAAAGCGGCTAGAGATAATGAGAATGAGATGAGAAAAACTTTATACACAATGTCCGACAAAATCATTTCCACTTAGAATGTAAACAAACTGGTGAAATGACAGCAGTAATTTGTGAAAAAATGCTATAATTCTTGAAAAATTAAAAAAGATACATTCTTACCATCAAATACTTTTATTCCATATTTTGTTGTGGGGGGTACGGTGGTGTAGTGGTTAGCGCTGTCGCCTCACAGCCAGAAGGTCCGGGTTCGAGCCCCGTGGCCGGCGAGGGCCTTTCTGTGTGGAGTTTGCATGTTCTCCCCATGTCCGCGTGGGTTTCCTCCGGGTGCTCCGGTTTCCCCCACAGTCCAAAGACATGCAGGTTAGGTTAACTGGTGACTCTAAATTGACCGTAGGTGTGAATGTGAGTGTGAATGGTTGTCTGTGTCTATGTGTCGGCCCTGTGATGACCTGGCGACTTGTCCAGGGTGTACCCCGCCTTTCGCCCGTAGTCAGCTGGGATAGGCTCCAGCTTGCCTGCGACCCTGTAGAACAGGATAAAGCGGCTAGAGATAATGAGATGAGATGAGATTTTGTTGCTTTTTTTGTATTTTGGGGGTTTTTGTTTTTAAGTAGAGTTTTTACTTTGTCCTCAGTTGGTTCAACAACATGCTCTGCCATTATATTTTTCTCTACTCACGGTATATGAGCTGATATCCTAGTAGTAGTCAATCAAAGCATGCGATTGCTCATATCCAGTGAATGTGGATAGAATAATATGGGATATCATATGGGTATTGAGTGATTCCACATAGAGGCCTTTGTGTATGCATGTCAGGGTCGTAGCAAAGCATGGACAAGCAGTGCCCCCACCCAGGTGGTGATTGTGGAGGCACCCAAATTAGCTAATTTGTAGCTCAATATGTTATCCTAATAGCTGGTGTGTGTGTGTGTGTGTGTGTGTGTGTGTGTGTGTGTGTGTGTGTGTGTGTGTTTACATTAAATAATTAGATTATAGAATACAGATTAGGATGCAAGTAATAAATACCTCTATACCCAGATTATTAGTTGTTTGTATCAAAGTGGTTCACATATATGTATAAGTTATATTTTACAATTTTCGATTAATTTTACAATTTTATAATTTTAATCAAAATTTTACAATCTTAAGTCAATAGACCACTTTGTTCTATTTGTTAATTATGTTTGTGCGACAAAGTTAGTGAGCAAACTATTATATAAATAACTACATTGTAATAATACACCTAACTATGCTCACTGGCCACTTTATTAGGTACACCCATACATCTACACCTGCTGTTTTATGCCAATCAGCCAAACCCTTGACAGCAGCACAATGCATAAAATTATGCAGCTACAAATCAGAAACTTCAGTTAATGTTCAAATCAAACATCAGAATGGGAAAAAATTGTGATCTCTGTGACTTTCACTGTGGCATGGGTGTTGGTGCCAGATGGACTGGTTTGAGTATTTCAGAAACTGCTGATTTCCTGGGGTTTTCACACGTAACACTCTCTAGAGTTTACACAGAATGGTGCAGAAAACAAAAAAAAACATCGAGTGAGTGACAGTTCTCTGTGTGGAAATGTCTTGTTGATGAGAGAGGTCAGAGGCAAATGGCCGGATTGGTTCAAGCTGCCAGGAAGGACATCGTAACTCATAGAAACTCTTTACAACTGTGGTGAGCAGAAAAGCATCTCAGCATGCAACAGCAGAAGACCAAATTGGGTTCCACTCCTGCCAGCCACGAACAGGAATCTTAGAATCAAGAAGTTGTTCCTATTAAAGTGGCTGCTTATGCTTTGGGTCTGCCTACTACTCTTTTCCAAATGCCCCCCCTACTCCAAAAGTTATTGACAGGGACGCAGACCTGTCTCCCATTCAAAACATTTGCCGCAATATTAAATGAAAAATACGGCAAAGTAGACCCTGAACTGTTGAGCAGATGAAATCCTATACCAGAAAAGGATGGGACAACATTTCACTTTCAAAACTACAGCAACTGGTCTCCTCAGTTCCCAAATGCTTACAGAGTGTTGTTAAAAGTAGAGGTGATGCAACACAATAATAAACATGCCCCATCCCAACATTTTTGAAATGTGTTACTGACATCAAATTCAAAATGAGCATATATTTTTCAGATAGATAGATAGATAGATAGATAGATAGATAGATAGATAGATAGATATTCAGTTTCAACATCTGATATGTTGTCTTTGTACTATTTTCAGTCAAATATAGGGTTTCCATGATTTGAAAATAATTTGTTTTTATTTATATTTCACACAGCATCCCAACTTTTTTGGAACTGAGGTTGTACTAACAAGTCTCAAGACCACAACCAGGCTGATCTATCTTTGTGACTTAGTAGAGGTTTTGCATTAGAGCCTTTCTCCATGGTGTAATTTGCATTCTGTTATATGCTATGTAGTGCCTTTCCAGCAAGCTGAGCTGGTGGCTTTCAAATAAACTGATTTACAAATTAAAGGTTTCATCTATGACCCTTCAGTGAGATTTTAATTTCTTTACAAATGTCACTTGAGCAATTTACAAATGTGTCATCTATGCATCAAGATTTTGTCAGAACATGCTTTTATTTGGGGGGGGGGGACCTAAAAGACATTTTCTTAAATCACAATAGCTCTAATTTAATGTAATTTAAAACCACAAACTGTACTTTTGTACATTATTATCATTCTTCATAGTCTGGACTTTAAAGTTCAGGTCAGAAATAATAATAATAATAATAATAATAATAATAATAATATGTCAGAACTTAAAGAAAGTTGAATTAATTCTGTTTCATATTCTTGAAAATGAAACAAGAATTGGAAATGGTTATTTGGCTTTTCCCTCTGTCAGTGTAGAACACTACAGTACATGGTAGCCGTTTCACAGAAGGATCTCCTCAAACCGTTAAGAAACCACGGAACCTTTGTGGAACCTTTTTTCTAAGAGTACAGAAACTCTAATTTGCAATCTGTCTATTCAAAGCAAGTGTTGGTATTTTTGAGAAGAACGGTTCCCATTAAGAACCGACTCTTTTATCTTTACAACGATTTTCACTCGAAAGATCCACAGAAGCCGGAGTCGACTCGTCTCTCCTCGGTTGACTCCCAGCCGGAGCCGAGAGGCAGCTACAGAGTTTGTCCCTGTGGCCGCCATTAAAGGATACAGACCCATGTAGCTATTCAAACAGAAAAAAAAAACAGCAAGACATTGATGAGAAAGCGGACAATGTTTCGCCTTTTACACGATTTTGTATTTCGGTTTTTTATTTATATTTAATGAGTATTTTCTAATGTGAACACCTTCTTTTGAAGACCGCGAAAATAGTGCGGATTTTTTTTTTTTTTTGTAACTGAACACTTTTTTTTTTTTTTTAACTGGACTTGACTGCCTGGGCTGCCAATCGGTTAGCCAGCTAGCTAACGTTAGCTAGCTTGTTAGCTAACGCTAGTGGGTTGGCTAGCAAGCCGTCCAGATACTCTAATGCTAAGTGAGGGGGGGAGGGGGAATCACCTCGAACAATTTGGTTTACGTTGTTTTTAATCTTTTTTTTTTTTCTTCCCCAGATAGAAAACGGAACCGTATTTCGCAGAGCCGGGTACTCTTCTTTTAGCACCGCTTATATTTGTTTTCCACCGCGACTAAGTAACTGAGCGAATGTTTGTGAGTTCAACAAGAGACTGGAGGATTTGAATAGTTAGCTCGCTAGCAGCTAAACTTGCCCGAGACGCGTCTTGACGGCTGATTTGTTTGCGGAGCTGCTCTGCTGGAGTTTATTCTCAGCCAGCCTCAGAACGCTCAAACACGCTCCGAAAAGACAAATCTGTTCTGTTGCTGTGAAATGATGGCGCGATTGGCTTCATCCTGAAGATGAATTCTTGTTTTGTACCCAACGGGGCGAGCCTGGAGGACTGCCACTCTAACCTATTTTGTCTGGTAAGAGATTTAACCGAGCTAAAGCTAAACTGCGGCTAAAGCCAGTTCCAGCTAGCTGGCCAGCTACTGAAGATTAGCTTCTTCGAAGTAGCGGCCCAGGCCTGTTGAGCTACTCAGTGCTGTCTGAACAAGTACATAGTGTTGGTTGGTTTGAAAATAAAATACAGCTCTTTCTGTACAGGTTATACTCGCAACATATACTTTTGTTTTTTAAGTTTGGAGATTATTGTTTGTATTACGTGTAAAGTTAGCACCGCTAATCTAGCTGTTGCTAGTCTGTCGGTAGTAAACAATGTCACAACTATCTGGAGTTACAAGTTGACTGTTGTAATTACTCATAAATAACAGTATGACAGAATAATAATTTTAATATGTATGTCTCTGTTCATTATTAAAGCAGATTGAACGTGTGTTATTTAATATCTGGATTTATCAATTTGGCTAGTTGTCTTTCCTGTTAAAATCTAGATGCATGATTTTTAATATATGAAAGACACTCAGAAATGGAATTTCACATTAAATATTTTTGAACGTCCACCTAAAATGCGTGTTGTGAAAGCTTAATAATGAGCTAGATTAAGTATTTTTCTGTTAATCTTCAAATCAACGCTAGTAAGCGAGCTAGCATAACTAGCTATCAATCAGATATAATACGAATAAGGCCTACATGTGTATTATCTGCTCTTGCTAACCTGATTACCTCTATATAGCATTTTTTGTTGTTGTTAATTTCATGTTTACATTTCATGTGATTAGGCAGCATTTGATTCACAGTAAGTTTCTTTTCCGTCTATTCCTCTCGTCTTACAAAGTTGGGTAGTGACCTCTGCACTGCTCAATATAATACCGATGATCTGATCTGATTACTCTGTTGATATTTACATCCTTTCCCAGATAGAAAAAAAGAAATGCATTCTTGTCCAGAGTATTTCCTGGAGATAATTGAAAACTTTTCCAGTCAGATGGTCTTGTATAACTGGATTTAGGCCCTGGCAGGCAGTGGTATGATGCTATGGGTTTCAGGAAAGTATAATCATCCTAACTATAGGGCTGTTTTTTCCCCCCTCTGTGTAATCTCATGCCTATTTTTATATTACTAAATGTTCAACTGCTCATGCACAACCTCCTGTTCATGCATGTTTACTTAAAGTGTACTGTTAGATGGGAATGCATACTTATACCAACAGTCGATACTAGTTGCAGGAGTATGTTTAAATGTTATTGCATGGTGCTCTTGAAGGGTGTCTGGTTTTCAGTGTGTGTTTTTTTTTGTTGTTGTTTTTTGTTTTTTATGGCATTGTCGTTTACTATGTTGACTGTCCTGAGCTAACAGTATGTTTTTCTGTCTCTGACCTCAGGCTGACCTCACAGGCATCAAATGGAAGTGCTTTGTATGGCAAGGCCCCACATCTTCACCCATCGTCTTCCCTGTGACTGAGGAGGACCCCATCCTGTGCAGCTTCAGCCGGTGCCTGAAGGCAGATGTGTTGAGCGTGTGGCGGCGGCACCAGACACCCGGACGCCGAGAGCTCTGGCTCTTTTGGTGGGGCGATGATCCCAACTTTGCTGAGCTCATCCACCACGAGCTTTCAAGTGGGTTCTCTAATGTTCTCCATATCACAGCTCCTAATAATTAACTCACAATATCTCGCGTAAAAAAACACACACACCATCAGTCATGTACACGTATATGATTGTGAGCATTTGTCGTGATTTTAAAAACTCAAATTTGTTAAAAACAAGCTAAAATAAAAAATATTTTGCTGTTCCTCTTTAAATCAGTGTTAGTTAGCCTTGCTCACTATCCCATGAGAAAATCATGTGGCTTGCATCATACTACAAGGGGTGGGATGAGCAACGTGTACATTTAAATAGATGTTAAAGAGGTTACAACATAGACAAGTCTGCAGTTGTAATCTGTGAAGAACTTCTCATTGAGTTTAGCTTGTGGGTATTTGTACTCGCTTGCTACAGTAGTAGGATCACATTTCTCATTGCAGCTGAGCACAGTGACTCCTTGTGAAATGAAGAATATACAGATGCTGAGTGGAGTTATCAGGGACTGCTTGTTACACAGAAGCTCTGATTATTAAACACTTCTGCGTCCACATATTTGTGAACACATGAGGGCGTTTTACATGGGCGGTTACATAGGTGCCTGTCTTACACTTGAAGTGGATATGTCCACTAGGGGGCAGAAAATAAAAAAACCGAATCAAGTTTCACATTTCACTACAGAGCAAACTGAGTGAAGGATAAAGTAGTGTGTGAGAGAAAACTGAGGATTCCAACTACTGGGGGTGTTTAAGTTACTAATAGGTATTAAATGTGACCAGATAGGGGACAGTTGGCAGCTTTTCATATATATTTAAAAAATAAAATAAAAAAAAAAGCGTGGATATCATATATTAAAAGAGAATATATTGCTTAAGTGTTTCACCTTGCATTGATAGGAATTATTTCATGAAGTAATAGCCAGCTGCAGCCCTGCACCACCAAAACATCATCTTGGCCAAATAAAGCAATATGGCATTGCTTAGTTATGTGTAGGCATGCTTTGGTGCCCTCTGCTCGTCAGGCACCCCACCCCCTTTTTTTTTGTGTGTTCATGTTCTTGGCAACACTTTCCAAATGCTCAGTGATCATTTATAGTGCTGGGTTTCTAGTCAGATTTAACAGTAGAACCAAAGAAGCAGTTTAAGAGCATATTTTTGCTATGCAGGACTGTGAGACATGGCATGCAATTTGTAAAGGTGTGTTTAGTTATTTAAGGAGTGGAAACAATTCTAATACCATTAAAACGGTATATCAATTTCATTTATTCAAATAATCATCCTGACACACAGTGGGATGATTTTAATCTAAGACGCACAAAACTATACATATGTGCAGTGGGCCGTTAGGATTTGGAAGGTGCGTGTGTCAGCCTCTTGGTGCATCTCTGACGTGGTACGTTGGCATTTTTTTTTTTTTAAACCATAACCCTTCTCTCTGTTGCATCACAAATAAAGAGAAACAAAACCCCCAAAATAAACTCCTTTATCCGGACAGATAATGTCCATAAAAGACATAAACGTTAGTACGTTTATACCATGTACAGATTTTATTTTAAAAGAAAAATGTTCTTGGGCGCTGCCATATTACTCTCTCCAAGGTTCAGATATCGTGTCCGAGTACAAATCATGACGTCATCTACGTGGCTTACAGAGGCTAGAGGATCTCGTGGACACATCGCTTCTAAATTGTTGTAAACCCTAAAGGTGCCGAGTGTCAACCATTTTTGGTGTAAAAATAAGCCTAGTCGTATTAGGTGACATGCTTTGGTTTGTTTTTATTCACTGAGAAAAGCAGTATTTTTAGACAGCAGTAAGCGTATGAAAGCAGGATTTTTTTTTACTAGTATCTGTGTCAGTGCTGCGTATGCGTAATCTAGCCGAGTGATATTTAAACTTCATAAAAGTCTGTTTCATTCATGTATTTTGTTGCGAGTAAAAATCTCATTGTTACAGAAAATTTCTGATTAGATTTTTAGAATTAGAAGCCTTGATTTGTTCCCTAAACATTACAGCACAGTGAAGTTCTTTCTCTATATTTAACCCATCTGAAGCAGTGAAAATGCACATGTATAGTGTGTGCAAGAGGTGGCGGCGGCGATGTTTTTTAGAATTAGTAGCCTTTATTTGATGGCCCTCTGTAACAAAGGTAAACAGTGTCCTAGGGTGCCGTTAACATCACAGCCAGATATCTGGTTTCAGGGTAAACGATCGTATCCAGGTAAACCTATTTTTTGCAATATCACAACTTTTTAAAATGGATAAATTGTTAGTTTTATTTTGAATTTAAGCATGAAGAGGGCAAATCAGGGCACTTGCTGTGATTGGCAAACAGCATTTATTTTTGGGTTTTGTTTGAGTTTATGTGCAGAAGAATAAACCAGCATTAAGTTAAGCTAGTAGTGTTTTTAAATTCCTTTGTATTGCTGAACTTTACCACAGGAAGCAGGGTGGTGGGTTATTTATTTATTTATTTTTTAAACACATAAAGAGCTTGTTTTTTATATGACCTTGTTTCCAAGTTTGGGCCACATTTTTTATTCTGTTTGTCAATTGCATTTACAAAACTTTAAGAGCCTGGGGGCTGTGTGATTTAATAGATTCTGGAATTGCAACAGCATTGGCACATCTAGTGTGTTTTTCTTTTGTCCAGATCATGACAAAAGTACATGATGTAATGTTTTGGTGGTTGTAATCCTGTTGCGTTTTTTTTTTTCTTTTCCCTCTCTGTCTTTCACACTGAACATCTTGATTAGAATTGCAAAGACATTAACCATGTGTTCACACGAGCAGGTGATGAAGTGACAGATGGCCATACCTTTCCTGTGGGTTTGGTTCACAGCCCTGCAAATTCTGGAGACAACAATCAATTTATTTACCTAATATTACGCAAATTATCTGCGATAGGATAAAGTAGCAATCCAAATAATTGTCAGAAATCCCCAATTTTCAACTAGCACAACCTTCCATATGATGATTTTTGTTGGAATAAGAGCTTATAATCACATCCGATCATCTTTAACCTTATTACAGTATGTGTGTTTTATATCAGTTTATCAATCAATTGATAAATAGACATCTCACACACACACACACGTGTTTTTACTAGGAAAAACACTCGTATTTTTCATATGAACTACATCTGGGACATTGAGTGACATATTTAAATAATATTGGCTGGCTTTTTTCATGGTATATCAGATATATTCCATTCAGCTACTCGTCTTTGACTCATTCAATATCATGCTAGCTGAATTGAATATATCTGATATACCACGAAAAAAGCCATTATTATCATTATTATTATTATTATTATTATTATTATTATACTACACATTCCTTTTGGGTGTTCCACGCATCTTTCTCTTTCAAAATTCTCTCAGAAATTTTCTGTATTTAATGAAGAAAACTTGGCGGCCATGTTTGTTTATAAATTGTCACAGTTAATCGCTAGCATGGAAGTTTTGCGTCTCTGACGTGTGCCATCATGTTGTCTTGACAATATTGTAAACCATATTCAATGCTCATTCTCTATTGGGTAGAGTGACGTAATACATGTAGCATAAGCGATATGCTAACAATATTGCAAGCTATCAAACCAAATGAATGAAACCCACTAGAAGGGAATAGAACACATTTTTATTCCATCGAAAAAGTGTCTTGTATGTATAATTCTTGATTTCTCACTCATGAGGAAATCAATGAATTGTTTTTGATAAATTTGGGTACTTTTTGCTTTTTATATAATAAAAAGAAAGTCACATGTTGGTTTGAAGATATGAAGTTTATCTTCATGTTGAAATACTTCACTCGTTCACTTCACTCACTCATGATGTATACATTCACCATTTGAACATAAACTTCATATTTTCTCACCCTTTCATATATAATGTATAAAATATTTTTTAATGGTGCTTATGTTTTGGAACCAAACTTTTTTCATATATACATTTATTTTTTATTTTTTAAATTATTTTTTAAAGTTCCCACCAAAAGAAGTTTGAAATTTGATCGCTATTCAAAGTTCCAAAATCAATTTTATGCAAAATGCGATATCTGCCACGGTCCTCTGCATTGTATATCCCCTTTCTTTCCAAAACACGACAAGCACCGCTACTGATTTTCCACAGATCGCACCATCTCTGTCTGACCAATCACAGCACACCATTCAAATATGGAAACTGTAATGGCAGCTGCCACTGATTGTCGACATCGTGGAGAATCACCATCTTTTTGTGAGATTGTGAACAAAATAAATTAATAATTTTGATGTGTATGTGGAAGGGTATTATTTTCGCTTTGTTATTGTTGCAGTAGAGAATGTATTCTAATTTGAGTGCACCTGATTTCTCCTGGGATCTTGACATGCCACTTAATAAATAAAATAATATGTGTATAAGTACATAATTAGACAGACACTGCCTAAAAGCAGAGCTCCCAACGAGTGTAAAATGTGCTGGTAAATAATTCCACCTTATTATAAATAAATAGGCGCTGGATAAAAATCCATCTTTCTTTTTATATAAATTTATAAAGATATAAAATTTTTTTGTCTGGTGGTCAAGTGTTTGAGATGTGTTGCCTTGCACTTGTGATCGCGGTCGCAAAAGCCATTAAAAAAAATCAGCTCGCTGCTTTACCATGTTCACTTAAGTGTGGAACTTCGCTCTGTGCCTGGGAGCTCGGCTATGAATTTAACCGTACAAGGTGTCCAAACTTCTGAATTTATTGTTCACAATAAAAAGTTTGTCCTTTCTTTTAAAAAAAAGACAAGTTTCCATGTAAACTTCTGACGGTTTATTAACCTTCCTCAGAGCTTTGTGTATAAAATATATTGGGGCTTGATGAATGTAATTTGGGGAAAATCTGTGGTTCAGTACGAGAGTCCAAGTTCAGAGGCTGCCCTGTGTGTAGATCAGTTTTGTTTCTAGTTATATTTCACACACAAAAAATATATATATATATTGCTGTAATTGACATCAATTATTTTTTAATTTTTTTTTTTTTGGGGGGGGGAGTGTCGTGTGTGGGGGGTACATTGGGGGGGTTAAATCAAAATCTCAATTTGCATATTTATTTATTTATTTATTAAAATATCACAACCTCACAAGGTTATATCAAAGTGAAAATAGTGGTTTACATGTTACCAAATTTGGTAAAGAAAACTGAAGAAAAAAAAATACATTTATCATGGTGGATTTATTGTGTTTTAGATTAGATAAAACTGTATTGATCCCTTTGGGAGGGTTCCCTCAGGGAAATTAAGATTCCAGCAGCATCATTACAGATAAACAGAGAAAAGAAATGGAGAAAAACTTCTAGATAAATTAAAATAAATAAAGTATTTACATGTACAAATATCAAAGAATAAGATATGGGGGACCTGGCGACTTGTCCAGGGTGTACCCCGCCTTTCGCCCGTAGTTAGCTGGGATAGGCTCCAGCTTGCCTGTGACCCTGTAGAAGGATAAAGCGGCTAGAGATAATGAGATGAAGATATGGGGACGAGAGGAAGGGGGGAGAAGTGGGGTTAGGGTAAGTGCGTGTGTACACATGAGTTTGGTTTTGGGACCAAACTCATGTGTACACACACACTTTAGGTCTTTTTTAATTTAAATCATTCTATTTTTTCCAGTGTTTTTTTTTTTTTTTTTTTTTTTTTTTGTACAAGTAAGAAAAATTTTTGCACCATTATACACATTTAGACAAACCTCACAGCAATATGTATAAATTATAGAGTTGATTGTATATAGCAGATTATAAAATGTATTTTATGGGAACCTAGAGGACTGGACAGTGGATATTTGTAAGTGATTGCTACAAATACACGAGGCAAACTGGGTGCAACATGAGACTTGTTGCTGGTTAATGTTAATTGTTTGTAATAAACCTCCCTAACTTATGATTTCCAATGATTACCCACTGCAGTTAAAGAAGAAATGGTTCAATGTTGAAGTTCCCCTGGTTATTTACGTGGCACTAAATGGCTAAACAATTGTTCTGATGCAGTGAGGGGGAAGTTGTGTGCTAAGGTTCAAGCATGTAGACCATAATATTGTGCTGGGCGATTTTCACAATTTCAAAAAAATGTTGTAATTGTGTGGTGTGTTTTATTTATTTATTTTATTTATTTTCATATTTTACCTTCTTCAAAGTAGCCACTGTTTACCTTGATGACGCTTTGCACACTATTAGCATTACCTCATGAAGCTGGTTAAGATGGTCACCTGGAATGCTTTTCAATTAAGAGATGCGCTTTGTTAAAAGTTAATTAGTGCAATTTTTTTCCCTGGTATTGTTTCAACAGCCATATGCACCATTTACATCTTTTTCATCCAGAATTGCATTCGTCTTTTTACTGAGATCTTGTATTGACTAGATTTATGTGTCGTTTGTTTTTGTTTGTGCAATGTCGCCCTGCGGTATTAGGAGGATTGTAACTATAAAGCAAGGTTATGCAACATGACAAAATAATTATAACAAGCAAACATCAGTGAAACAGTAAGTCACTTGTCAGAGTCAGGATGTTTTGGAAAAACAGACAATGAACTTGTGGGCTTTCTTTGTTAGGTAATGAAGACGGTGTGTGGGAAAGTGGTTTGACGTACGAGTGTCGCACACTGCTCTTCAAAGCCATCCACAACCTGCTGGAACGCTGCCTCATGAACCGCTGCTTTGTGCGCATCGGCAAGTGGTTTGTCAAGCCCTATGAGAAAGATGAGAAGCCCATCAACAAGAGGTAACACATCTCTCAGCATTGGGGAAATAACTTTTTTTTTTTTTTTTTTCCCCCTTTCTACTCAGGCTGCTGTATTAAGCATTATGCCCAAAGAAGTCAAATTACGTGAAGCTAATTCACACAGTAGGGCAGAGTTTCTTGTCTGGAAGCTATATCTATATCTCTGTATCACCCCTTTGATCACCCACTTTGTTTATCTTGGTTTTCTCGCTGGACTTTTTAGCAGAATCATCTGGTTTTGGTATGTTAAGTACATGGAATCTGTTAAACCCTGACTCTGGTCAAATTAGCTGGGGAAGCAGGGTTCAGTGTTCGGTCTAAATCAACGAGAAGTAATTTGCTCCCTCAAGACTGAGCTGTTGTGCTGTGTTTACAGTTTTGACAACGTGTCAAAAATAGCCCCTCGGCTTCCCGCTCTGCTCTGGGTGTACTCACTGGGCCACAGTGGCTGCTAACTATGCATGCAGTGGAAAATGTGACTGATTTCCCTGTATTGCTGTTAGTGTACTGTTCTTTGTTTTAAAATAAACCCCATAAGGTGGGTGGTTTTTTTTTTTAAAGACCTTTTACACATTTGCTTATAATATTGGTGTCTTAAGTTGCCTGGGTGTGAGTAATTGTAAGTTTTGAGAATGATCTCCACTAGTACCTTAGGCTGATCACTTGAAGTGGTTTGCTTTCTTGAGACAGACAATGAACAGATGACATGGTATCATGTCAGGCTGTGTTACACACCACAGGGCTGTGCGCAGGCTTTGAAGTGCCATCTGTTGGTGTGGAGTTTGATGGTGAGTTGGTAGTGTGCCTTAATGACACTCCACTGAGTGCTCAGCAGTCATATGAGGAATGCGCATACTTTTCCCATTCAGCATAATCTCCCTGCTCCCTCATTACCTAGGTTATGATTCATGGTCTTATTTTGTGTCTCTTGTGTAAGCAAGGTGGCACCAAGTAGCTTTGCACCTTTTGAAGTGTACTTCTTTGCATTTGACCTTTGATGTAAAAAGAATTCCTTCCATGTGTAAAACAGGTTGTGACGAAGAGTTCAGAATCGTGTGGGAGCAGTTGTTGTGCCCTAGGCTGTTTAGCCTAATATATTACAGGAATTGTAATGCAGTAAAACTGGTTGAGGCTTATAGAGGTTTTAGGACAGTTTTCTGGCCCATTGTGACTTAAATTAATTGTGGGGATTTTTTTCTTTTGATGACATTAATGCCATGATTTAACAAAACAATGACCGAAAACCAGGAAGCTCTGGGTTGTTTTTTTTTCTTGGAAGGCTCCCAGTAAACCATAAACAAAATTGTGGTTTGGATGGTACATTTTCATATTGCAGGCTTCTGCAATATTACAAAAGGTCTGTAGTGCACGAAGTATTAGCAATATATTGTGTAACCTTAACTTGAATTAAGCCCTCAAATTAACCTGAATTATGCACCTAAAAACATATCAAGTCAAGGAAAAATTTGGTCAGAGTTTATCTTTACAAGTTACTTATATAGATTAACTCCAGTTATTGGCACCTTACTGCTTAATGTGTAGGAGCATAATTCACTTTCTCACTGTGGCTATAAAAATTCTAGGAACTTCAGATGTCAGTACTAATTCTCTTCTCTTTTTGTTCTCCTCCTCTTCAGTGAGCATCTGTCCTGTTCCTTCACCTTCTTCTTGCATGGAGACAACAACGTATGTACCAGTGTGGAGATCAACCAGCATCAGCCAGTCTACCTGCTGAGTGAGGAACACCTGACTCAGGCCCAACACAGCAGCAGCCCAGTGCAAGGTGAGATCATGCATTTCAGCTCGGCAAGTTAATGCCAAACACCACGTTTCTCCTCGGCAGGTCAGCTTAAGCCAGTACTTTTTGGCAGAGCATTTATAGCATTGTTTAAAAAAAATGGAAGTGTGTAGGCTGCACGTGGGAATTGCAGGAACTGATAGATAAGCGATTTACACCACATGGTTTAAAACATTTATACTAAAGTAAGAACTTTTATTTCTTGCCCAAGTCTGTCCTTATACATCTACAGTATTTTATTGTTCTATTATGCACTGTTTTGTTTTTAAGGCATTTATTTCTTGTACAGTTTTATTTTACATAGTGTGTGTTTGTTTGTTAATCCTGAAGGAAATTCTTGTGCCAGAAATCGCTCCATAACAATACAGTATGTTAAAATACAACAATACAAGCTGGGGGAAAAAAACAAAGAGGGACATGTATAAAATTTTAAACAACTATTCCATGGTTAATTGGCTCTCACTTGGGGCAAAAAATACTGGTTGCATATCAAAAATAAATGCTGATTGGGAGCTATATTTCATAAAAGCAGTACAGTCTATAAAAGCAATTAATCAAAGATCAAATCGCACAGCTTGTGATTGTCACAGTAATTTGTTGTTTTCAGGTTAATGTAAAAAAAAAAATGAAATAGAAAGGCTGTTTTTTTTTTAAATAGAATTATTGTCTTGCTATGAAATGTGCTAAACATCTAAACACTAAAATGTATAGCCTTCATCAACAAGCAGCAGGCAGTAGATGTGTGTGCAGAGACACTATATAGACAAAAGTATGTGGACTCCCTGAGTATTGAAAAACCCCTTCCAAACCCATGGCTGCTGATATTGACTTGTTCCCTCTTCAGTACTATAACAGCCATCGCTATTCTGAGACAGGGTTTTTTTTTGCTAGATTTTGTAGTGTGGCCGTGGAGATTTGTCCATCAGTCATGAGTACAATATTTCATGCACTGATGTCAGGCAAGAAAGTTTGCATTCCGGTTCATCCCAAAGGTGTTCAGTGGGGTTGAGGTTAGGGCCCTGTCATAATTTGGGGGATGGCCCATATGTGTGAGATGGTCAGGTGTTCACACACTTGTGCTGTGCATCCTAAATCTAGGTGATAATGTTTCTTGGTTCTTTTTGTTGTCTCCTTAAAGGCCTGCAGCTGTCAGTGTGTTGGCAAGCTTGTGTATGTGTTTTTTTTTTTTTTTTTTTTTTTTTAAAACCCCTGAGTTCAAGGGCGTAGTAATGACAGTTACAGCATCCTGCTGATTCTTCTGGGACTCTTTTTTTGCCTTCCCTGCTGCTAGTAATTAACTTGGTACAGGCTCACTCTAGCACTGATGAAGGCTTTTCCAAATACACACAACTGCACTACTTCACTGTTACCTTTGGCTGAGGCTCATTTAACTAACTAATGAGACTCATGCCAATTTGGTTTTTGCTGAGCTTCAGCTTTGTTAGCATGTTAGAATATCTTGCAGCAAGACAATGTATAAGCATGTTTGGATATTTTTCATATAAAAGCACTCTGCATTGGTGATTTGAGGTTTGTTCTTCATTTCAGTAGTTGCTTGTGCATTAAAGTCAAACAAAACCCCCAAAATAAATGCCATTTTGCTGATCATGGCAAGTACCCTGATATAAAACAATATATCCATTTTAAAAGTTATGATATAGCTAAAAAGACTTACCTGGCTGCAACCATTTGCACTGAAACTGGATATCCGGTCGTGACGTTAACGGCACCCTAGAACGCCATTTACCTTTGTTGCACAGAGCCATCAAATAAAGGCTACTAATTCTTTAAAAAAAAAAAACCCTCTCTTTTTCTGTCTGTTTTTTCACTGCTTCAGATGGGTTAAATACAGAGAAAGAACTTCACTGTGCTGTAATGTGTGTCAAAGGCTTCTAATTCTAAAAATCTAATCAGAAATTTTCTGTAACCATGTGATTTTTACTGGCAACAAAATCTGCAAATCAACAGACTTCACCTTTTGTGAAGGTTAAAACTCACTCAGCTTGATAACGCATACGCAGTACTGTCACAGATATGAGTAAACAATCCCGTTGCCATAGCAACATGATTCTTGCCTTCTAAAAAGAGAGCTTTTCTCAGTGAATAAAAACAAACTAAAGCATGTCACATAAGCCTGATTATTGATCATTTTATTTTACATCTAAACACTTGGGTGGTGTAGTGGTTAGCGCTGTCGCCTCACAGCAAGAAGGTCCGGGTTCGAGCCCCGTGGCCGGCGAGGGCCTTTCTGTGCGGAGTTTGCATGTTCTCCCCGTGTCCGCGTGGGTTTCCTCCGGGTGCTCCGGTTTCCCCCACAGTCCAAAGACATGCAGGTTAGGTTAACTGGTGACTCTAAATTGACCGTAGGTGTGAATGTGAGTGTGAATGGTTGTCTGTGTCTATGTGTCAGCCCTGTGATGACCTGGCGACTTGTCCAGGGTGTACCCCCCGCCTTTCGCCCGTAGTCAGCTGGGATAGGCTCCAGCTTGCCTGCGACCCTGTAGAACAGGATAAAGCAGCTAGAGATGATGAGATGAGATCTTGACACTCGAGCATCTTTATGGTTGTTTACAGCAATTTAGAAGCAATGTGTCCACGAGATCCTCTAGCATCAGTAAGTCATGTAGCATGTTGGTGACGTCACGATTTGTACTCGGAGCGCAATATTTGAACCTCAGAGAGAGTAAGATAGCAGCGCCCAGGGACATTTTTCTTTTAAAATAAAATCTGTACACAGTGTAAAGGTACAAATATGAACAAGTGAGTATTCAAACATGTCTTATATGGACATTATCTGTCAGTATAAATGAGTTTATTTTTTGGCTTTTGTTTGGCTTTAACTCCCTAACAAGGTTTGTCCTCCTATAGTCACCCATTCATCATTCGTCTCCCTGGGGGCATTTTAGGCAGTTATATAAGCATTTTATGCTTATAGGCTTAGCCAAATGCAGCTTAGGTCATATCCAATCAAAACAAATTCAATCTCTCAGTATTAACTTCCCACCTTACTATTGCCAGATGCTATTTGGAATGAACATTTAGAATTCTAACAAAATGTGCTGAAGTTATCAACACATCAAAATGCTAATTGAAAACACTTCAATACATATGCCTTGGTTTAAAGCATTACCTACTTGTGTGTACTTAAATTATTAACACTCTTCATGAAAAGGGCAAAACTTATCACATAATGTGCAGTATAGAGAGAAACTATACAAACAGGTTTTAAGAAGTGTAGTGTCCTTTTTGAAATTAAACGGGTTTCAAAACTATTGGAAGTTTCACAATGAATATTTTGTGAGATCTGACCTAAAGAGAGTAACTTTAGAGTCTCTTCCTGTCAAGTCTGAAAAGGTTGGGGACACTTGTAAAAAAGATCTTGGTCCATGCCTCCATGCAGCACACTTTAAGCTCCTTTACATTCTTAGGTTCTGTGCGAGTTACAGTGACACTTGGCAAAGTTCTGGCTCTGTATTTTGAGATGCTTTCAGACAGATGTGTGCTTTGAGACAGGTTATGAAATTATGAGCGTTGAGTTTAACAATAGATTTTGAAGCCTGACAGACACGAGAATTAACTGTACTGCAGTTCTAAAAACTGTGTTCTTTGGGCTCCTTTTCTCTCCTTCACCAATTTCCAAACTGTGTGGGATAGTGTGCTATGTCTCTTGTGTTGAAAGTTTTAAACACCCCCCCCCCGGTAATGGGTGACAAAGGGATTTTGCATGTGTGAAGCCCAGTATTTATACCACAGGGAAACCGGAAATGGTAAAAGGCAGAAAAATGTGTTTCAAGAATAAGGAAATTGTACAAATTGTCAGTGAAATGCGAAGCCAGCCAACTCCCAAATACCACACTTGTGGCCCTTTTCCGCGACCCTTTTTCAGCTCACTTCAGCTCACTTCACCCCGACACGGTTCGCGTTTCGACTACCTCAGAGCAGCACGACTCAGCTCGCTTCAGCCCTGCTTAGCACCCAAAACTCGCACGGTTTTGGAGTGGGGCTGAAGCGAGCCAAACCGAGCCGAGTGGGGCTAGGGGCGTGAGGAGACACTCCCCTGTGCACTGATTGGTGAGGAGGAGTGTCCTCACATGCCCACACACGCCCCGCGAGCATGCTGGGATCTGTAAACACCACAAACCCGGAAGAAGAAGAATTACGAATTACGAGAATTTCTGAAGCCTTATGCGCCTCGCCTCATCTATACGCTCTTGCCAGTATCTGTTGGCGTTGTCGGTGACAACAAGCCACAGCACCAAGACTAGCAACACTAACGACTCCATGTCCTCCATGTTTATTGTTTACTATCCGGGTCGTGAGACTACCGCTTAAAATATCACTGATGTCACTGTTTGCGCCGCCTAACGACATCACGTGACGTCCACCCACTTTCGCTAACTCCACCCAATGTGTCCACCCACTTCCAGCCAGCACGATTCAGCGCAGTTGTAGTCGAAATGCAACTCCAACAGCCCCACTCAGCTCGACTCAGCTCAACTCGGCACGGCTCAGCCCAACTCAGCCGCGTTGGTAGTGAAAAAGCGGCATTGGATGAAAGCAATATCTACCCTCTTCTGCATACATAAGTTAAGGCCCTGGTCACACTACAGCTTGCGATGGGTTTGCGAATACTTGGCGATGGAAAAATTGGTAGCATTACCACCAGTCGTGCAATACATGGCAAATGTTCTCCGAGCTTCGTGAATTGTTTTTTTTTTTTTTAGTGTGTCTCTGCCTTGTGAGTGGACCAAAACAGCATGAAAAATTTCCGTGCATGCACTGAAATTTGGTGGCAATGATTTTGTTGGCAAATTAAGCAGCGATGGGTTTGGGAATACTGCCCGAAATTCAGGGAACCTTCGTCGAGCCTCTTGAGATGTATTTGTCTTGAATCGATGTCCCTGATGCTCGCGGGAGCCTCGTCAACACAGTGGCTTGGCATAACGTAACCTTCCCTGAGACTTTAAAAAGTGCATTTACATTTGGGGATCCTTCAGAGCATGTTGTGCACGTGCTTGGGACCCGTCATTATGGGAAACACCTGATGCTGATTTGAGCTCAATCAGCACATGCATATAAGGATGCTGTTTTCATAGAGACTTTGCAAGTATTCTGTCAGATATGCAGCAGTAGATGGATCTAAGTGCAGGAAGAGAGTTTATTAGCAGACATGATATTTACAAAAACGAAAGTGAAAGCAGCGTCAAAATCATGGCTAGAAACAGCCATGACAGTGATAATGATAATACTCTGCAAAGCCTCTGTGTCCTTATATGCACATGCTGATTGCGCTCATATCAGCATCAGACGTTTCCCATAACAAGTGGGTCCTGTAAGTGAGCGTGGCTGCGCGAGGGCATGACAGTCAAGTGTTCGCCTGCTGTGTGACCACAAATTTTAGCTTGCTTGTACATCACCGTGCATCACCACCAAAATGCCTCATTTTCATCAATAAAGAATCGCAAGCTGTAGTATGACCATAGCTTAAGTCACCCACAATTGGCTAGCGTCACTGATTTGACAGGGAAGAGCCAATATGCCATCCATTCCAACCAGAGAGCATGGCTAATTTTGTTGAAGCCAAGCTAAGAAGCCTTTATTTGTCACATGTACAGTTGAGCACACAGTCACTACGTTTACATGCACATAGAGAGAATCGAATTTCTGCCGTTGTTTGACTGAAATCGAAGTTCAAAATGCCATGTATACACCTTAATTCGGCTGAAATTGAACCGAACTTGATTTCTCGGAATCGAGCTACACGACCTAGTTTATGCGATTTCTGCCGAGCTTCTTTGTGCATGTATACCCTATCAAGCTACTTACTGCCCCTTCCGGAAGTGACGAGTGACGAGACCACAAGCGGGAAACACAACAGCCTCGGTCGGCATGACAACAGTAGTAGCGAGCAGCAGAAGAGGTCAGGAGGAACAAACGAAGAAGAGAAAATGGCGATGTAGAGCTCTCTGAAGTGTGGGTGGAGCACAGAGAACGGCAGGACAAAGCTTCTGGTACTAATAGGCTTTTTATTGTCAGACTTTTCAGTTTAACAGCCTACTTTTATTCTTGAGAGAAAACCGCACGCGCGCGCTGTGTTCTAGTCCCGGGATGAGCTCTCCCCTCTGCCTCCTTAAATAGGGCGCGGTTACTGGGAAGACACACAAACACAGGTTAATTACCGTCAGGTGTAGTTATTCTGCCACTCACCTTCCCTGGCTCCGCCCTCCTGTCACAGACCGGCGCTTGACCACGCCCCCACTGCCACAGGCAAGCAGAAACGTGCACTTCTGGAGCAGTGAGGAGAAAGAGTTTATGCTCATTCAGCTTAAGGAGTTGAATATATTAAAATTCATGGATGGGAGAAAAACGCGCAATGGAGAACACGGAACTGATAACTTTGTTTACACTCTTGAATAGCTCTTCTTCATGACGACAACCGGAAGTGTACCAACACGATGGGGCGTGTTGCGCCACCTGTGGCTCGGGTGCACAATGCACCTCACACAATAGCCCGATTTCATTTGTGTGCATGTAGGATTGGATTTCTCTGGCACCCTGCTGGGACCTTCAGCTCGATTACCGACAGCAGCTCGATTTGGATGTGCATGTAAACGTAGTCATCGAAGTTTAACCTCTGCATTTAACCCGTCTGAAGCAGTGAACACACGTGCGCACATATTGCTGTGGCATCATCAGAATTTGAATTTGCAGTTTCACAATCAAGAAGGATGCTTTTGTTGTACTACTTTCCCTGCCTTGATGCGTAGGTTTTTGAGAGAAAATACTATTATCTGAAAATATTTTCTTTTTTTGTTTTGATTGTTTGAATTAAATTATGGTGCTCCCAACATAAAAGCATTCACCCTATCATCCAGAGATTGCAAGTTTGAATCCCCACAAGTAGCCCAAGAGACCAAAATTTGAGTTGTGCACTCAGGGAGGGAGAGATGGCATATGCTTGCGCTCTCCTGTCAATTACAGGAACACGAGCCAATCATTGGTGTCTGTGAGCTCATATATGCAGAGGGTGGGTGAGTAAAGCTCAGTGTTACGCTGCCCCTGGTGCTGCATGAGCAACAGTTCAAAAAGATGTGGTCAGCTGGTGTGACATACCTCAAAGAAGGCAAGTGATGGTCTTTGCCATCCTTGGTTGGTAACTGGTGTGTTATATAGGGTGGGAATTGGCCAGGGAGAAAATTGGAGGAAACTCAAATTTTTTTTTAAATTTTTTTTTATTTATTGTACATGACTTTTAAAGCTCATCTGGCCAATTAGGATTACTGTTCCGATTGTTTTGTTTGAAAGAACTCCTTAGTCTGCAAAAAACTTGGTGGTTGTTTTGTCAAATTTTTTGCTAACGGGTTAGTAATTAGGCCAAATTAACGGATTTTCCAGGCCTCTCACTAGAATTGTATCTTCTCTCTCATTTCTCATCCGATTCCAGTTCTGATCAATGTTTTGCGTCAATCTTCCCTTGAGGAACAAAACTTAGTCATTTATTTGTTGATTTTCCTGTTGTAAGCAATTTGTTTACAACTTTGTTTACTTTTCACTTAAAGGGATAGTTCGGGATTTTTGACATGAATCTGTATGGCATCCCCATCAATAGTGTCGTGCAAACACACTGACTTACCCCTGACAGCATCCTGTGAGTCCAGTTCTTGTCCAGTTTTGGTCCAGACGAAAGTAGTCCGGCAAGTTTGTTGGGGTCACGAAAGTAAAACGTTTTTCGTCTCAAAACAGTATGTGTTCAAAAGAGTGATATATTTGCATCACAAAACCGTTGTCAAATAAAAAGTCAGACCTCGAAATCGCTTGGCACTATTTTCTCTCCCTTCTTATCACTGCGTGCTGCCGGCTTCATCCAGCTGCGGCTCCAGCTTCAAGGATAAGCTGGAGCCGCATAAGTAGGAGTCCCGGCGGGTGGTTTGTATTCGATTCGTTTATATCCCGACCTTGTTAGCTGTCAGATTTATGTTCATGGACCCGGTAAGCTGGTAAATAATATTTATTTTTTTTCTTTCTTTACCAAATCCTAACAGAAAACGAGAGCGCCCGAAAGGGAAAGCTGAGCCGAGCCGCCTCACGGCTGTAATGCAAATTGCTTTCCTCCTCAGTAAACTACCACTGCTGCCTATGTAGTGCCCTATTTATACAAATAGGAGTCCTATTTGTATAAATAGGGCACTACATAGGCAGCAGTGGTAGTTTCTTTTTCCCTGACATGGAAGCGCACTTGTATACTGAGGAGGAAAGCAATTTGCATTACAGCCGTGAGGCGGCTCGGCTCAGCTTTCCCTTTCGGGCGCTCTCGTTTTCTGTTAGAATTTGGTAAAGAAAAAAATAAATAAATATTATTTACCAGCTTACCGGGTCCATGAACATAAATCTGACAGCTAACAAGGTCGGGATATAAACGAATCGAATACAAACCACCCGCCGGGACTCCTACTTATGCGGCTCCAGCTTATCCTTGAAGCTGGAGCCGCAGCTGGATGAAGCCGGCAGCGCGCAGTGATAAGAAGGGAGAGAAAATAGTGCCAAGCGATTTCGAGGTCTGACTTTTTATTTGACAACGGTTTTGTGATGCAAATATATCACTCTTTTGAACACATACTGTTTTGAGACGAAAACCGTTTTACTTTCGTGATCCCAACAAACTTGCCGGACTACTTTCGTCTGGACCAAAACTGGACAAGAACTGGACTCACAGGATGCTGTCAGGGGTAAGTCAGTGTGTTTGCACGACACTATTGATGGGGATGCCATACAGATTCATGTCGAAAATCCCGAACTATCCCTTTAAATAGTATCTCCTCCCTCAGTTCTTGATGCATTTCAGTTCTGATTGTTTCATTTGAAAGAACTAGTCATTCTGCACAACACTTGGTCATTGTATTGTCAAATTTCTGCTAACAAACTACTAATTAGTTCAACTTCACAAATTTTGGAACTTCTCATTAGAATTGCATCTCCTCGCGATTCTCATCTGATTTCAGTTCTGATCAATGTTTTGAGTAGCTGTTCCCTCAGGGAACAAAACTTGGTTGTTTGTTGATTTTCTTGTAAACAATTTGTTTACAACTTTTGTTTACAACTTTTTTTCATTTAAATCATGTTTCCTCCTCAGTTCTCAATGGATTTCAGTTCTGATTGTTTTTGAAAGAACTAGACCTGCACGAAACTTGGTCATTGTATTGTCAATTTTTTGCTAACAAATTAGTAATTAGGTCAACTTAACCAGTTTTCTAATGACTAGAATTGTATCTCCTCTCATCATGTGAATTCAGTTCTGATCGATGTTTTGGGTAGATCTTCCCTTGAGGAACAAAATTGAACAAAAATCCTTTGTTGATTTTTCCTGTTGTAAACAATTTGTTAAGGAGGTTGTCACATTTCAGTTCTGTTTGATGTTTTGTAGTCATGATTGTTTTTGATGGCAGGCCAGATGAGCTACTACGTTCTTGACGTTCTGGTATATGGTTATTTTTGCTAAATGTGGACGTGTTAACCAAGATGTTTTTAAATCTCCTTAGACAATGGGGGGGTTGTTTTTGTTTATTTTATTTTATTTTTATTTGTGTTTTGTTTTTTATTTTCTTTATTTTTCAGTTATTCTCAGTCCATATGGTCTGAATGGTACACTCACGGGCCAGTCCTTTAAGCTTTCTGATCCGCCGACACAGAAGTTAATAGAAGAATGGAAACAGTTCTACCCCATTGGTCCCAACACCAAGGAGACCCCAGAAGACAAGTTAGATGACTTGGACTGGGAAGATGACTCTTTGGCTGCTGTGGAGGTTCTTGTCGGTATGGCACAAATATTACTACAAATTGAAGATTCGGGACATCTCTCATATGAGTTTAGCTGAAATTGGTTTTGATCTTGTTTGTGATTTCTTTCTCAGCCGGAGTTAGGATGGTGTACCCGGCGTGCTTGGTGCTTGTAGCCCAGTCGGATATTCCAACTCCGGTTGCAACGAGCTCCTCTGGCACTATGATTACCTCAGGAGGACATCATAGTCACGTCATAAACAGAGAATCTGCCCTCTCCTCAGTTACGCTTACTCCTCCAACTTCACCAGAGGAAGCGCAAAAAGGTATGATTGCAGTATAGCCCGAGAAGACGTCTCTGTTTGGCTGCAATTAGTAAGCATTGTTTCCTTTGATTTTAGCCAGGATGATTTTTTTTTTTTAATTATTTATTTTTATTTTTTTTGTATATTTAGTTTTATTTTATTCCTTTGCTGTAGTTCCTAACCCTGCTCCAAGATGGACAAAAATGTCCTCAGCAGCTGATGGCTTCAGTATGGACAGTACTAGTCATCATGGGGGTAAAGTCCCTCGCAAGCTGGCCAGCCATTTGTTGGAAGCAGTGTGGCAGGAATGCAATGTCAACTGTGCTCAGAAGTATGACTTTTAATTTTTCTGTCCTCTTATTCCTGCTGGTTTACATGAAAGGAAAAATCAGGTACATGCTTCATGATGTGTGTTTACCTTTTCACAGGAGAAAGTTCTCAGCTATAGCCAGTGGTCTATGTGAGGAAGAGCTGGACAAAGCTGGTGTTTGGGATTTTGTTGAACGCTATCAAAGGATGCAGTGCAACTGCTCAAGGTATATTCTCAGAGAAATATCAATCCATTAATATTTGGGTTCTCAACATTCCAATATTCATTTTTAATCAACAGGATACAAGAATGTGGTTGTATGTGGGTTTTTTCCATTTATTTGGAAGTGGAAATGTTAAGAAAAGTTAACTGAAGTACAGTTTCAGGATTCCTTTATTTCCAACAGACATAAGAACCTGAAGCAGCGTACAAGTAACGCTCCTGGACTTCCCCTCCCTGCTGGCCAGCCCTCTCAACTCCCCTCCAAATACAAAGTGGCAGAGAAGCCAGAGAAGGCAGAGAAACAGCAGAAGAGGCCTCAAACACCCTTCCACCACCGCAGCTCTGTGGGTGAGGATTTGAGCCTGGAGCCAGATGAGAGAGGCAGCCATTACCGTGCTCTTCACCATGGGGCTGTTGATGCAGGCAAAACTCAAACCTTGCACACATCATCCAGGGACATGGTTGGCTCGCCTCAGCCTCCACCGCTCAGCCCACATCCCTGTGAGCGAGATGAAGAGCCACCAGCAGAGCTGAAACGCTCTTCCACCCCCCTTCATCAACAGTTCTACCCTCCCTCTTCCGAGGCCTGTCTTCTACCTTCAAAAAGCCCTGATCGTGCTTCCTTTGACCCTTTGACCTCAGAGTATGCTACAGCTTACCCAGACTCCCTCGAACCCACGGTGTATGTTGGCTCTGCCATCAGCCCCAACGAGGACACGAGCCACAACCCCTGGAAGTACTTCAGACTCCCTGGCAAAAGAAACATGGACCTACTGCCTCCTCAGCTTCCTGTGGACAAACTGAAGCAGGATAGCCTGGACAGTGCTGTTTCTGTCACAGAGTAAGCACAAACTAATTCAGGCGTGACTTTGCTATGTACTTCTCCATGCTGTTATTACTTGCCTTGTTGTAAGGCAGGTCTACTTGGCTTTGCTAACAAGTGGCCCAGTGACTTTCAATGAGTAGCTCTTGCAGCTAAATGTTTAACCCTCTGGGGTCTGAGGATATTTTCTGGCACTCTGATGATTTTGGCATGCTCTGATTTTGTCAAGTTCAACAAATCTAAGCAGTATTTTCAAAGTCATATGACTTTTTTTTTTTTTTGTATTCAGCACAAGTTTAGTTACAATAATATCAGTGTAGTATGTATGTCATGATTGTACTTTAAAAAAAAAAGAAGATAAACAAATGTTGTAAAAAAGTAGTTTTAGAACTGTGTTGGAATGTGTGAAAAAACATTACCTTACCCATTCTGTTGAACTGTTTTGATCACTTGAGGTGATTTCTGTTCAGTCTTAGGAATATATCAAGCACAAAAACTTAAATCTATGCCATTTGATTTGGACAAATAACTGGCCATCAAAAAATTTGTCCTATTTGGGATGAAGGGTTGGCAGTGGGAGGGGTATTCGATGAGAAGAGAAAAAATTTCCATTCACTGAGAATGGAGTGAAAACCCCTCTCACTGCCAACTCTTAACCCCATCAGGCCAAGTCACAATGGGTAAGGTAATGTTTTTTCACACATTCCATCACAGTTCTAGAACTGCTTTTTAACAGCTTCATTTATCTGGTATTTGACTCTATTCAGTGTGTCTTGAAATTAACTCTTATACCATTTTAATCACTTCAGAGCCACAACCTACTCTGTTACACAGTTACTCTGTAATTTTGCTCCCACTCCAAATTTTACTGTCTAAACTCAAAATGGAGTAAAATTAATTATTTTTGAGGACGATACTTTTAACTCTGGAAAAAATTACTTAGTCATTTTTCCTGTGTATGCACTACAGTGCATGCATATCAACTGATCTGCTTGTAATAAGTAAAAGAAACATTTACACTTACTCCTTGATCTTCGGCTGGATCGAGTTGAAGTTTAAAAAGAAAAAAAATCAGTTAATTATCAGTGTCGCAGTTCAAGATTGAATTGAATCGCTGTTCTGAAATTGAATCGGTGTCCTGAATCATTCGAAGCGCATAAAATCTACGTGCCATCTCGCAACAAGTTTTACCTCCAAATAGCCTAAGCTATGTCTGACAGATTTTATCCTGTTTACGGTGGGTGTTCCCGCCGCGAAAGAGAAACCAATCGAAACAGTGTGTGAAAGTGATTTATCATGCCGTTACCATGTGAATAGTCTTTTATGAATGTGTAAGTGGGCGCTTGGCGCTCCGACTCTAGTGTGACTGAGTAAGGTGACAAGTTTTATGTTTCATCTAATTTAGGCAATTTAAAAACTATATAATTTGGCCATGGGCCAAGTATAAAGTATAAGGAAAGTATAAAGTTTGTCAATATGTTTATCGTGCTTGTATGACGACAAACTCGCGAAGATATTTATCTAAATACATGACCGACTCATTCTAAACCTGTCAAGCTTCACTGGCAAAGTTCTCGACCCCAAAGAGTTAATAATGCACCATAGCACTCATAATGTATTATTATTAAGTGGCTGGTAACCTCAGATAGGCCAAAATGGTTTTAATGTATTCTAGAAAAAAAATTATTTCAAGCATAATTCACATGTATGTTTTGATTCACAGGATGATGGCCTCCTCTGCGACTCTGAAGGTGTCAGAGGAGCGGGTGAAGATGTATATTCAGAAGAAGAACCAGTATCTCTCAGTATCTGTGTGTGATGGAGAGCAGGAGCTGGATGCAGATCCCTATGATTTTGTGGAGGAAGATGAGGAGTTCTCCTTTACTGATAAGGAGAAGAGGCCTGGAGGGGAACCTGCAAAGAGAAACAAAGTTAGTCATGTAACTCTTTAGTTGCTAGTTTTCATTCAGTAATGCAAATCACGAGTAACTCCTTTCAGAGATGCAGCCTAGTCATAGCAGAGTGAGTAAATCTGTGTTGGCATTCTATTAATGTTTTTCAGACCTTAAGTTGTTTCCTTACTTACTGCCATTTTCTTAATTTGTTGGCCCTCAATTTTTAGCCTGAATTTTTAGTCCAATATTTTAGATTTGCCCAAATTCCTTAGAAGTAACGCTATTATTTCTAGATGGGGAGCTCAGTCAAAACTAATTAGTCTCACATGGTAGAGAGCTGGTGGTACATGCATGAGTCAATATTAAGCCTGTAAATCTTGCTCCAGATTAAATGGAGGTTGATATTTTCAAATTCTTATACATGCAGGCCTAAAATTAGCGATTTTCTAAATTACAGGGGTCAAACTAAAAAAAAACCTGTTAACTTGCGAAAATATTGAAACAACCTATACAATGTTTTCACAGTGGAGTATTGCATAGCGTCTGTGAAACATTAGGGACGTTGGGCCAGCTATATTTACAAACATGACATAAGGCAGTGGAACAGTGAATAAACCACACATGGTTATGTTTCACTTTTACATTTAATGTAATTGTTCAACAGCTGTGTAAGATGGTGAGTTAACTGTATGGGATGGTTAACTAGGTAAGTTAATTGTCTCTGACCATACTGCCACACAGTTGCAGAATGATAGTTACTTCCTACCACCGAAGTTTTCCTTTAGAGAGAGAGGGAGGGTCTGACTTTGAATTTTAACCAAACTCAAATTTGACCCCAGTGACTTCTTACTATTCAAAGCTCTTGTCTCAAACCACTGAGACAAACCTCAGTCTGATATGTGGTATTAAGCATCTCTGTTTGGGCAGGCATGGAGGTAAGATTGCAGCACTGAATCATTTACACTGGGCTAAAAATATTGCATGGCGATGTGGTAGCAGTGTGAAAGATGTGGCATCGTTCCCTGAGGAAGGTGGCAGTGTGTGGTTTCAGTGCATTTTGATGTACCCAAATTCATTCTGAAACAGATGCAACAGGGCATGTGTGCCATTATGTTGATATTATGCCAGCTTAACATTTGAGCATAAAGTAATTACTAAAAAATATCAATATTGAGGGATACTTCAAAAATAAACTGTGACAAGATTTTTGATAAGGGCAGCTTGATTGACACAAGTCTAAGCTGTTCAATAGTACTGCGGTCAATGAATAATCTACATATGGATTATATATTTAGAATATTCTAAAAATAGATTTTATATATTTGAAATGTGTCTCAAAAAAGACATTTGATTGTGAAAATTAATATTCAATTGGGGGAAACGAGCAGCACTACTGCGGCTGTCTGCTTTAAGTTCTCGCGTGGGCCTGGGTCGCGTGTGTGTGTGGGGGGGGGCAACTGGGAAATCTCATTAATATTCATGAGGGAGGCAAAGGTGGCTGGGGGAAATCTCATTAATATTCATGAGGGAAGTGCTACCTGATTGGCCAGTGAATGATGGCGCTACCTGGTGTTTAGGGTAAGGGTTATCACAGAACAGCTCACTCAGAGCATTGAGCGGACATTCTGTATACCATGATTATTATAAACCTAATTTATAACCTAACCTATAAACCCAATAATTTGTTTATTTTGTAATATGTGGGTATGTAGATCTTTTAAAAGGCATGTTTATATTGTAATTATACCTATACAAGTAATTAAATCTCTTGTTGTATTGGTTTGCCCTCTTATGGACATAATGCACAAAAATAGGTTTAAACCATTTAAATGTGTGTGTGGGGGGGTTTCTAGAAAGAATAATTATTTTTGGCACATTTTGACAAATTTTACTCTCAACTCAAAATGGAGTAAAATTAATTATTTTTGAGGACGATACTTTTAACTCTGGAAAAAATTACTTAGTCATTTTTCCTGTGTATGCACTACAGTGCATGCATATCAACTGATCTGCTTGTAATAAGTAAAAGAAATATTTACACTTACTCCTTGATCTTCGGCTGGATCGAGTTGAAGTTTAAAAAGAAAAAAAAATCAGTTAATTATCAGTGTCGCAGTTTAAGATTGAATTTAATCGCTGTTCTGAAATTGAATCGCTGTCCTGAATCATTCGAAGCGCATAAAATCTACGTGCCATCTCGCAACAAGTTTTACCTCCAAATAGCCTAAGCTATGTCTGACAGATTTTATCCTGTTTACGGTGGGTGTTCCCACCGCGAAAGAGAAACCAATCGAAACAGAGTTGTACTGTTTTCAACAGTACAATTGGGCACCTGATACAGGTATTAGCCATTGACAGAAATGGAGTAGTAAGTACAAGTGGAGGATAAGCCTTTTAAGGTTTCACCTCTAAAAAGTAGACGGCCTTTCAATTTTATAAAACTGGTGAAATTTAGTTCCTTCTGAAATTTGGTCATTGTGATGTGTTTATTTCTGTAGTATCACACCAGGCCATTTTGTGGCTGGGAAGTTATTTAATTTGAGGGGATTCCCTTGCAGTCAAGCAGACAGGGAAGGCCAATGTGCACATGTGCAGGTTTACCTTTCGGCAGCGTCTTGGGTTTTAAAGCAGCTGGCATCCAGTGTTTTATTACTGCCATCTACAGGTTTATCTTGACCGTGCACTGATAGTTACATCATTCTGTCGCTAAATGAACAGCTGATCACACTGAGGTGCTCGCTGACCGCCAGTATTTATTAGTTTGGTCCTGTGTTTCCTTTCCTTCACAACATCTTTTCTTCTTGCTTTCCGTTACTGTAGTTGGTCTTCCACGTTTCATTCGCACACTCGGGTCCTCCATTTTCTTCTCCTGTTTCAAATTTGTATCCCACAATGCCTTGTGCGAGTGGGGAAAGACCATCATGTGATGCATGATGTAGTATCTTGTATTGTGTCACGGTGAAGCAAGAAATAATGGCAGAGAATTTAGGGCCACATGGCCCTATATTCATTAATTGTTCTATTAAAAAAAAACGAATAAAATTGGAAGTCTGTGATTCTAATTCAGTGGCTTTTGGTCCACTAAACAAAAATAATTGGGTATCAGGGAAAAATTCTTTTTATGACCTAAACCTGAAAAATCTGAGTCAGTCTGCCTTTAATCCACAGTTTGTACTTTTTGCTTAATGCTGCTCATGCGTGTAAAAAGCACTAACAAGTGGGACAAAATACATTGTCCATCTTTCTTTATCAAGTGACTGAAGAGAAATTGCACAATGATTGAAGAAGAATTGACAATTGACACAGTCCATTCTGTAGTACATTGTCATGTGTTTACTCAACACAGCACTGATAAGCTGTAACTCAAGGAGATTATTGTGATAGAAAAGAAAATGAGAGCTTCTTGTTTAATTGCTAGATTTCAGAAATATTATTCATTGTTTGCAATGATTATATTGTTGATGGATTTTAATTTTACTCTTTCAGAGGGATGATGGTAGTACGTCTTCAACTGATGGTGTGTATAGTTTACATTTTCTTATAAATTTAAGTCAGTTTTACACTTTTTTTATTTATTTATTTTTTTAACCCTCCCAATATTTGTAAGCATGCCACTACATTTGATTCCTATTTGTTTGTCACCACAGACACTCATGGCTCAGCCTGCAGTAAACCTCTCCCATCCACCAGCCTAATACATGAGACCGACCTGGCTGTGTCAATAAATGATCTGGATAATCTTTTCAACTCTGATGAAGATGAGCTTACGGTCAGTAGGCCCCTTGCACATTTCTTGTGAATCATAGTGCAGTTTGCCCAGTTAAGCTTTTCAGATCTGCCCTGTTATTAAACATTCAGATTGCCCTTGCTTATGTAATGGATCATCCTCATAAGGGTATGCATAATATCTGTTCTTTTATGTGCTGCAGTGTCATGCAGGTGAGCAATTGTTTTGTGTGCATTTGTTATTCCCAACAGCCTGGAGCCAGGAAAACTGGGAGTGGAGCTGAGGAGAAATTTAGTGGCAAGGAGCCCAAACCAGCAGCAACAGACACGCTGTCATGTTTAAGTATGTCTATTAGACAATGGCAATATTCATGGTCTGCTGTCAAAAAAAAATTACCTTTTTATAAGTCTAAGGTCTGAACGAAAACTACGTGTTTGATTATTTGATGAAGCAATTTAATTTTAATTAAATCTGAAGTATGCCTAAATTCCATATATAGAAAATTAAGATGGAGCAGATATTGCTTTGAAAAGGCATTTGCTCAACATCGTGGTCCTCCCATTCAGAAATGGAGTAAGTGTGTCTCTGTGTCTAGGTGCTGCAGATCTGCACCAGATGTTTCCCACACCTCCATCTTTAGAGCAACATACCATGGGCTTCTCCCCCATGAACATGGGTAGTAAGGAGTGTGGTTCTATGGAAACTGGGCCAGGCTTTACTCTGGCAGATGGGCCATTGCTTATTGGAACTTTTAAAATGGAGGTGGAGGAAGGTCTCTGCAGCCCCAAGCCCTCAGAGATCAAGGTGAGGATAACTGGTGACAGTAACTGAAAACAATATTTATTATTATTATTATAATAACCTTGTGTGGGTTTTTTTTTTTCTTTCAGGATTTCTCTTTTGTATTTAAGCCAGAGCCTAGTCAGGTTTTTGTGGGCAGCTCTCTGTACGCTCCCCTAAAGACACTTCCTAGTCAATGCCTGATTTCCCTCAAGCTGCCAGAGGAGTGTGTGTACCGGCCCAGCTGGACTGTGGGCAAACTGGAGATGCTGCAGCCAGTGCCTGCCATGTCTTTCCTTGGCAAGGACAGGTAAATTACAGTACAGAGAAGTTAGCAGTTGCATTACAAAAACAGTTGGTCAGTTTATTCATCAAAATTGTTTTCAACACAAAAGTGAAATGTTGTGTTACCCTTGTGTCAGAAAATGCACAAGTTAGTTCTTACCTAACTAAGGTCTGAACGAAAATGGCCTGGGAAAAATTGGGGCAGTGATTTAAAAAAAAAAAAAACAGTGCTACTACCCAGCAGTCTTGCATGCTTTCTGTACTTGTTAATAAGCAGCATGTCTGATGTTTATTTTCCCAGTAACATCCCTAGTGTGGGCAGTGCCATGGAGCTGCAAGACTACACACAAACCTACACCCCTCAGACCAACACCCCCTTCCAGACCAACAGTGCCCCGCCTAGTAACAGCGGTGCGGGCATCCTACCTTCACCTGCCACTCCTCGCTTTTCAGCACCCACACCAAGGACACCACGTACCCCCCGGACCCCGCGTGGCCCTGCTAGTGCCCAGGGCTCAATGAAATATGACAACTCTGATCTGTATTCTCCCGCCTCCACCCCCTCCACCCTCAGGCCTCTCAGCTCGGTAGAACCAGCTACAGCGCCTTCAGTGCCTGAGGCCCACAGCCTCTATGTCACTCTCATCCTGTCTGATTCAACCATGAACTTGTTTAAAGACTGTAATTTTGACAGTTGCTGTGTGTGTGTGTGCAACATGAACATCAAGGGTGCTGACGCAGGTGTTTACATTAGTGACGCAGGCCTGGATTCACAATATTCCAGTACAGAAACCTGCTCCTGTGGTTTCAGTGCCGTCGTCAATCGACGCTATGCGAATGGTGCTGGCCTCTTTCTTGAGGATGAGCTAGATGTTGTGGGTAGGGGTACAGATGCTGGCCGAGAAGCAGAAAAGCACCTGGAAGCACAGCGCCGTGCTTCTTCAGTGCACCTCCAAGACGAACTGCTCCTGCTACTACAGGAGCAGTGCTCCAATCCCTTTCCTGCTCTGTGCATGCCAGAGCCCAGAGTCAGCTTAGTACCACGGCCACCTCGACGCCTGGAGGAGAGGGACTACTGCAGCGACTGCTATCTGGCTCTGGAGCATGGCCGTCAATTCATGGACAACATGTCTGGAGGGAAAGTAGATGAAACGCTGGTCAAGAACTCATGTTTGCACCCTTGGGCCAATCGCAACGGTAAAGTTTTTTTGTAATGTATTAAAAATCTAGTTAACATTAGCAGTTTACAAATAATACCATAGGAGTAGCTTAAAATAGAAAAGTTTGTGTGTTTTCGTAGTAGAACCTTGATCTAAATGGTCAAAATTCAGTTTGTTATGAAAGTGGTCAGACCCTTTTGTTTTTTTCTCCTCCCCCCCCAGCCACGGACGTGAGCTTGCTGTTCTCTCAGGATGTGCTAAGGATGTTACTGTCTCTGCAGCCTGTGCTGCAGGATGCCATCCAAAAGAAGCGATCTGTGCGCTCCTGGGGTGTCCAGGGTCCCCTTACTTGGCAGCAGTTCCACAAGATGGCTGGCAGGGGATCCTATGGTATGCTAAGTGTACATCACCCCTTGTGACAAATCTGTCAGTCTGATTGACTGACTAAATTATTTATCTCTTCATTCAGGTACCGATGAATCTCCTGAGCCATTACCCATACCGACTTTCCTAGTTGGTTATGAGTATGACTTTGTGGTTCTGTCACCTTTTGTCCTGCCATACTGGGAGAAGCTGTTACTGGACCCCTTCGGTTCTCAGAGAGATGTTGGCTATGTGGTGGTGTGTCCTGACAACGATACACTGCTGACTGGTGCTAAAACTTTCTTCAGAGACTTGACTGCAGTATATGAGGTAAAAACAAAGTGTTTGGATAATGATTGATGTAACTGCATTTCTCATTTCGGTGGAATTGTATGTGACATTAGTTTATTTATTACTCCTCGTGTAGGCATGTCGGCTTGGTCAGCATAAGCCCATCTGCAAGGCCCATGCTGATGGGATGGTAACAGTGAATACTGCTGGCTTGAAGCCTCAGGCAGAGCAACCACTCAGTGACTGGTTCTTCAAAATGTGCAACAACATCAACAGTGACTCCATAACAAAACTTAAACTCTACGCACAAGTGTGCCGGCATGACTTGGGTATGATTTCTTCATCAAGGGGGCCCCCCTGCTTTGCTTTGTGTAGTTGACTTGTAGAATTTAATGTATCTGATAATTTTCTATTCAAGATGAGCATTTTCCTGGCTCAAACTAAGGCAGAGGTGATGGGTAGAGGCCCCGAGGCACACCAGTATTGTGTTGTGCTGATTACAATATAGTGATGCTGGGAGGGCAGCGAACTTGCAGAATTGCATTGAAGAGAGCAGCATAGGTTTACTGTCTGTGTAAAATAGTAGTAGTAGTAGTAGTAGCAGCAGCAGCAGCCAAAATGTGTAACCTACAGCCTGCTATATGATGTATACGATTACATGCACACACCACAGGCACCATTAGTCCTTCCAAGCTTGAGTTTTCTTCATAATGTCTCTGTACACGTTTTAATGATTTTTATACATGACAGAATGACAGAAACAAAATCTGATGTTTTCTGTATTTTTGCCCCAAGCAATAAAACTAATTTTGTTTGGCATAGACATCAGGCCCCCTCACCACAAGATGAATAGTCAGCTGTTGCCTTGTTGCTTGCGAGTGTGAACATGAGGCGCACACAATTTGTAATATTTGTATTTCCTTTCCTTTAGCTCCATACCTGGCAGCCCAGTCTTTAGACAGCTCTTTGCTCTCTCAGCGGAACCCTTCGTCCTCGTCATCCTCTTCCTCCTCAACATCATCACAACCTGCCAGCTCCAGCAGCACCTCCGCAGGCCCTCAGAACACCTCCACTGCCACCAGCACCTCCACAACCAGCAGTAACAGCAACACCCCAGCACCCACCTCTGCTGCCTCTTCGAGCTCTCAGGGTTTGGGAGGCTTGGGTTCTAATAAGCCCAGTTCTCTCCCTTCCTTTGGAGCTCAAGGAATTCAGCATGCTGGAGCCCAGAACACAGGCACCATAGGGGACAGCACATCCGTCACCAGCCAACCACAGGCTCATCCTGAGCCCCCAGAGAGGTACACTATTCTCATAAAACATTGCTGATTAGAGAATATCAATCTTTGATCCTCCAGTTGATATGAGCATTGACTTTTCACAGCACTATGGAGAGGGACAAGGTGGGAGTGCCAACGGATGGAGACTCCCATGCTGTCAGCTACCCTCCTGCTATAGTGGTCTACATAGTGGACCCATTTAGCTATGAGGAGACGAGCAGAGGCTGTAACTCTAGCATGTGGAGTCTGGGACTCCTCTATTGCTATATGGAGATGCTGCAGTTTTTGCCTCCACATATAAGAAATGCCGTGTCTGTGCAGGTGAGTTGGTCTGTATAGGGTTTTGTTTTTTGGTTTGTGACTATTTATTTTTAAATAAACACTAACATCAAATAGAATTTATTCAGTAAAAATCCCATGCAAATCAGAAATGGAGTAAACAAATACAAAAAACTGATAAATTAAACCAAGGATAACACAAAACACCTTATGTCCATTGTAGTCCCAGTATAGTTTCAAGATGGCAGGAACAAATAAAAAATAAACTAGATTTACCATCAATGGAAAAATAAAGACCATACTGAGCGAATTATGTACATACCAGAGAAGTTACAAACTATTTAAAAAGTGCCTTTTAACAGCTTGTCAAAAGCATTGGAAGGTTTGAACAGACTGTACATGAGGTGCCAGACTATTCCACTGTTTTACAGTATTGTACAGAGGATTTTTGGCCATGGCTTTTGAACTTGGGGATAACACAATTTGTATTGACTAAAATGAGTATTATAAGAGTGTACATCAGTCACTCTAGTAATGTCAAATGAGAGATAATGTGCAGACAGCCCATGAAGAAATTTATTTTATTTATTTATTTATTTATTTTTAAAAAATGATGACATGCTGTTTTGTCTTACAGGTGGTTCCTTGCCAGTATCTACTACAACCGGTACGGAGTGAGGAGAGGCATATGTATGCCCAGCATTTGAAGTCCCTGGCTTTCTCTGTATACACACAGTGCAGGCGACCTCTCCCAAACTCCACCAATGTCAAAACACTAACAGGTTTTGGCCCTGGACTTGCCATAGACACTGCATTACAAAGCTCTGAGGTACGTTGCTCCTTATTTCCCACCACAGCAGATTTTTAGTTTGGCTGGCTGCAGATTTTAGATGGCTTATTTACAGCGTCCTTTTATACTTGACCACATTTGTCCTGGGGTAATAATGGTCTTTTTTGTTTCCTGTGCTAGGTTTCTATTATTAGTGGTGCACATTTAAATCAGGTTCAAGTTGCTTGGCTTCTTCAATATTTTATGAAAGATAATCAATTATATAATTGGCTCACATTACATGTGCAACGCTCCCTGTTACATATACAGTGCCTGCCACGAGTATTGGCACCCCTTATCAAGGTTAGTAAAAAGGGTTAAAGAAAAAAATCAACCTTTTTAATTGAAAATTTGTTCAGAGAAAAACAAATCCCTCATCAAGAAATAATTATTTTCAACAAAACATGAACCACTATTATTGGCACCCCTGCATTTGTCCAACCTCCCTTTGCCAGTAAAACAGCACTGAGCCTTTTCCTATAACATTTTGGAGAAGGAGGTTGGAGATAGAGCAGGTCATCTGAGACATTTCTCTTTACAGAATCTCTCCAGATCATCCAGGGTTCTAGGCCTTCTCTTGTGCTCTTTCCTCTTCAGCTCACCCCACAAGTTTTCAGTGGGGTTCAGGTCACAGAGCTTGACATTTAAGGACTGCCCGATTGCTCGGAGCAAGTGAATTATGTCCCCGACATGCCCGACTGGGCAAGTTGGAATGAGCATATATTACGAACTAGGACCACAAAAATTAGGCTTTTTGATCTTTTATTTCAGTTCCTAAAAGCTGTAACACTTCTCTCTTATCTACTAATAAGCTGGGGTGCCAGGCAGTAGAACACTGCCAAATTTGTCAGGGATCATGGAGGTTGTCAAAGGGGGGGGATGCACAAGAACGCATGTATCAACTTCAAGTATCACATGAATCCTTAGTTTCAGTGGTTAATTAGTGTAGTGTACTTTTAATCTAGGACACACTTAAAGAAGATGTGCAGAACCTTTATTTTTAAATAAATTTCTGAGTGGATAGTATCTTCATCCTTGACTCTTGTATGCTGCATAAATGGGAATAAAAAAGTATATATATTTGAGAGTTAAAATCCGACCGCAAAGTTGGCATTTGAGCTGCCCCGCTGAGCTAGCATGCCTGAGTGCATGACGTCACTGCCGTAACTGGTTTTAAGGCCGAGGTCTTTTACAGCTATAGACCAAAGTCATAAAAATTTATGGTGAAAAGTAAGAAATACCATTACTGACTTGCTCAACTAAGACTGATTTGACTTCATTGATTGTGGGTTGACTCTCATTAAAACAGGATAGGTGTTATAACTTATGCAACATGCATGCATTTTCACTGATAAAACATAAAAGGCTAATTAAATAATCAGATGAACGGAAACAATCACATTCTGAAGCAAATTAAATAATCATATCCTGGTAACTTAAACACACAATACAAGTTACATGTATTAACCTAAATGCAGGTAAACAACGTGTTGGTTTTTTTATCCAAATGAGAGTCGGCGCTTACCCGTCCATGTTCTTGCTTCTTGAAGGGAGATCTTGTGGTCGATTTGTTTTGAAATAATCTGACTTTCAGTTGTTTGTTCAGTTCTCCATTCATTCACTACTTCCACGTAAGGGCAAAATGGTAGCAATATCCAGTTTAGAAATAAGACCGCTGCTCCACTCATTTACTGTTTTCTTCATACTGTGTATTCTGCTATTACTGCTCGGCTCAGGCAATTACTAAAACCTGGGACGGAACGGGATATCACCGGTTTTAGCAACAACTGCAGGGAGGTCACTGCCCGAGCGCTATGCCCCGTTCCATCCCGGGTTTTAACAACCCTCAGCTCACTCTGGGAGGACTGGTGCAACTGAACTCGCTTTCCTTTTTTAAAAAAATAATAAAATAAATACTTTTCTTGTAGTTTTCTTTTTCTTTAATTGTTGGTACTGCACCCTCTTTCAATACGGGCTTATAGCCAACACTCCTCAACAGATCAGAGGTCTCGTATGAGTCTTCAGTAAAATGCACAGAGCAGAGGAGAGACCACTTCATAAGCACCCAATGTGCCTGTTAACTTCTCGCAAAACGCGTCCAAATCTTTGCAGTTTGAACATTTTTGGGCCATGAATGCAACGTAAATCCAGCTTCTGTCATGTTGCTGCACCGACCAGCAACATATCTATGTGGCATGGCGTTAAATTAGCTCAAAATGGAGGATTGGAGTTGCAGTCAGCTCTGTGTTTTAGTATAGCGGAAATAGTGATGAGACCGATGGACTTCCTGCTGTGAAGTTGCGGATGTCAAGGTCCTTCACTCAGACCGCTACCGATATAAATCACTTTAATCTTAAAAATTACTATATTTAGATTTATTGTTAATGCTTAAAACTGTTCCAGTGCCATTATTGAGGTCTCAAGGTATTTATAAATGAAAGTGAGGCCATGGCTCTGCGTATATGCTTTAAGGTTTAGTACTGAAATCATAGGCAAGAATTAAATTACCAGCATCCACCACATCTCACAATGAAAGAGCCCAAATAATTCACAAAATCCATCATTTGTACATTTCGTAAAAATATTGTTCACCACCAGATCAGTCCAACACCCATAATCACAGTTCAGAAAACCCACACTACAGTTCAGCTCTATTCAAATCCAGCAATGTAGTTCACTAGTTTGCAACCTCTTCCCGTGATTTTATCAGAAGTAAACAAAAAAAGTAAACCTTTTAAACAACAAAACCAAAAGTTTAGTCAAGTCAGTTTTGTTTCATTACTCACAACTCTGACACTCCCCCAAACAATCGCGAGTTTGTCGCGATGATGGTTCCAGTTATCCCCTAGCTTTTCCACTTCTGTCGGTGTTGGCATCGGCTGATGGTTTTTAACAAGGAGGTTATGTGATCCGGAGCAAAGTTTCGAAGACGCTGGAGAAGGGGATCCGCCTTAGCATGGTGAAATCGGCGCTAGTGACACTTCTGTTTTTTTCCAGCTGCAGACAAGCGGCGAGAAACGAGTAAACCTTCTTTCCTCCTCATTTCAGCAATGAGGGGTTTGTCGGTTCCTTTCTCCTGCTGATGACCATAGACGACTCCTTTGGTTTGAACGTACGGTATGACTATGGATATTTTAGCTAGCAGGAAAATGCAAAGGCACATAGCAACAGGAACTCGAAGAGTAGCAGACCGACCGACACCTTACAGCATGAGCCATCTCCCTTTTAAATGGGATCACGTCATTTCCACAGAAAAAGGGGCAATCTTTGTCGCAGTGTGATTGGCACATTGAAACATGGGTTGGACATGAGTGTATGTGACAGTATAAGAGGAAGGAGGAAAAAAAAGATGTATTGCATTGCTACACTCTCCCCCTCCTACAACAAGCTGACCTACAGGGGAGGTGTAATCATGGGAACTGAACTAGCAGCTACTCATGCTCTGGAAATCCCAAGAACTCATCCTCATCACTGTCTGCAGTAAAGATCTCCAGTAAGTGCTTCCTCTGGTCTGCAGCAATATTAAGTGAGGCGGCAATACTAAGTGAGGCATCAACTGCAGAAGAATCTCCTCCCTCTTTTCTGTTGAGACCTGGTCATTGACTTCCTTTGTCAATCATGCCATCTTCCAGGTCTTCCAGAAGAAACCCAGGAAATTCCTTGTCACTTTCTTTTTTGAATTTTTTTTTTTTTGATGCTCTTCTGCATCAAGCTGTTGGGCGGAAGGGTAGCAAGGTTTGATGTTACAAACATGAACAACTCTGAGATCTTCCCCGGTATCCTCTTGGACAATTTCATAGTTCAGAGGGCCCAAACTCCTCACTATTCGATATGGGCCTTGTCATTTTGGTGCCAGTTTGGCAGAGAAAGCCTTCTCCGCTTTGGAGTATGGGTGACTTCTCAAACAAACTCGGTCTTTATTTACATACTGGCAGTCCCTCCTCCTTTTATCAGAGATTTTCTTCTGCCTTTGCCGAGCCTTAGTTAACTTCTCCATCACGGTCTTTCAGATCACTTAACTCTGCCGCTGTTTCATAGGATGGATCGTCAGGGGTCACCATTCTAGGTCGAAGCAGTACATCCATCGGTCCACGGAGGGGACGAAGGTGGTTCAACTCCGCTGGAGTCACCCTGGTGGACTCATGGACTGCAGAGTTCAAGGCAAATCAAAATTCAGGGAGATGTTTATCCCAATGCTTGTGATTATCACCTACATAAGAGGCCATCATTGTCTTAAGAGTGCAGTTGATCCTCTCAGTGAGGTTGGTCTGTGGATGGTAAGTGGTGGTCAACTTCTGAGTTACACCCAACTTCTCACACCTTCTCTGAAACACAGAGGAGACAAACTGACTGCCACAATCGGATAAAATGTAATCGGGCACACCCCATCGAGTCAATTTCTTGAACGAGCACCTGGGCAACTGACCCTGCTGTGGCCTTCTTAAGGGCAAGTAATTCCACCCACCTTGAATAATTGTCAACAAAGACCAGCGCGCATATATATATGCGCCCAGATGAACTCTTGGGGAATGGACCCATCAGATCCACACCGAGCATCTCCCAGGTTCTATGGATCAGTTTGCTCCAGTCTACTAGACATTTGTCAACTCTCAAGTTTATTACATTGGCACACTTGACAGGTTTGAACATACTGTTTAACCACCTGATTAAGCTTAGGCCAGTAAACCAAATTCTGCAGCCTCTTAGAAGTCTTAAACTGTCCAAGATGGCCAGCCATTGGGTCCTCATGAAAGATGTTCAGGAGCTGAGGACGCAGAGAAGTAGGAATATACACCTGGTAAATGGTCTTAAATGGAAATCTGACCACTCTGAAAACTTTGTCCTCCAAGATAGTGAACTTTTGATGTGGAATTGATGATGACACTTCCTGATTCCACTATAGACTGATACAGCTGTTGGATCTGATCGTCTGCTTGTTGGGCCTTCCATACAGCTTCATCTGTGATGGACAAGTGCAGATGATCTTTTGGTTTCTCAGAAAGGAAGGCAGAACAAGTAGGAATCCAAGAGCTAAACTGGTCACAAGGGGCTCAAGAAAGGGCATTGGGAGCAGTGTTGTATTTCCCTTTCCTATATTCCACTGCAAAGGTAAATTCTTGGAGTCGAAGAGCCCACCTGATTAGGCGGGTATTAGCTTTCTGGGTTTTAAAAATCCAGACCAAGGAAGAATGGTCAGTAACTACTGTTTAAAAAAAAAAAAAACTTCCTTTCAAGGTAATAGCTCCACTTCTCTTGGGCCCATACAATGGTGAGACGCTCTTTCTCTGTGGTGGTGTAATTTTCTTTCAGCAGAGTTAAGTGTTCGGCTTGCAAAGGCCAAAACCACCTCAGTTCCAAGGCCAGTTTGTTGCACCAATACAGCTCCTAGGCCCACATCACTTGCATCTGTATATACCAAAAATGGGAGATGGAAATTTGGATGTCCAAGAATGGGTGAAGTTAAATGAGCCTTCAAGGTATCAAAAGAGGATTGACATTCAGAGGTCCAAAGGAACTTCACTCCTTTTCTCTTAAGAGCATTAAGAGGCTCTACGACCATGGAAAAGTGTGGCACAAACTAGTGATTCCAACCTGCTATTCCCAGAAATCTCTGAAGCTCTTTAAGGTTTCTGGGGATTGGGAAATTCTGCACAGTCTGAATCTTATCTGGATCGGCCTCAATCCCAGCTGCTGAGACAATATGACCCAGAAACTTGAGAGATGCCTGGAAGAAATGAGTTTTCTTCATGTTGACTGTGAGATTCACTTGCCTCAATTTATCAAGAACTGCCTCAATGTCATGGAAGTGGTGGTGTTTGGATGATGAATAGATGATGTCATCCAAATAAACAAAACAAATCTTTCCTCACAGCTTTCCCAGAACTCTCTCCGTTAACCGTTGAAAAGTAGCAGGGGCATTTTTTTTTTTAAGCCCAAAAGACATGACCTTGAACTGGAAAAGCCCTTGACTACAAATAAAAGCAGTATTGTCCTTTACTGTCTTCACTTATCCTAAATTGCCAGTATCTACTATTCAGGTCGTGTAGAGAACACTTTTGCACCACCAAGAGACTCCAGGGTCTCTTGCACAGTGGGTATTGGGTAAGCATCTGTGTGGGTGATTGAGTTTACCTTGCGGTAATCCACACAAAAACGGTATCCACCAGTTTTCTTTGGTATCAACACGACTGGAGAAGCCTAAGCGGAAGAAGGTTCAATGACCTCAGCAACCAGTATCTCATCATTGAGGTCCCTCATCACTTTTTGCTTGGTCGGGGATAACCGATATGGCTTCTGCTTGATGGACATCTCATGGGAAAGATAAATTATATGGGTCAAGATGTTTTGTTTATCCCAAAGATGTAGTACATACATCAGCAGTCTTCTGTAGCTGTGCAAAGAAATGCTTCTTTTCTTGTTTGTCCAAACAAGCATCTTGGCAAGCTAACTGTAAAAGATCTAAGCTAGTTAAAGGATATCTGTCCTCACACAAGGGATCTATAGAGGTGAAGAGTGCCATTAGTGCTTGCCAATCATGAAGGTTAGTGGTGTCTCTTTGAAAAGCAAACCGGATATCAGCATCAACCTGAAACCAGTAAGCTTGGTTTTGAACATCAATTTAGAGACCACTCAGAAAAAGGTAATCAAGACCCAAAACAGCCTGAAAAGCAAGCATTTGAGGTGCCAGGACTGCCACTGAAATGTGGAGCATGACTGTCTAAAAAGTGATTTCATCTTCTCCCCATCCCAAGGTCTTGTGTGCCTCACCATCTGCCAGATAAATGGGGCCAGCAGTCCATGAGTTGAGTGCTTCAGCTGGCTTCTTCAAGCTTAGCCACAGTTTTTCGTTTATCAGGGTGTAAGAGGAACCAGTATCCACGAGTGCATACCCCTTCCATGTATCAACACAGACAGAAACAGTCAACTGTTGAGGAAAGGTTTGAGAGAGAAACTGAAGATGCGGAACTGGATGAACCTTGCTAACTGTACTCACAGTGGGCCGAACATTCTGATTGGGGTTACTAGGCCCAGACTGAACATGGGAAGACTTGCTTGTTTTTGCCAGTATTAAGTTGGAGACAACTGGCTGGAGAATGAGAGCTCTTACACCACCAACAAAAGAGCTGTGGATTATTCTTAGTATTGGCTGGTAAGGCAGAAAGGAGAGTTGTTAATGTATCATTTTTCTGAGGAAAAACTGTTTTTAACCTGTGGAAATTAGTAGACCTGTTTACGCTATTCGTATAGTCTTTGAGTCGGTCCTTTTTCCAATTGCTGCCCTGGACGAACTAGAGCATCCACAGAGGCTGCTCCGCAGCTGACTTGCTAACTGAGGGTTGATATTCTTCAATATCAGCTTAATAACTTCGTTCTCAGTTATCTCTGGTTTCCAACGTTTGCACAAAGCTCAATACATCTATGCAAAATCTTGAATGCTCTCACCAGCCTGTTGAACTCGTGTTCTTACTCTTTCAGCTAGCTCATCATGACGGTCTTCAGCTAAAAAGGCAGCAAGGAACATGCGCTCGAACTCCCAAGTTCTTACTTCCAGCCGAGCTATGTCCTACCAGTTTCGAGCGTTGCCATGGAGGACGTTTCTTAAAGTAGCCATCAGTTCCTCATCAGAGAGGGGATGTAGTGCCAAGAAATCATGACATTTTTCTAGGTACACAAGTGAATCTGGACAGTCTTCTATTCGACCAAAACAGGGGACCTGGATTTTAATGGGTATGCTGCCCCCTAGTCAGCTCCTAGGTTCCCCTTGGAAGGGAGAGTCACCCAGGGAAAGAATATCCTGTGTGGCTGTGCCGGACTGTAAGGTGGAATGAAGCTGCTGCTGCTGAATCCTTACTCTAAGTGGAGGGGCAGTGGTGGTCTGAACAGTAGCATCAGCCCTGGCAGTGGTTTGAAGTGTTGGCTTCAGAGTGTGCAACTCCTGTGCAAGCTGATCCAGTCGTTGAGTGCAATGACCAAGTTCTGTCTGAAGAGGACTCACAAGGAGACTATTAGCCGATCCAGAGCTTATTTGTTGGAGACACTGAGTCGTGCCGTCTTGAATATGTTCCAGCATAAAAGCAATAGGTGAAAGGACAGCGTTGATGTCCTTAAGCACTTCTGCATGATGATGTTTCAGCTTCCAATTCAACAGGTTACCCACTTCTTGTGGAACATAGTTACATTGCCTTGTAATTAGCTGTTTTAGTTCATCTAGTTTTTGAGCAGCAGTTGTAGTAGCATGCTGAAAAAGAGACTGAAGTGTCTCTGTAAACACACTTTTTCCTGTTGCAATAAAGCTCCTTGCAAACTTTTGATTTTGTGTCCTCATGATTTCCTGTAACTGAGTAAGCTTGTTGTTCACTATGAGGTTGTCTACTTGATTATCCTCCACATCAAGGTCATGAGGAAGAGAAGGAACCACATTTGCTGGCATCGTTGGAGCAGAGCGAGGAATAGATACAGTTGGTGATATTGGTGGAGCAGGATTTCCCATTAGATCCATATCCAGAAGTGTATAGAGGGTAAAGGGTTTTGCGTGAACATAGAAGTGGTAGGTGCAGCTACAGGCTCAAGAGAGCCTTCATTTCCTGAACTGGGGGAAGCTAGAAGATCCACCAAGACTGAATCCATGCTGTGTGGTGAATACTGTTTCCTTCTTGAAGTCTTTAAATAGATTTTAACAGGTTAACCACTGTGTTGAAGAGTCCCATCTGGGGTGCCATTTTTGTAACACTTCTCTCTTATCTACTAATAAGCTGGGGTGCCAGGCAGTAGAACACTGCCAAATTTGTCAGGGATTATGCAGGTTAAGTCAAAGGGGGGGGGAGAGAAATGCACAAGAACACGTATCAACTTCAAGTATCACATGAATTCTTGGTTTCAGTGGTTAACTGGTGTAGTATACTTTTAATCTAGGAGACACTTAACTCATTCCCTACGGCAAGCCGCTGACAGCAGCTCGGCGAATTTTCCCATTCCCTACGGAAAGCCAGTACTATCGGCTTTGGTGACATCATACGGAATTCCCTCGGAAACTCCCATAATAAAGCAGTACATGTTAATTTGACCAATCAGAGCTGTAGAGGACTGCACAGAGACCACATTTGGATATTATAATTAGCGGGAAACCCACGTAGGGAAGGTTTATTATAGCAGGGATAGACTGCTATAATATTATTATATTATTATAATATTATGACTGATGCTTGTGAAACCTACCTACTTCAGAATTATACAAAAATAATTCCATATTTAGAAAGGATAGGTTTCAAGGACTCGGTAAATGTATACTTTTCTACCTCTAAAATAATTTATGGAGATACACATTTAACTGAATGTACCTATTAAATTCGTGATTTTCACAAAAAGTATTCCGTCAAAACGTGACTGAAAAAAATTGAAGTATTTCGTAAGGAATGAGTTAAGGTTTAGTACTGAAATCATAGGCAAGAATTAAATTGCCAGCATCCACCACATCACACAATGAAAGAGCCTAAAACATTCACAAAATCAGTCATTTGTAGGTTTCATAAATTTGTTGTTCTCCACCAGATCAGTCCAACACCCATAATCACAGTTCAGAAAACCCACACTACAGTTCAGCTCTATTCAAATCCAGTAATGTAGTTCACTAGTTTGCAACCTCTTCCCATGATTTTTATCAGAAGTAAACAAAAAAAGGAAACTTTTAAACAAAATAACCAAAAGTTTAGTCAAACAAGTCAGTTTTGTTTTGTTACTCACAACTGACACTCCCTCTCCCCCCCAAACAATTGAGAGTTCGTCGCGATAATAGCTCCGGTTCCAGTTATCCCCAAGCTCTTCCACTTCTGTCGGTGTTGTCATTGGCTGGTGTTTTTTAACAAGGAGGATATGTGATCTGGAGCAAAGTTTCGAAGACGCTGGAGAAGGGGGATCCGCCTTAGCACAGTGAAATCAGTGCTAGTGACACTTCTGTTTTTTTCCAGCTGCAGACAAGTGGTGAGAAACGGGTAAACCTTCTTTCCTCCTCATTTCAACAACAAGGGGTGTGTCGGTTCCTTTCTCCTGCTGATGACCGTAGAAGACTCCTTTGGTTTGAACATATGACTATGGATATTTTTGCTAGCAGGAAAACGTGAAGGCACACAGCAATGGGAACGCGAGAAGAGTAGCAGACCGACTAACCGACTGTCACCTTACAGCATGCACCATCTTCCTTTTAAATGGGATCATGTCATTTTCCAAAGAAAAGGGGGCAGCCTTTGTCACAGTGTGATTGGCACATTGAAACATGGGTTGAACATGAGTGTATGTGACAATATAAGAGGAAGGGGGAAAAGATGTATGTATTGCATTGCTACAAAGCATCCCTCACTGTCTGCCATTATGTCTTGGCTGTTTTCTTAGTCTCAGTTTCATTTATTGCTTTGCAAGTTATTTTATATACCTCTGCTGTTGTAGTATCGTATGCATACTGTTTATAGACCCCTTGTGCATGACGTCACGCTTCATGTGATAATTCCAGCTGGGGTCAGACAGACGCCGTCTTTCATGCAAGTAAGGCTTAATCTGTTTTCAGCATAGTTAATTTTTGCACTGTTTTTGCTTGTTCAAACAGAGAAATGGATAAAAGGCTTGACAGTCTCCCCGCTATCAAGAAAAAGTTAACAAATAGAAGCAAATGCTTCAAGAACACCGAGGAAACGAGTGGTTAAAGTATAGGAAGAGAGGAATTAAGCCTAAAAACTCCAGAGAAATTCGATTGTATTTAAAATGTATTTTACAAAAACGGAAAGCTGGAAGTGAGTATGGAAGAGTTTGTTTAGGGATCTTGTGTGGGGTGTTTATCCTCCCCCACCCCCCACTCACATTCGAGTCAGCTCCTTCATGAAAGTGTTTTGATTTTCTTACAGGTGAAGCAGCTTCCTTATTTGACACAGAAAACCCAGATTGGTTTCAAACAACTCGGGCATAAAAAAACTCAACAAGGAGTGACATGCACAATGTATCATGAAAGAATAGAACAGATTAAGAGCAGAGAGAGCTGGAGCCTTGTTTCTCTTATCAGAGGAACACAGTCCTGTGCAAAATGTTTATATATCGGGGGTTGTTAATCATCCACCTCTAGGTTTAAAAAAAAAAACTGTGCTGCGTCATGACAGACTGGCTACACTGATTCAGTAACAGGTTGCCAGGTTTGTATAAAACACCATACACACTAAATTTTAAATTCAACTCAAACATTATCCTGTCTGTCATGATGCAGCGCGTTTTTTTTTTTTTTTTTTCTTTAAACCTAGAGGTGGATGATATATTAGGGCTGTGCCGATAGACGATGCCATCATCCATCGACGATGGTGGTCATCCATCACGATGGAGAGCCACCATCGTGGTATCACGCCCCCTCCTGTCATAATCATGCATATATGGTATCATCTGGGCCTATTTAACCTAAAAAGTTAGTTTTTTGTTAGTTTAGTTAGTTAGTTTTGTTTAATATATAAATATATTATATAACATATATAATTATAAATACATAATTATATAAATCATTATAAAGTAATATCCTATTACCGCTTGTTCACGTAGGCTATGGTGCAGGGACGTGCTAGTGAACATAACATGTGGTTACACAAATACAGTATGCTACTAATAATAAATTTTGACTTCATTTTTTAGCCTACACTATACTTTTAATGTAAAATTTGTCATGTTGTTCAAACAAATAGCCACTATTAACGACTTCAGTCGGGAAATATTGCACCCCAAACGGCAGTGAAGCGCAGACTTCGGCAGAAGTCAAATAACTTTAATCTGGTAAATAGCCTACTTTCAGAGACAAAATGGTCCACTCTAAGCCATAATGTCAAACCAAATGGAAGAATGAAGGTGATTCTGACAAATGTAAAGACAGTAAAAAAAAAAAAAATATATATATATATATATATATATATATATATATATATATATATATATATATAAATCATGATTTTAAAAGCTGGTGCAATAATTAAAACACTAATAAATTGGAAAAATTAGCGCGTTCAAGTGCGCACTAAAGGCCGAAACGCATCTTCAATTGATATGGTGTAAATAAACAATGAGTAATAGCTTAAGTGTAGTTTCTTCTCATAGTTTGAATACTAGTCTTTCATTGTTAGAGCAAATTAATATCTTACCGTGATCAGTGAGTGCTCGGGGAGGTTCATTTCCACCTGTGCTTTGCGCAGCTCATTTCTCCGAAGCCAGCTGTGCGTAAACGCAGTGTTGACTGCTCGGCAAACTCCAAACACTCGGTCTGTACTGGCCCTCTGTTGCACAAGCGAGTTGGTTATGGCCAGGTTCAAATTGTGCCCAAAACAACTTAACCACGGCCATTTCAATTGCCTGATGGCTGTGACAATATTCGCCCCGTTGTTATACAGGCGATATTTTTCTCCTCTATTTTCCATTCGGCAAGTGTCTCGCGCAATGCATCTTCTAAATTGTCCGCTGAATGTGTCTCTGGCATGAAACTCGTCTGCAGGCATTTGGACTGCATTGCCCACTCTCGGTCCACATAATGTACGGTAGCTGACATATAGGGCATCATGTTGCAGCTGGACCACATATCCGTTATCAAGGCCAAATATTCCACATCACCTAGCGCTTTTTCTTCATGTGCCAAAGCCTCGGATGAGTATCTAATACTTTTAATAATAATAATAAATTTAATAATGTGGTATTAAAATCCCCCCCGCCCACGATATGATCGTCCATCACGATGTTTGCACTGTAAACATCGTCGATGCCAATTAAGGGGACATCGCACAGCCCTATGATATATAACCAAAAAAAAAGTATAAATATTCTCAAACACAGTACTGTCATGATACACTTCCACAAGCATGTTTTGTGAAGATCAGACTTTGATAGATCCCTGTTCTTTTAAATAAAACAGGGTGCCCACTCACACCTTGTCATCCCATTGATTGAAAACACCTGACTCTAATTTCACCTTCAAATTAACTGCTAATCGTAGAGGTTCACATACTTTTGCCACTCACAGATATGTAATATTGGCTCATTTTCCTCAATAAATAAAGGACCAAGTATAATATTTCTCATTTTTTTAACTGGGTTCCCTTTATGTACCTTTAGGGCTTGTGTGAAAATCTGATGTTTTAGGTCATATTTATGCAGAAATATAGAAAGTTCTAAGGGGTTCACAAACTTTCAAGCACCACTGTATATATTGCTTGGTTAGTGATCGGTTGTATGCTACTTTTCACGATGCATTGTGGGATACTGTGCATCGTGAAAAGTAGCATACAACCGATATATAGGGTGTAATAATTCTTACTATATATTCAGACAACACTACAAAATGTCAAACTCGCTATATAGTCCACTATATCGTGAGTGATTAACCTGATTTTCGGATACAGCGTAAGATAATTTAGCCTCAGTGTCACCTCATATATTTGTTCCCCAGTTAAGCAGGAAGTCATGGGTTACAGCTTGAAATTGTACAGTTTAAATGGAGGAAACATGCTTCAGTTACATTATGTTCACCATAACTTCCAGGGGTGGTGTTAATAGTGGCACATCATCTGTTTTTGTTGAAAATAATTATTTCTTTGAGGGATTTGTTTTTCTCTGAATAAATTTTCAATTAAAGGTTGGACCCACCCCCCACCCCGGATTAAGCTACTTCACCAAAAGGTGGATTTTTTTTTTTTTTTTTTCTCCTCACACCCTTTTTACTCATCTTTACAAAGGGTGCCAATACTCATGGAAGGCACTGTAACTGTCCGATTCCATACTGTTCTGATGTTTGGCTAGAGTTTGTCTTTAAATTTAGTGGTTTAAAAATGTTTATTATGGGTTAGGGTTATTATATTGTTTTTGTTTCAAAGTTTCAGATAGGCTTATAATTTACAGTGTAAAATGAAAATGTTTTCTACTAATTCACATAATCAGAAAATAAGATTGCTTGAGAACAACTATTGAGCAGAATATTGAGTTGAATATTTCTTTTTAACGTCATCCAGAGGGCAGAGTTTGTGCGTCTCTACACACCACCGTTCGTCTTGGCTCCAGTGAAGGACAAGCAGACAGAGCTGGGTGAGACCTTTGGCGAGGCAGCGCAAAAACACAATGTACTCTTTGTGGCCTACTGTTTGTCTCACGACCAACGCTGGCTGCTGGCCAGCTGCACCGATCAGTACGGAGAGCTACTAGAGACTTGCATCATCAGCATAGATGTGCCCAACAGGTCAGTGCTTAAAGAAATTATCTTTCCTATATATGGGTATCTGTATTTAACTCTGTGTAACTGAGAGAACTTTGTTTCTTCCCACAGAGCCCGGAGGAAAAAGGGCTCAGCCCGTAGACTTGGCCTTCAGAAACTGTGGGAGTGGTGTGTGGGCTTGGTGCAGGTGACCTCACTGCCTTGGCGAGTTGTGATTGGCCGACTTGGTAGAATGGGTCATGGGGAGTTGCAAGGTACATCACCTTTTATTTCACATACCTTAGTTCTCTGGCACACGTGGCTTTGTTTTTCACTCTTTTTAATGCATTGTCCATTTATTTTCTAACAGATTGGAGCATCCTGCTGAGCAGGCGTAACCTGCAGTCCCTGAGCCGCCGCCTGAAGGAGATGTGCAGGATGTGTGGCATCTCGTCAGCAGACAGTCCCAGCATTCTGAGTGCCTGCTTAGTTGCCCTAGAGCCTCAGGCAACATTTGTCATTATGCCAGGTGGGATCTCTGTGAAGTATTCAAGATGAAAGGAAAATAAATGCTTAGAATCTTGCAAGCTTTCCCAATCAGCCAGAGTAGTGCAAGTATAAAAATCTGTTTGCATAACCAGGCCAGAGAACAACAATGGTATGTTAAACCCCTGTGAGAAAACGCTGCAAATTATGTATTTTCTTAGTTGTTTGTCTCTTATCAGTTAATTGATTAATACCAGTTCCAGGAGTCTATAGACTAAAGGCATGCAGGAAAGCAAAGTGAAACCTTATTGTTCAGAATTGTTTTTTAAATTGGTATTTAATTACCTCTGCTAAATAATTAGCCATGACACTCCTCTGGCTATTCCCTCTTTTTATGTCCATGTGAAGACTCTGTATCAACTGGATCCGTGTTTGGCCGTAGCACTGCTCTGAACATGCAGACATCGCAGCTAAACACCCCTCAAGACACCTCTTGCACCCACATACTGGTGTTCCCCACCTCTGCTGTAGTCCAAGTCATCGACACACCCTTTAATCCTATTCATGGTCAGTCTGATACGCAGTAATGACCTTCACAGCTTTAGCTGATGATCTTGTTCCATTACTTAATCGGTACTCTGTTCTCAGATGCATCAGACGCCATGGGTGGTATGGATGGAATCCTGGACCTGCTTGTGTCAGAGAATGATGTGGATCCTGATCTCATTAATATATTACCCAATTCTCCTACCACTTCCCCAGTGCACTCACCTGGCTCACACTACCACCATGGAGGAGATGGCAGCAAGGTGCCCTTCGTAACTTTGTTCATAACACAATACTGAGCTTAAGTTATGTGTTTGTGACAAACTACCTGTTATAGTCATTAATCGAAAAGGGTTGCCAACACATAATTGAGTTCAAAAGGTATACGTGGTCATGAGCTGTTTTTCTTTCATCAGTTATGAAAACGAATACACTTTGGACAAAAAAACAAGTAATCTTCCTTCGTTGCATGGCATTTAGCAGACGCTCTTATCCAGAGCCACGTACAACAATTGCAGAAGTCAGGTACAAGAAGTGCTGAACTTCGAGACAAGAAAGTTCTAGTGCTAAATGAACAAGTGGCAGAATAACACTTAGTGTAATATTCTGTTGAAGTACCAGCAATCAGCCAAAGAAATGAGCCAACCATACAAATGAACTGACAAAGTACAACTAAATAGAGAAAAACTAAACTTCAACGGTGAACCCCAGGCTAAACAGTACACAGCCTGGGCTGGTCAAGACTGATACGCGGTTACACAGTGGACAGGGAAGCAGAGGAGAGCTGCAGCCTGAGATGGTGAGTCTTTAGTCTGTGCTTGAAGGTGGTCAGGGAGTCTGTGGCAGGAGGTTTTTTTTTGTGTGTGTGGGGTGTGTAATATTTTATTTATTTATATATATATATATATATATATATATATATATATATATATATATATATTAGTGCTGTCAAGCGATTTAAAATATTTAATCGCAATTAATGTCGCGACTGTCATAGTTAACTCGCAATTAATCGCAATTTAATCGCACATTTTTGTCACATGAAAAACCATTGTAATTCTCTTATCAGCATAAAAAAGTGAATGGGCTTGCTCACCATTCGAACTACGGGGGTACTCGGGGGATCCGAGATCCCCTGAAACAGACATGAGATCCCTTGAAAACATGATTTGGGAAATGTTGGGGGGTCTCTAAAATATTGGCAAAATGATGTTTATTGACAGCAATTGTGTGTAACGGGAAGCATTTGCATATCCGAAGTGAGCGCGCGATCTCTGATCGCGCGCTCTGAGACAAGCGCAAGCACCCCCCCAAGGGAAAAAAAAGGGACCCCTCCGAAAATATCGGCATAGTTCGGCATAAAAAAAAAAACATTGGTACAACCAGTGTTCACTGGTTGTACCAATGTTTTTTTTTTTTGTTTGTTTTTGTTTTTTTGTTTTTTTTTAAATTGCAGAGCATAACACGTCTTGTCACAGCCACTGCAAAGTGGGGTTGGAGCCGCCGATGGGAAAACGATTGGAGCACCGTGGCTCTTCGGGGGAGGGCAGAGGACTCTGGCTGTGCGGGGCGTGGCATCATGTCACAGAGCGTTAATCTCGCGATAAAAAAATTATCCCCGTTAAAATTGAGTCAAGTTAATGCGTTAATAACGCGACATTTTTGACAGCACTTATATATGAGTGATTCCACGCTTATGGGTACTGAAATGGGGACATGAACTTATTTTTAAAAATTCACCTAAAACCATTTCTTTTTTTACCATCAGGTCACAAAACATGTAATCTTTAATGAATGATATGTTAAAAGATAACTTTAATTTTCTGAGATGTAATAAAAACATTTATATGCCAAAGTCAAGCCTATGAGTTCCAAAATGATGTCTGTTACATTACTTCTGTTACGATTGTCCATCTCGCGTCTGTTACAAATTAATTACAATCTAGCTATATACCATGTTAATCTTATTGAAAGAATGTGTATGTTTATTCTACTACACATGTTTATTAATTATATTTGCTAAAACATCACCTTCCTATGTTTCAAGAAGTAATTCTACATTGTTAAAATTGAGAATATATATGTCCACAACACTTCTGTTACGTTCTGACTTTGGCATATAAATATGTTTTTATTACATCTCAGAAAATTAAAGTTATCTTTTAACATATCATTCATCATAAAAAAGAAATGGTTGAATTTTTAAAAATAAGTTCATGTCCCCATTTCAGTACCCATAAGCGTGGAATCACTCATACACACACACACACACACACACACACACACACACACACACATATATATATATATATATATATATATATATATATATATATATATATATATATATATATAAAATTATTATTATTATTTTTAAAGGGTGTTATATAATCTCCTGTCCGTCAGGTCTTCAACTGTCACTTCCGGCAGAGCTTCAACTGCATACCGGGGGAGGATGGGGGCATTGAGTCCGAGTGGACCATGTTCCGTACCTCCACTGCTGAGGCAACCGTGCAGAGCTGTGGCTGCAAGGTTGTTGGTGCCTGTCGTGGCTGTAATCCCTGAACCCAGTGGTGGACACCTGCTATGAGGGGAGCCGTCAAGCTGAAGGAGGAGTCCTATCGGGCTTGGTGAGGCAGCTGACAGATACCGATGGGCCAAGCAGAACGTGGCTCTGGCGGTCACTGAAGCAAAAACTCAGGTGTGGGAGGAGTTCGGTGAGGCCATGGAAAGCGACTTTCAGTCAGCCTCGAAGAGATTCTGGCAAACTGTCCGGCAGCTCAGGAAGGGGAAGCAGTGCTCTGTCCCGACTGTTAAGTGGGGATGGAGTGCTGCTGACCTCAACTGGGGACATTGCCTGTCAGTGGAAGGAATACTTCAAGGATCTCCTCAGTCCCACCTTCATATTGTCCAAAGAGGACGCAGAGTCTGAGGGTGCTTGGGAGGACTTTCCCTGGGAGGACTTTCCCATCACAGGGGCTGAGGTGGTTCAAAAGCTCCTTGGTGGCCAGGCTCCAGGGGTGGATGAGATTTTGTCCTGAGTTCCTGTTGGGCTGTCTTGGCTGACATTCCTCTTCAACGTTGTTGAAGGGGATAGTGCCTCTGAATTGGCAGACTGGGGTGGTGGTTCCCCTTTTTAAAAAGGGGGACCAGAAAGTGTGTTCCAAATATAGGGGGATCACACTTCTCAGCCTCCCCGGGAAAGCCTGTGCTGGAGAGGAGAGCCCGGTCGATAGTCGAACCTCGGATTCAGGAGGAACAATGCCGGTTTTCATCCTGGTCGTGGAACACTGGACCAGCTCTTTACCCTTGCAAGGGTACTGGAGGGTGCATGGGAGTTTGCCCAACTGATCTACATGTGTTTTGTGGACCTGGAGAAGGCTTATGACTGTGTCCCTCGAAGTGCTCTGTGGGGGGGTGCTTTGGGAGTATGGGGTTCGGGACCCACTGCTGCGGGCCATTCGGACCTTGTATGACCAGAGCAGAAGTTTGGTTAGCATTGCTGGCAGTAAGTCGGACTTGTTCCCGGTGCATGTGGGATTCTGCCAGGGCTGCCCTTTGTCATCTGTTCTGTTCATAACTTTTATGGACCGACTTTCTAGGCGCAGCCAAAGGGCGGAGGGTGTCCGGTTTGGTCGCATCAGGATCGCGTCTCTGCTTTTTGTGGATGATGTGGTCCTGTTGGCTTCATCAATCTGTGACCTACAGCATGTACTGGGATGTTTTGCAGCGGAGTGTGAAGCGGCTGAGATGATCAGTACCTCCAAGTCCGTGGCCATGGCGCTCAGCCAGAAATGGGTGGAGTGCCTACTGTGGGTCAAGGGGGAGTTGCTACTGCAAGTGGAGGAGTTTAAGTATCTTGGGGTCTTGTTCATGAGTGAGGGTAGGGAGGAGCACAGGAGTTGGACAGACGGATCGGGGCAGTGTCAGCAGTGATGTGGATGCTAAACTGGTCTGTTGTGGTGAAGAGAGAGCTGAGCCAAAAGGCAGAGCTCTCAATTTACTGGTCCATCTCTGTTCCCACCCTCACCTATGGTCACGAGCTGTGGGTAGTAACCGAATGAATGAGATTGTGAATACAAGTGGTCGAAATGAGTTTTCTCTGCAGGGTGGCTGGGCTCTCTCCCTTAGAGACAGGGTGAGAAGCTTGGTCATTCAGGAGAGACTCCAGAGTAGAACCACTGCTCCTCCACATCGAAAGGAGTCAGTTGAGGTGGTTCGGGTACCTTGTTAGGATGCCCCCTGGACACCTCCCAAGGGAGGTTCTCTGGGCATGCCCCACTGGGAGGAGACCCTGGGGCAGACCCAGGACACACTGGAGAGATTTCATCTCTTGGCTGGCCTGGGAACGCCTTGGTATTCCCCCGGAACAGCCGGTGGAGGTGGCCGGGGAGAGGGAAGCTTGCGCTGCTACCCCTGCAACCAGGATAAGTGGCAGAAAGTGTGTGTGGGTGGAGGTGGTGTTTTTTTTTTTTTTTTTTAAAATATATATAAAATGTGTGTGTAGTGTTTGTGTATGTATGAAAAAAAAAAACAGTTGAATCAGTGCTGATGCATACCTGCATTTCCATTTGAATGAAATGTATGCCATGAACCATTTTAAAATGCCAAGTAAATCAGATATGAACAGATTTATTATAAGGAATTATCAAATATCTTGCATGCTTTTGATAACTGATGAAAGAAACCGTTTCAGCAGTGCACTCACTATAGAGATCTTGCAGTCACGTGACCGGAAAGTTAACAGCCGCCATCTTGTCGGTAAAAAACACAGCTGAATACTGCTGCACTCGTGTACAGAATGGATCAATTTCAACCGACGGACTACACGGCTAATTTTTCTAATGAACAGATAACTAGATATATGTCTAAAATAAACAATCTACAGATTAGTGACCCTTATGGCTTACCGGACGTAGTTTTCACGACCGTGTCAGTGGATATGGAACTGCCAGAGGTGGAATACCCAGACGTGTATAATTACCTCATCAACTTTCCCTCGCTGTTCAGTGGTGAAGCACTGCGTGCTTATAAATCTCTGGACAGTTATCTTTACAGAAATTCAGGATTTGTCAACCCCCCTCAGGTGTGGCATCTTGTAAACAAGAAAATAACAATCCTCATTGGACGGGTAAGTCACTTAAGTATTGAGTATAGCACTGACCAGCCGATTATAGAATAAGGTAATTCCAGCTGTAATTCCAAATCGTCCGTCTTGTTTACCATGGATCTGGCGTTGGAGAGGTAGACGCTTAGCAGTGGAGATTTGAGTGGCTGTTTTCTGAGCTTAGTCAACAGGCCAGCTCTGCCTGCAGCCTCGCTTTTGCTTCCGCTCCTGACGCCGCCTCCTTCGCTTTGCTTCCGATAACAATCCACGGAGACCCAGCTGGTCTCGCTATCTCGTCCGAAATGTTGTGCATGCGATGGAAATCGCTACAAACCGTCACTTTCTGCTGGAAACCAATGTCCAGTAAGTCCATATGGTTGTAGTGGATATTGAAGTCTGATACAGACGAACAGCACGCAAAAATACACACACAAAACATAAACGTGCACAGGTAGGGAGAGCTTGTAGCCGCAGCCGTTGTAGTAGAATTGTATATAGTAGGGTTTTCCAGAAGAAAAGGTAGAAGTAGAAGGCGGAAATATGGCGTTTGACTGACAAGATGACGTCTGTCGCAATCTGGATCGTCTGTGACGTCACATGCAAGTGCTCCATAACCTTGGCAACTAAAATTTAATGAATGAGCTATGATGTTTTGCTCATGGGTTTGTGTCTCCCCTTCAGGGCCAGAGCACAGACCGCATGGAGTCTCATGACGAAACTCCCAACATCCTGCAGCAGCCGATGGCACTGGGTTACTTTGTGTCCACAGCCAAAGCAGGACCGTTGCCTGACTGGTTTTGGTCCTCCTGCCCTCAGGCCAAGAACCAATGTCCCCTCTTCCTGAAGGTTAGGCATTATGCATGTCTTCTCTAGATTAAGAACTTCATGTGGCATTGTAAAGTGTTGGTATCAAACTTTTTACGAAAATCGAGAGGCTTTACATTTAGTTTATTGATTGGGGCACTCTTCAGACACACCTTTGGGGTGAGTTTATTCAAAGAGCTACTGGCTCTTGTGTTTTACAGATATGATGAGTATCACTGGTAGGTGTTTGTGACTTGTGATATTCTTTTTCAGGCATCTTTACACCTGCACGTCTCCTCGGTGCAGTCTGATGAGCTGCTGCACAGTAAACACTCCCATCCTCTCGACTCCAACCACACCTCAGATGTGCTCAGGTAAATTATTTTCTTAATGTTGTATTCGTTGTGCCTTTGGCACAAATAACTGTGGAAATTTAGTACTGCTTTTTCCCAAAAAATCAGAAAACACTGGACTTCAGTAACTTGACTAACACCACTTATGGTTTAAGTTTCTATAAAAGCCCGAAGTAGCCAAAGATGGTTCCTGGGCTTTGCTCAGCTGAACAAAAGGTATAGGGAGGATATTCAATGGTGCATTGTACCTAACTAGAGAGTACTGTTATTGTAACGATCTGGGGTTGGATAACTCCCTTGCTTTGGAATGTCAGTTGTTTGTATTATATGTGAATTATACGTTATAAATTATCTTCTCCCCCCATAAATGTGTAAAACTGTTCATGAGAATGAACTAAACATCACCAGGTTCCTTGCTGTAAAATTACTTAAAGGGCATATTCTGGACCAATTTTGGGGGTTTTTTTATATGAAAGTATGTTCCTTTACACACGTATCCAGAAGGGTAATTTTACACAAGGCCATCTATCTACAGCAGAAAAATAAAATAAAATAACAAAACGCGTCTGGAAAAATCCCAAGGGAGTCTGGAGTCAGAATCGTGACGTTATCTGCGGAAGCGCGAGCAGGCTGAGAGAGCTTACGCAGTTTCAGTGCACAGCCTGTGTAGACCAAGCGCTCCCATTTCTTTCTCATTGTCTGGTCTTTTGGGAAACGATGAGTACTAATCCCATCAAGATTGGTGTTGCTACACCCTCCTACGATACATCTGTTAACCATTTTAATAATTACGTGATAACGAAGAAATTTGCAGAAAACCACCAGGTTGTTTTCCCTTAAACAAACCAGCGCTGACGTACGATTCAGAGGGAGGCGTCCCGCACACGACGTCACGAAAATCAACGTTTCCTGGGAAATTCAAATGCAAAGTTTTTTTCAGAGGTGGACCAATTCACCTCAAATGGCTTGATTTCAACTGAATTTTTCTGGTATTGCGCAAGGTAAAAATAAATTTGCAGAGAATGCAGAATGTTACAGATATTTGACCAAAGTTTAATGTAAAATAGGAGAATTACATTCATCTTGCTCCTGAATTTACCCATGATATGCGCTTTAAGTAATTACTTCACTAATACAGCTTGAAAATCCAAAATTATTCTTGAGCTAACAGGCTATATATTATAATCTCTACGAACAAATAAAAATATTTTGTTATACGTTTTTATCCCCCACTGACCGAAAGGCCCAAAGGGGGATTATGCTGTGGTGATGTCTGTCTGTCCGTCCGTCCGTCCTGGGAAGGGTACTCACCTTCTGAAATCAACTCGTCTCACAATTTTTGGAGGAATCTCACAAAACTTGACAGGATTCTTTGTTCTATGTCAGTAATGCGTATATTGCAATTGCCTTCAATACAGTCACATTTTACCAGTTATTGCATAGTTGCCAGCGGGGGATATTGTGCTCTCAGAGCACTCTTATTAAAAGAATTTAGTAAATCTCGCCATTAGTATTCCCCAGAATGGGCCAAAATTTACAATCACTTAAACGGGGGGGGGATTGATTGTACCTTTTTGGTCAAAAATCTCCACCCTTTTGGCTACTGGCCAACAATATTTGTAATTTCCTTGTGAATCTGTGCATTCCTGATAGACTGTGATTAAGGCAGGTGAGGTAAAGTTTTCATGTCTGCCTGTTATATAGGTTTGTGCTGGAGCAGTACAACGCCCTCTCCTGGCTGACCTGTGACCCTGCCACGCAGGACCGCCGTTCTTGTCTCCCTGTGCACTTTGTTGTGCTCAACCAGATGTACAACTTCATCATGAACGTGCTGTAAAATCATCACTTTCTGTGCTGCACTGCTACTGCAGACCATAGCACACATCATACAGTCAGTCTGGGCACTTTGGAAGTGCAGGGATACATTAGCATTGCCAAGAGTCCATCTCAAAAACAACTGGAGCTAAAGGGACTAGTCTACTGAAATGTTTCTTTTTAATGACCTGATATTTTGGTCTGGGTAAGATCTTTTTGCAAATGAAATGCCTGCATATATCTTATTTATTGTACGTTTTTAAATGTGTAATTTCTTAATCTTTTATAAATATATATATATATATATATATATATATATATATATATATATATATATATATGAAGGTACACATTGCCTTCGTATAAAAATTTAAAAATGCTCTAATATGTATGTAATTGTCTTAATTGCAAGGCAAGAACTGACAAGTGTATTTGCAGTAGGTTGCTTTTAGAGAAGTATTTTCTGAGAGTGGACAGATGATTTTTATTGCCATGATGTACAAATGAAGTATGCTGAAGCTGTTCTTAGCCTTGTGTGGTGGAAACTGCAGGATAGGCTGTAGTTGCAGAATATCTGTACAGCGATTTAATGTGTTCAAATAAGAGAACAAGAGATACATTGTCAAATTATATATTTTATATCAGATTTAGAGAATTGTGTGTGTAAATATCTATATAAAATGTGTACATACAATCTTGTGCCGCTATGAATGGTGCAGCCAATTTTAGGAATAAAGTGCGTCAACCTAAAATTATTGTGGTTTTCCTCATGCTATAATTTTATTCTCTGTAGAGCTTTTTGAGTAGATATTGCAGAATGCCTGTCTTTTTAGCATCAGACTTTTGTTGTAGCTTTTAAATTTATTCCTCTTATTAATTCTATTCATATCATATTGTTAGCAAGCCCTGATTAAGAGTTAAAAGCCAGGACACAGATCCTTCTTGTTCAGTGTTTTGCAGAAGTCTACAATGGTGTAGTGCTTTTGGAGTAATTATGAATAATGGTGTTTGGAAATCTGCACTTAACTCGTTCACCCCCCCTGTAAAATGATATCCTGGGCGTTGAAGCCTTTGTTTGTTTGTTTTGTTTATTTGTTTTTTAAATTAAGCAGCCTTTATCGCCATCGTGTGGTATCTCATTCTATGATGCCAAGAGCTGCAGCGAGTCCATAACTTGAAGTAATGCAACTTGCCTGTAGCTCCATTATTGCTCTCCATTACGATGCCTGAACCAATGAATCTCGATGCATTTTCTTTTACTGATTTATGGCCCTCTGTGGGTTACTACCAGCATAAGCCCATAAAGCCTTGATTTGTGTGCCTTGTTTATGTATCAAGTGTAGTACTTTGATGTTTTAACTATGTAGTACTGCAGACCTTTGTGTCTAGTATTTAGTCAAATACTGTAGTTGTATCCCAAAAATCAGGATATTATTATAGGCCTACTAAAAGGCACGGTTATAGTCAGTGATTTTGTAAAAGTTAGCTGAAGCGACACTATATGACCAAAAGTGCAGTACCAGTAAAAAGCTTGGACACATCAAAACTATGAAATAACACCTATGGAATTATGTGGGGGAAAAGTGTTTAAATGTATTTTTCAGGGCGGCACGGTGGTGTAGTGGTTAGCGCTGTCGCCTCACAGCGAGAAGGTCCGGGTTCGAGCCCCATGGCCGGCAAGGGTCTTTCTGTGCGGAGTTTGTATGTTCTCCCCGTGTTCGCGTGGGTTTCCTCCGGGTGTTCCAGTTTCCCCCACAGTCCAAAGACATGCAGGTTAGGTTAACTGGTGACTCTAAATTGACCGTAGGTGTGAATGGTTGTCTGTGTCTATGTGTCAGCCCTGTGATGACCTGGCGACTTGTCCAGGGTGTACCCCGCCTTTCGCCCGTAGTCAGCTGGGATAGGCTCCAGCTTGCCTGCGACCCTGTAGAAGGATAAAGCGGCTAGAGATAATGAGATGTATTTTTCATATTTAGTTAATCTGGCCGTAAGGCCAATGAGCTGTTGCCATGGTGTGGCGTCCGTCCGTCGTCCACAATTCAGTTAAATCATATCTCCTCTGTCAATTCTCCATGGATTTCTGTTTTGATTTTGTTTGAAATAACTCACTCTATACAAAACTTGATTGTTTTTTGTCAATTTTTTTGCTAACAAGTCAGTAATTAGGCCAAATTAACAAATTTTCCAGGCCTCTCACTAGAATTGTATCTCTCTCATTTCTCATCCGATTCCAGTTCAGATCGATGTTTTGGGTAGATCTTCTCTCAGGGAACAAAACTTGGTCATTTGTTTGTTGATTTTCTGGTTGTAAACAATTTGTTTACAACTTAATTTTCAGTTAAATAATATCTTGTCCCTCAGTTCTCAGTGGATTTCAGTTCTGATTTGTTTTATTTGAAAGAATCTGACCTTCTGCACAACACTTGGTCATTGTATTGTCAATTTTTTGCTAACAAATTTTCTTCTGACTAGAATTGTATCGCCTCATTTATCATGCAAATTCACTTCTGATTTGATGTTTTGGGTAGATCTTCCCTTGGGGAACAAAATTTAGTCCTTTTGTTGATTTTCTTGTTGTAAATAATGTCGTGGAGGTTGGTCCTCTGACATTTCAGTTCTGTTTGATGTTTTGGTAGTCATGGTTGTTTTGATGGCAGGCCAGATGAGCTACTACGTCCTTGATGTTCTGGTTTAGATTCTTCAGAGTAGGCACTGTTTACCTTCATGGCTTTGCACACTATTGGCATTATCTTAACCAGCTTTGAGAGTCATTTGGAATGCTTTTCAATTAACAGGTGTGCCTTGGCAGCAGTTAATTAGTGGAAATTTTAAGCATTTGAGACCATCAGTTGTGTTGTCAAGATAGTGTTGGTACCACTGTAGTATTTGACAATTTTATGTCAAGGACCACTCAACTAAATAAAGTGAAACGACAGTCCATCATTACTTTGACAATCCAGAAAATTGCAGTAACTTTGAACGTATCTGCAAGTGCAGCTGCAACTACCATCAAATGATGTGATGAAACTGGCTCTCATTTGGACTGTTCCAAGAAAGGGAAGACCAAGACTTACCTCTGTTAGAGATGATTAGGGTTACCAGCCTCAGCAATCGCCAATTAACAGCACCTCAGATGAGAGCCTACATGAATGCTTCACAGTTTAAGTAACACACATCTCAACATCAGTTGTTCAGAGGACACTGCATTAACCAGGTCTTCATGGTCAAATTGCTCAAAGAAAACCACTACTGATAGAGGCCAATAAGAAGAGGAGACCTGCTTGGGCCAAGAAATACAAGGAATGGACATTAAACCAGTGGAAATCTGCATGTTGTTCTGATGAGTCCAAATTAGAGATTTTTGGTTCCAACCACTGTGTCTTTGTAAGTTGCAGAACAGGGGAACGGATGGTATCTGCATGTGTGGTTCCTATTGTGAAGCTTTGGAGGTGGTGTGGTGTTATGGGAGTGCTTTGCTGGTGAAACTTGGCAATTTAGTCAAAATTGAAGGCACACTTGACCAGCATCATTACCACAGCATTCTGCAGCAACATGCCATCCCATCTGGTTTACTCTTAATGGGACCACCATTTGTTTTTTTCAACAGGACAATGATCCAAAACATCTCCAAGCTATGTAAGGACTATTTAACCAAGAAGGAGTGTGAGTCAGATGACCAGGCCTCTACAATCACCTGACCAAACCAAATTGAGATGGTTTCTGAGGAGTTGGACCAAAGAGTGAAAGAAAATCAGCCAACAAGTGTTCCACATATATGGGAACACCTTCAAGACCATTCCAGGTGGCTACCTGGTTGAAGCTGGTTGAGAGAATGCCAAGAGAGTGCAAAGCTGTCATCAAAGCAAAAGGTGGCTACTCTCTGAAGAATCTAAAATAAATCTTTTGATTTGTTTACACTTTTTTTTGCTTGATTGCTGCATAATTCCTTATTTCATAGTTTTGATGCCTTCAGAATCACTCTACAAAATGGAAAATAAAAGTAAAGAAAAATATTTAATTAGGCATCTCAACTTTTGAATGATGCTGTATGTGAACACCTGACCATCATATTCATATGTTCTTGTTGAACATCTTATTCCAATGGTATCCTCCACTCATCTGGGAAGGCTTTCCATTAGATTTCCATTTGGGAATTTCCTGTCCTACCACAAGAGCATCAATGAGGACAGGCATTGGTGTTGAGCAAGGAGGCCTGGGGTGCACCTGGTGTTCTGGTTCATCACTAAGGTGTACAGTGAGGATGAGGTCAAGGCTCTGTGCAAGTCACTTGAGTTCTTCCACTCCAACCTTGGCACACCATATCTTCACAGACCTTGCTTTGTGGTCCTATCTTTGTTTTTGTTTTGTTTTTTAAATCTTTTGTGTAGTCTACCTTAGTTTTCTACCATTTAAAACAACCATGGTCTAAATTCCAAATTTCTACCCCCTAAGTCACAGGTCACTCCAGGACCTAACCCTGGTCTTGGAGAAGGCCTACACCTTGTGCTGGGACCAGACTACATGAATTCAGCCTGATTTTAACATTATTTTGGACACCCTTCCAGAATCAGGCCCAAATATGAACTTCAGGAGCAATGAACGGACCTTGTAGTGTGACATAATCAAAGAACACAAATGTGGCATCTGGGACACCCCACAGCACCCTGATGGAAAAGACTAGCATATCAAAACATTTTTGTATTTTCTTAGCTAGTTTAACAACTGTGTTCCTTGATGGACAAAATTGACAATTTCCTGACCCTCCTCCCCAATGACATGCAAGGATGTGAATGATGATTGGTCAGAGCCAAGCTTGTTGTGTTCCCAGTCTCCCAACCAAGACACCACAAGAATTTATGGCACTGTGATGGCCTAGTTTGATACGGTGACCATCATAAAAGACAAATATATATATATATATATATATATATATATATATATATATATATAATGTGTGTGTGTGTGTGTCAGCCGATCCTGGTAGTGTTTCCTGCTCTAACACACCCACTTCAACTCAGAAAGGCCTGTTAATTATCTTAATTAATTGCAGGAGCTGTGTTGGAGAATGAAAAACAGGTTGGATTGTGTAGGACAGGTTGGGAATCTGTGCACAATGGACTGCGGTTAGAGATTCAGCTGTGGCCGGTGACAGCAGATGGCGCTGTTGTGCCTGCTTTAAATATCAGGTTTATTCACCGGTAGACACCCGGTTAAAAGGAAAAAAGTGAACACTCACCAGCCACTTTATTAGGTACACCCATCCACCTGCTGTTTTATGCAGTTCTCCAATCAGCCAATCCCTTGACAGCACCACAACACATCAAATCAAATCAAGTTTATTTGTACAGCGCTTTTAACAATAAACATTGTCGCAAAGCAGCTTTACAGAATTTGAACGACTTAAAACATGAGCTAATTTTATCCCTAATCTATCCCCAATGAGCAAGCCTGTGGCGACGGTGGCAAGGAAAAACTCCCTCAGACGACATGAGGAAGAAACCTCGAGAGGAACCAGACTCAAAAGGGAACCCATCCTCATTTGGGCAACAACAGACAGCCTGACTATAATATTAACAGTTTTAACAGGTATAACCCTCAACTGTCCTCATGGGGCCGTCCTTCACAGGAGTGGGGCGATAAAACTCCGACCAGACACAGGGCACCAGGATGGACCAAGCAGGTCCGAGGGGCAGAAGAGGCCAGCATCTCAATCCTAGGATCAACACATAAAATCATGCAGATACAAATTAAGAGCTTCAGTTAATGTTCACTTGAAACATCAGAATAGGAAAAATTGTGATTCCTGTGACTTTCACTGCAGCATGGGTGTTGGTGCCAGATGGACTGGTTTGAGTATTTCAGAACTGCTGATCTCCTGGGGTTTTCACCCACAACAGTCTCTCGAGTTTACACAGAATGGTGCAAAGAAAAAATTGCGTGAGCAACAGTTCTGTGGGTGGAAACGCCTTGTTGATAAGAGAGGTCAGAGGAAAATGGCCAGATTGATTCAAGCTGCGAAGAAGAATACAGTAACTCATATACTCGCTCTTTACAACTGTGATGAGCAAAAAAGCATCTCAGCATGCAACATTAGAATCAAGAACAAGTTCCTATTAAAGTGGCAGGTGCGTGCATATAATGTGTATGTATATATATATATATATATTTTTTTTTTTCACTATCCACATTAATTGGGTATGAGCAATCGTGTGCTTTGACTGGCTACTCTACTATTAGGTTTCTTCTTCTTCAGGGGTTTTTTGGTCGTTGGCAAACCAACGTAAGCAGAGAAAAGCAAAATGGTGGAACGTGATGCTGAATGAACCGAGGACGAAATAAAAACTACTTGAAAACAAAACCCCCAAAATTATCAAGTATTTAAAATAAACAGAAATAGCTAAAAGTATATATTTTTTCAGATATCACCATTTCACGCTCCAGGCCAGGCGGTGGCGGTAATGCACCTTTAAGTTGGTTTGCCAACTGCCAAAAAAAAAACCTGAAGACCCCCCACACACACACACACAAAATACAAAAAGAATAAAAATCAACAAAATATGGAATAAAAGTATTTAATGGTAAGAATATATCTTTTTTATTTTTCAAGAATTATCGTATTTTTCACAAATTGCTACTGCCAGTTCGTCGGTTTGTCTAAACGGAGATGGTTTTGTAAAAAGTTTATCAAACTTGGTAAAAATAAAAATGCTCTGGTTCTCAAAATCCAGTGAATCGGGACAGAATAAAACAGTTATTCCACTCAATCTCGTCATACATGGCTTACAGCCAACTTGGCTCTATGCACCTCGTCGGCTATCAGCTCACGTACAACTCAGTTTCGTGGAATAACTGTTTATGTGCAGCTATACTCCCTGCAGTCAGTCACTCTCTCTCACATAATATATATTTGTTATGAATCAACAAAATTAAACCATGCACATCTGTGCATTTCTCTCACATGAGAGAAATGATGCATTTATTTGGTTATTGATTATATAATTGAATTCCAAATCCCGCTTTCTGTGAATAGTGTCAGTGTGTTTTCGTTACTCGGGTGGCTTCAGTAGTTGAGGGCAGCGTTTTCAGACATCAGCCCTCTGACAGCTGAGCGGACCCGAGAGAGCACAGCCCATCGACCGCATGTCACTCAAACCTCCGGCCCGCTGTTCGCACAGAAACTCGTTAGACCTTAATAGGCGGGTTCATGGCCTTGGCTCCGACCCCGGGGGGAATATTACCTTTGGCTTCTCGCCGTGCCGTGGGCTTGGAGAATGGACTGATAGAGGAGAAGGAGTAATCCGACTCCTATAATTGCCTGTCTGGGCTGACATTTGTAGTTAGGAGAGAAGGGAGGGCCTCCCGGACCGCAGGGATAACAAAATCATTATCTGCGCGTAATGCTACTCTGCTACAGGGATATGTCTCGTAATTTAACGTTGGAGAAAAGAAAATGTGACGCTAATGGATTATGTCGCACAGAAGCATCTGGCTCCCTGCAGTCCATAGCCCTGTAGTCTGTCTATTGAGCCTCTTTATGAGCCTGTTATGAATGTATCTGATTGAGGGACTAATTTATCTCAACCGAACCGATCGCTTCAAAAGAAACATTTTTGCTGCCCTATGAAATGTAACCCGCTCTCTTTTCCCGATTATCTGGAGAGGGAAAAGCTTTTTCTTCACCCTTAAGCCATTGACTTAACATCTGGGTCTGTATTCACGGTGCATAAGCGACCTCTGAATGGCCGCGCTCTCTCTCTCTCTCTCTCTCTCTCTCTCATGTTACAAGCCCCCGCGCGACCTGGCGTTAAGTGGCTCAGGAAATTGCTCTGACTCCCCCACATCAGTCAGCCTATAATGGCGGCATCGTGTTGCCGGCGGAAAAAAAAATGAATGGCAATAAAAAGGGGAGATGATAGCTGTCGAGGGTGAAGAGGGAAGTGGAGTTTTATTGAGCTTGGCTGCCTCTGGGTGGATGTGACCTGGCACGCTTCAGGCAGAAATGTGCTTTGAGCTGATAGATTAGGACAAAATGGCCGCAAAGCAGAGGCGCGGGAATTTAATGAATCGCCTACAAATTTTGTTCGCAGTGGGGGAGACGCGGGCGGACTCAACTCAACAGTCACGGCTGTTTACAGGAGAGAGAGGATTAGACGACGTTTTTTAATCACGTCTGGTTTCAGTGGTTTGTCCTGAACGTCGACAAGCATTTTCCTGAAAGAAAGTGGCCTACTTTCAAGACGGAATTGATTTTAGGTCGATTCTTGTTGCAGATTAAAAAGCCTGAAGCTTAGATACAGGGCTCAGTCTTAGTGCTATGTTTGGGTTGTGTTCTTCAAAGAAAACAATCCACCTTAAACCACTTGCATATCAAGTCATGGTATATGGACATCGGTGTTTTACTGGGAAATACACCACTCATATTTTTCATAGGAGCTCCGTACAGGACATCTCATCTCATTATCTCTAGCCACTTTATCCTGTTCTACAGGGTCGCAGGCAAGCTGGAGCCTATCCCAGCTGACTATGGGCGAAAGGCGGGGTACACCCTGGACAAGTCGCCAGGTCATCACAGGGCTTGACACAGACACAGACAACCATTCACACTCACATTCACACCTACGGTCAATTTAGAGTCACCAGTTAACCTAACCTGCATGTCTTTGGACTGTGGGGGAAACCGGAGCACCTGGAGGAAACCCACACAGACAGAACATGCAAACTCCGCACAAAAAGCCCCTTGCCGGCCACGGGGCTCAAACCCGGACCTTCTTGCTGTGAGGCGACAGCGCTAACCACTACACCACCGTGCCACCCCTGTCCAGGCCATGGAGAACGAAAACTGAGACATAAACCTCTATATGTCACTCGTGAGGATATCGATGAATTGTTTTGATAAATTTGAGTACTTTTTGACTGTGTCTATATAATAATATATACATTTAGGCACTGCCTAAAAGCGGAGCTCCCATCTGTTTCTGGGTTGTAGCTTCTTTTGTTTTATTTCTTTACCGCTATAGTTACTATACTGTTTCTTTATGTTGTACAAAACGTCGGGCGACAAGTTACTCACTACTATACTGTCCCGACTACTACTCTACTTCACTAGTTGTTGGGTTTCCTGTGGTGGCAGGCACGCACAGGGCCGAAACCATCATAAAACAACTCGATGGGGTTACTCACTATTCAGCTGTTGGGTTTCCTATGGTGGGAGGCACGCACAGGACCGAAACCATCAGAAAACAAGTCAATGGGTTTCTTTATATATCCACACTCTATGCCTATGGGGCTCTGCAGGCGCAGGCCGAAAAAGAAAGTCAAACGTTGACTTAAAGGTATGAAGTTAATGTTCTCATGTTGAAAAACTCGCATATTTCAGACAAAATACATCACGGACATATTTAAATAATATTGGCTCGCATTGAGTGGTCTATCAGATATATTCCATTCAGCTAGCATGATAATGGACAGGTTGAAGACGAGTAGCTGAATGGAAAACATCTATCACAAAAAAAAGCCATTATTATTATTATACATACACATTCGAAGGAACAATTATAGATTTTACAAATAGTTAAGAACAGAGGGATTACTTACCAATATCTAATGCACTCACTAGCGCGGAAGTTTTACATGTAATACGCATCTTATGGCATTTCCAATTCACTGCGACAGTTTACTGAAGGTGCCGCTGGCGAACAAAGAAATGCTTCTGCGCATGCACAGCAGAAAACTTTCTCACTGAATATTCACATCAGCTCCGACGTGTAACGTCATGTTGTCTTGACAACCACGCAATATCGTAAACCATATTCAACACTCATTCTCCACTGGGTAGAGTGATATAATACACAGAGGATAAGCGATATGCTAATAATATTGCATGCTATCAAACCAAATGAACAAAACCCACTAGAAGGGAACAGAATACATGTCTTTATTCCATCGAAAAAGTGTCCTGTGTGTATAATAATTCCTGATATTTCACTCCAAAGACATCACTCCCAATGTTTTCCCACTGACTAGACGCGCGTTGCCAAAATGGTGAATCGGTTCAAAGTTAAAATTCTTTTGATTAACTTGTGTCTTTTTTTGTGTGGATGTGCCCATATAATATAAAGAACATTACATGGTCGCACAAAGATATGAAGTTTATCTTCTTGTGTTGAAAAATATTTTTCACTCGTTTGCTTTGCTCACTCATGAATATTCACCCCTTTCACATATCCCACAATCCATTGCACAGTTGGGAACTTCTGGTGGCCAGGCCCAGGCTGCTGATAATGGTACAAAAATCAATATTGGATTATATAATCAGTTTCAATGTTCAAATATTATTACAGGTTTACATGGTCTCACAGATTTTTTCAAGATTAATACTGCTCAAAATGATTGCACATTTACAATTTGTCATCAATGTAAATGTACACTGTTAATGTTGGCCAGAGTTATAGTGCTGAGTAGTTGGAACATGTATTGCGTGTAAACAGTCCAAAAAGTGAAAGGGCTGTATATAAGGATGACCAATTAAATGCTGACGAAAAATACCATGGAACCAGTAGCTAGACATATAAAAGCAATCTAAAAACATCACATTTCAGCTTGCAGCCAATATTTGAACATCAAAACTGATGACAAATTTGCATTGATGACAGATTGTAAATTTGCCATAATTTTGAGCAGTATTAATCTTGTAAAAAATCTGAGAGACCATGTAAACCTGTAATAATATTTGAACATTGAAAGTGATTGATTATATAGCCAATACTGGTTTTTGTACCGTTATCAGCAGCCTGGGCCTGGCTACCGGAAGTTCCCAACCGTGCAGTAGATTGTGGGATATGTGGAAGGGGCGCATATACATTCACCGGTATCCGGTGGTTCAGATCCCAGTGTATTAGCCTCATCTTCAAGTGTTTTAGTCCCATCTTCATGTGGTTTACCCCATGTTTAAATGTGAATAAAGTTGATCAGCCATGTGTCTATGATTGATCATTCTACATTTAAAGAGAACAGAGCTTTTTTTAAAGGAAAGTCTGAACTTGAAGTTTTTGACTGGATTTTTCATTTGACTTATGTAAACTATAGTGACTTAAGGTAGTTGAAGAAACTCTGACTAGCTAGCTGAATCAAATCAAGGGTTTGCATGTTAAAGGCTACATTCACACTGCAGGCTGAAGTGACTCAAATCCAATCTTTTCGCCCATATGTGACCTGTATCCGATCTTTTATTGACAATATGAACGACACAGATCCGATTTTTTCAAATCCGACCCAGGCCGTTTGGATATGTGGTCCTAATTCCGATTCCTATCCGCTCTTTTCATATGCAACTTCAGTCTGAACCGCCAGGTCGCATTCATCCGACTTACACGTCATCAACAAGCCACAAACGTCACTATTCTGTGCTGAAGTAGGCGGCGGGTCTCTCAAAAAAAGTTACAACAACATGGCGCATAATCACGGGCGCAGATAGAGGGGGGGACGGGTGGGATTCGTCCCACCCAGATTTAAATTCACCTCGCTCGGTCCCCCCCACTTATAGGGAGGAAAAAACGTCTAAGCTGTCTTTCTTTGCATAAGGCAAACCTCACGGAAAAATCAAAAGACTAATTACCATTCGGTTTATTGAGGTGCACAGCAGTGTATACATAGTTGCAACAACTCACATAAAACAAAACAAAGACTGATATTCGGTTGGTTGAGCTGCGCAAGACTGCACAGGTTGCGAGCTCGAGCTTGGTTGCTATGGTAACCAACAACAAGTTTGACAGGCATGTTGGGGTTGGTTTGCTGGCAGCTTTGTCCCCCCCAGTTTTTTGTCCCCCCCAGTTCAAAAAACGTATCTGCGCCCCTGCGCATGACATCAATGCGAGGGACGCTTCGGGCTGTGAAGGTTCTGAATCTTCTCATTGGAAGGACGCAGAGGTTAGGGAGCTGATTTCCATTTGGGGGGATACTGCTATTCAAGCTAGATTGGATGGGTCATACCGCAACCGGGTGGTTTTACTTCCGTAAACACTGGCCATGCTCACTGCATGTGACGTCGTCGTATCCTGCAATGCGCATGCGGAACACTTTTAGGTCGCTTTTCGTTCATACTGAGGATCACATACAAGTCGCATATATTTGTTAATGTGAATGACCTCACAAAAAAATCGGAATTGAGCATTAAGCCTTGCAGTGTGAACGTAGCGAAAATCTATGCTCGCTCAAGAGAGCAGTTTCAGAGCACATGTGATCGTCATTCTAAGAATGATATGGTTCACCGGTAATAATTCAGCACGATGTCGAATTCTCATCTTTAGTACCATTTGACATAAATAATTGCCAGTAATAATTTGGAGCAATTTTGAATTCCTCTTGTCTTTAGTATGTTCAATCATGTCACATATCCGATGTTAAACAAACACAAGCAATCATCCAAAGTATGATGAAAAATCGAACTGAAGTGCTTCAAGAATTTGTTGCTGACAGTAATATATAGATTTAGGCACTGCCTAAAAGCAGAGCTCCCATCTGTTTCTGGGTTGTAGAATTTTCTTATATCATAGCCAGTCTCATCTCATCTCATTATCTCTAGCCGCTTTATCCTTCTACAGGGTTGCAGGCAAGCTGGAGCCTATCCCAGCTGACTACAGGCGAAAGGCGGGGTACACCCTGGACAAGTCGCCAGGTCATCACAGGGCTGACACATAGACACAGACAACCATTCACACCTACGGTCAATTTAGAGTCACCAGTTAACCTAACCTGCATGTCTTTGGACTGTGGGGGAAACCGGAGCACCCGGGGGAAACCCACGCGGACACGGGGAGAACATGCAAACTCCACACAGAAAGGCCCTCGCCGGCCCCGGGGCTCGAACCCAGGACCTTCTTGCTGTGAGGCGACAGTGCTAACCACTATACCACCGTGCCACCCCTTCATAGCCAGTCTCTTTTGTTTTATTTCTTTACTGGCTAGCACTGGCCACTAGGCGGTGTGTATGACTGGTAATTACTAACACTGGCCACTAGGCGGTGTGTCTCATCTCATCTCATTATCTCTAGCCGCTTTATCCTGTTCTACAGGGTCGCAGGCAAGCTGGAGCCTATCCCAGCTGACTACGGGCGAAAGGCGGGGTACACCCTGGACAAGTCGCCAGGTCATCACAGGGCTGACACATATGGCCCTTTTCCACTACCCTTTTTCAGCTCACTTCAGCCCGACACGGCTCGCGTTTCGACTATCTAAGAACAGCACGACTCAGCTCGCTTCAGCCCTGCTCAGCACCCAAAACTCGCACGGTTTTGGAGTAGGGCTGAAGCAAGCCAAACCGAGCTGAGTGAGGCTAGGGGCGTGAGGAGACACTCCCCTGTGCACTGATTGGTGAGGAGGAGTGTCCTCACATGCCCCCACACGCCCCGCGAGCACGCTGGGATCTGTAAACACCGTAAACCCGGAAGAAGGAGAATTACGAATTACGAAGTCTTATGCGCCTCGCCTCATCTATACGCTCTTGCCAGTATCGGCGTTGTAAGTGACAACAAGCCACAGCACCAAGACCAGCAACACTAACGACTCCATGTCCTCCATGTTTATTGTTTACTATCCGGGTCGTGAGACTACCGCTTAAAAGATCACTGATGTCAGTGTTTGCGCCGCCTAACGACATCACGTGACGTCCACCCACTTTCGCTAACTCCACCCAATGTGTCCACCCACTTCCAGCCAGCACGGTTGTAGTCGAAATGCAACTCCAACAGCCCCGCTCAGCCCGACTCAGCCGCGTTTGTAGTGGAAAAGCAGCATTAGACACAGACAACCATTCACACTCACAGTCAATTTAGAGTCACCAGTTAACCTAACCTGCATGTCTTTGGACTGTGGGGAAAACCGGAGCACCCGGAGGAAACCCACGCGGACAGGCCCTCCACACAGAAAGGCCCTCGCCGGCCACGGGGCTCGAACCCGGACCTTCTTGCTGTGAGGCGACAGCGCTAACTACTACACCACCTTGGCTGTGTGTATGACTGGTAATTACTAACACTGGCTACGAGGCGGTGTGTATGACGTAATTACTAACACTGACCACTAGGCGGTGTGTATGACTGGTAATTACTAACACTGACCACTAGGCGGTGTGTATGAGTGGTAATTACTAACACTGGCCACTAGGCGGTGTGTATGACTGGTAATTACTAACACTGGCCACTAGGCGGTGTGTATGAGTGGTAATTACTAACACTAGCCACTAGGCGGTGTGTATGAGTGGTAATTACTAACACTGACCACTAGGTGGTGTGTATGACTGGTAATTACTAACACTGACCACTAGGCGGTGTGTATGACTGGTAATTACTAACACTGACCACTAGGCGGTGTGTATGAGTGGTGGTACACGGACACGGGACAAACCACAAAAAATCGACTCGATGGGTTTACCATTTTTTCTTAGGTATGGTGCTCCGCTGGAGCTCTGCTATTAACTTTGACATGAAATCGACATGCATGTAAACAACAGAATCAAAACCACTTGTCTTTCAACTCTAAACACTGAGAAATTACTATTATTGGTGTCTTAGAAGGCAAAATTATGATCAAATTTAGTTCAGTTCACTGATGGGGCTAAAACACCTGAAGATGGGGTGAATACACTGGGGGCTAAATCACCATAATTCCATTCACCACTCAAACATAAACTTCATATCTTCATCGAACCATGTAATATCCTATATTTATAATCAATGCATGAACCCCTTTGTACAATTGGACACATGAAGTTCCAGAGCATTTTTCTTTGTGTCTGAAGGGGTTAAGTTTGATTTATCTCTCTTTTTTTTATTTAAACTTCTTTCATCAACATAAAGGTCTGTTTTCATTTTGGTAAACAGTTTCCTGAGTCAGTGGTATTGAAGCTTTACTCAACCTCTACCTGACTGCAGCAGCACTTAGTCCGACTGCTGGGTTTCATGTGACATCACATCCGCCTCATTAGTTATTCAAAACTTTAGCTGGTGGTCTACCAAAGTTCAGCTGACAAAGCGTTTGTACGGAGAAGGTGCATTGCTCGCATGGCCTTACGCTTGCATTGTTTTAGGTTGTTTGAATCGATCAAACTGTGAAACTGATAAAAGTTTCTGCAGGGTTCCCCATGAACAAATAAAAAAGGGTGAATGAACACAGGATTTCACAAAAAGACGTCGAGAAAGGTTGCTTTTGAACCACTCACTGAAATCGAAGGGAGCCAAGTCGAAGCATGCTCGAGTTTGCAACGATCACTTGGTGAAAGGTTTGTATATCTCTCTCAGCTATATCGTTAGTGTTTTCCAAGTACTTTTCTTGCTGTGTGTCATTATTTTATGGTACTTTTTTTAGTCACAAAGTGCTAAAGTCCCCAGCTGTTTCTTTGTTTACTCCTCACAAAGTCCATATACATGAAGGTCGCAACAAAATTCTTACCTAGCCATACAGTTACAATGTCAAGTCAAGTTTATTTGTATAGCGCTTTTAACAATAGACATTGTCACAAAGCAGCTTTATAGAATTTGAATGACTTAAAATATGAGCTAATTTTATCCCTAATCTATCCCCAACGAGTATGCCTGGGGCGACGGTGGCAAGGAAAAACTCCCTCAGATGACATGAGGAAGAAACCTCGAGAGGAACCAGACTCAAAAGGGAACCCATCCTGGCAACAACAGACAACATGACTATAACATTAACAGTCCTAACATAAAGTCAGCTTCGTTGATGCTATAAACCCCCCACCGACGGAAACCCGAGCGCAAAACCGTTTACGACAACCGTAGTCCCAAAGTCAGCAAGTCAACTGCAGTCCCCAGCCACAAAAGCACCACTGCAAGAGTCCAGAGTGTCCTCCGGGCACGACCCCCAACTGTCCACATGGGGCCGCCCTCCACATGAGTGATGCAATGAGACTCCAACCAGACACAGGGCACCAGGATGGATCAGGCAGGTCCGAGGAGCAGAAGAGGTCAGCATCTCGATCCCAGGACCGACATGTAACTCAGAGGGACAGATTTTTTTTTTGGGGGGGGGGGAGAGAGAGAAAACACAGGTTGTTAGGTATGCCCAATGTCACCTGAATAAGTAGGAACAGTATACATATTGCACTGAGTACAAGCAGGGACTCCGGCAACTAAGTATGACAGCATAACTAAAAGGGGAGAGCCAGGACATAGAGCAGCCAGCCACTACACCGTCAACAAACTCGAGTGAGAAAGCGAGTGGGGACTGACAGCATCCATACATCCCAGTTTACCAAAATGTCTGAGGACCCTCTAGGTCTACACCTTTACCTCATCAACACCATTAACAAAAGACTTGACTAAACAGATATGTTTTCAGCTGAGACTTAAACACTGAGACTGTGTCTGATTCCCGAACACTACTTGGAAGGCTGTTCCATAACTGTGGGGCTTTGTAAGAAAAGGCTCTGCCCCCTGATGTAGCCTTCACTATACGAGGTACCAGCAGATAGCCTGCATCTTTTGATCTAAGTAAGCATGGCGGGTCATAGAGGAGCAGAAGTTCACTCAGGTACTGTGGTGCGAGACCATTCAGTGCTTTAAAGGTCAATAGTAGTACTTTATAATCAATACAAAATTTGATTGGGAGCCAGTGCAGTGTGGATAAGACAGGGGTGATGGGATCATATTTTCTAGTTCTAGTAAGGACTCTTGCTGCTGCATTTTGAATTAACTGGAGCTTGTTTATGCACTTATTGGAACATCCAGACAGTAAGGCATTACAATAATCCAACCTGGAGGTAACGATAGCATGAACTAGTTTTTCCGCATCATGTACTAACATTAAATTTCTTATCTTAGCAATATTTCTGAGATGAAAGAAAGCTCTCCAGGTAATGTTATCAATGTGAGTTTCGAATGAAAGACTGGGGTCAATAATCACTCCGAGGTCTTTTACTGCTGCACGTGAAGAAACAGAAAGGCCATCCAGAGTTACTGTGTAATCAGAAAACTTACTTCTAGCTGCATGTGGTCCGAGTACAAGTACTTCAGTCTTGTCAGAGTTAAGCAGAAGGAAATTAATAAGCATCCAGTGTCTAATGTCCTTTACACATTCCTCAATTCTATAAAGCTGGTGTCTCTCATCAGGTTTTGCAGAAACATACAACTGTGTGTCATCAGCATAACAGTGGAAACTAATACAATGTTTATGAATAATATCACCCAGAGGTAACATATATAAAGAAAAAAAGCAGTGGACCCAAGACAGAACCTTGTGGAACACCAAACTTTACCTCAGCACGTCTAGAAATATCACCATTTATATCAACATACTGATAGCGAACAGTTAAATAAGACCTGAGCCAGGAGAGGGCTGTTCCCTTAACTTCCACAACGTTTTCTAGTCTATCCAGAAGAATGGAATGATCAATGGTATCAAATGTTGCACTAAGGTCAAGCAACACAAGCAGCGAGACACAGATCAGACGCCAACAGTAGGTTGTTTACTACTTTAACCAGAGCTGTCTCTGTGCTATGATTAGGTCTAAATCCTGACTGATACATTTCATGGATGTTATTCCTATGTAAATGTGAGCATAACTGCTGTGCCACAGCTCATTCAAGGATCTTGGAGATCATTGCTACTACATACTACGGATATGCATGTGTCTATAGTGGACTTATTCCTGGTTAATTTTGCTACCGTATTAAATAGGAATCTAGGATTATTTTTGTTCTCTTCTATTAGGGAGGAGAGATATGTTGATCTAGCAGCACTAAGAGCTTTTCTGTACTTCAGGAAGCTCTCCTTCCACGCTAATTTGAACACTACCAATTTTGTTTGACGCCATTTATGTTCCAATTTTTGAGTGGTCTGTTTTAATGTGCGAGTGTCATCATTATACCAGGGTGCTACTATTTTGCCTCTGACCATTTTCCTTTTAAGAGGAGCTACGTTATCTAAGGTATGACGGAATGTTGATTCTAAGCATTCAGTTGCCTGATCGAGTTCTGCTGGGGCTGACAGTGACCCAGTCAAAGTTTATAACTCTGGGAGATCATTTATAAAGCTCTGTGCAGTAGTTGACGTGAATGTATGTTTAACACAGTAGCGTGGTGAGGTGTATATATTATTACTCAGACATATTTTGAATGAGATGAGATAATGATCTGAGATAACTTCAGACTGTGGAAGTATGACTATATTTTCTACATTTAACCCGAATGTTAGTATTAGATCGAGGGTGTGACCACCATTATGGGTCGGTCCTATGACATTCTGATTAATCCCTACTGAATCTAAAATGGACACAAACACTGTTTTCAAAGGGTCTTCTGGGTTATCAAAGTGAATATTAAAATCTCCGACAACTAAAGCTTTGTCTAAGGAAATAATCAGATCTGAGATAAAATCTGCAAATTCAGAAAGAAACGGAATATAGCCCCAGGGGCCTGTAAATAATAAGTAACGGAATTAACTGGGTAGACTTATTTTTTGAGGCTACATACATTATATAAGTATGAAGAACTTCAAATGTATTACAACCCCGATTCCAAAAAAGTTGGGACAAAGTACAAATTGTAAATAAAAACGGAATGCAATAATTTGCAAATCTCAAAAACTGATATTGTATTCACAATAGAACATAGACAACATATCAAATGTCGAAAGTGAGACATTTTGAAATTTCATGCCAAATATTGGCTCATTTGAAATTTCGTGACAGCAACACATCTCAAAAAAGTTGGGACAGGGGCAATAAGAGGCTGGAAAAGTTAAAGGTACAAAAAAGGAACAGCTGGAGGACCAAATTGCAACTCATTAGGTCAATTGGCAATAGGTCATTAACATGACTGGGTATAAAAAGAGCATCTTGGAGTGGCAGCGGCTCTCAGAAGTAAAGATGGGAAGAGGATCACCAATCCCCCTAATTCTGCGCCGACAAATAGTGGAGCAATATAAGAAAGGAGTTCGACAGTGTAAAATTGCAAAGAGTTTGAACATATCATCATCTACAGTGCATAATATCATCAAAAGATTCAGAGAATCTGGAAGAATCTCTGTGCGTAAGGGTCAAGGCCGGAAAACCATACTGGGTGCCCGTGATCTTCGGGCCCTTAGACAGCACTGCATCACATACAGGCATGCTTCTGTATTGGAAATCACAAAATGGGCTCAGGAATATTTCCAGAGAACATTATCTGTGAACACAATTCACCGTGTCATCCGCCGTTGCCAGCTAAAACTCTATAGTTCAAAGAAGAAGCCGTATCTAAACATGATCCAGAAGCCCAGACTTTTTCTCTGGGCCAAGGCTCATTTAAAATGGACTGTGGCAAAGTGGAAAACTGTTCTGTGGTCAGACAAATCAAAATTTGAAATTCCTTATGGAAATCAGGGACGCCGTGTCATTCAGACTAAAGAGGAGAAGGACAACCCAAGTTGTTATCAGCGCTCAGTGAAGCCTGCATCTCTGATGGTATGGGGTTGCATTAGTGCGTGTGGCATGGGCAGCTTACACATCTGGAAAGACACCATCAATGCTGAAAGGTATATCCAGGTTCTAGAGCAACATATGCTCCCTTCCAGATGACATCTCTTTCAGGGAAGACCTTGTATTTTCCAACATGACAATGCCAAACCACATACTGCATCAATTACAGCATCATGGCTGCATAGAAGAAGGGTCCGGGTACTGAACTGGCCAGCCTGCAGTCCAGATCTTTCACCCATAGAAAACATTTGGCGCATCATAAAACGGAAGATATGACAAAAAAGACCTAAGACAGTTGAGCAACTAGAATCCTACATTAGACAAGAATGGGTTAATATTCCTATCCCTAAACTTGAGCAACTTGTCTCCTCAGTCCCCAGACATTTACAGACTGTTGTAAAGAGAAAAGGGGATGTCTCACAGTGGTAAACATGACCTTGTCCCAACTTTTTTGAGATGTGTTGTTGTCATGAAATTTAAAGTCACCTAATTTTTCTCTTTAAATGATACATTTTCTCAGTTTAAACATTTGATATGTCATCTATGTTCTATTCTGAATAAAATATGGAATTTTGAAACTTCCACATCATTACATTCCGTTTTTATTTACAATTTGTATTTTGTCCCAACTTTTTTGGAATCGGGGTTGTAAATTTATAACCAGGTTTTTGTGTTACACCTAGATAATCATTATAAATAACCGCAATGCCTCCTCCTCTGCCAGTTAGACGAGGCTGGTGTATATAACTATATCCAGGAGGACTTGCTTCATTTAATGCTATATATTCATTTGGCTTAATCCATGTTTCAGTTAAACAAAGTACATTAAACTCCTGATCAGTAATGAGTTCATTAACCATTAGCGCTTTAGATGTAAGAGATCTCATTTTTAATAGCCCCACCTTTAGATCAAAGGTGCTGGCAGCAGCTGTACAGTCAGTATGATCTAATTTTATATTGATTAGGTTACTGGAACAAACTCTCTGAATATTTCTACCTTTTTGTTTAGCTCGGGGAAAAGACACAGTCTCGATGTAGTGGACCCTGAGTGACGACTCTGTGCAGCTAGCAGACAGTCGGTTTAGCCTGTTTGTCTGCTCCCTGGCCTTGGCTCTGGATTGTCAGAAATTAACTAGTCCTATTCTGAGACTATGACCTATGCTGCAGGAAATGAGACCAGCACCTTCCCGAGTGGGATGGATACCGTCCCGCCCTAACAGGCCAGCAGTGCCCTCAAAATTAGCCCAATTATCTATAAAGCCCACACTGTTTTCAGAGCACCACCTGGACAACCAGCAGTTCAGCGACCATAACCTGCTGTAAGCTCCATCGTCACGCCACATTGGGATGGGGCCAGAGCATACTACAGCATCGGACATCGCCTTCGCTAATTTAAACACCTCTACAAAGTTACTCTTAGTAACCTCAGACTGACGAAGGCATATATCATTAGCTCCTGCATGGATAACTATCTTTGAGAACCTGTGCTTGCCTAGGACCCTAAGATTACCTGCTATGTCCAGCGCCCTGGCTCCCGGTATACACCTGACTAAAGCTGCTGGTGCCCCTAAAGGCTGAGCTAATTTCACATGCCGTATGATAGAGTCCCCTATAACCAGAGCTCTTTCAGGTTTCTCAGCGGGTGCATCACTAAGGAGAGCAAACCTGTTCGACACGTGACACGGAGAGGAGTGGTGCTCCCATGGGCAAGCCTCAGCGGTAGCTTTGGCTCTACGCTTATGCCGCCAAGTCGTCACCCATTCGCCCCGCTGTAAGGGCTCTAATGCCGGAGTTGTGGGATTGCTAACTCCACCTAGGGTATCCAGACTTTCCCCTACAGAAACTACACTGTTCTCATTCTCACTGGCCTTCTCTAAAGCCTGGACACGCACTTCTAGGACTATAATCTATAATGCGCTGTGATCAGTTCTCTGTCTTGTTTAACTAAGATCCAGGTCTTTAAAGGGGTTTCTGATGATCTTTGTGAATGATTTACCTGAGAGATAAGAGCGAACACAAGTGAGAATCAAGTGAACTGTTGTTTGTTTGCACTTCAACTTGCAGCGCTTCGTTGTAAAGATGTGAACGAAAAGCTTAAAAAAACCCATACTTACACAGGCAAAAACAATACAGGATTCATGGGGCAGCAACTTGATACCAAGGTCCTTTACCCAGCCACATACAAAAAAGTTGTAAGCCTCCATACTCTTCCATGCTTTCATCTGTTTTGTGATGTAGAAGGATGTCTGCAACACCAGATAGTTCGAGATATTGGGGAACTCAACTGAAGCGTAGTTTTCGAGATCGTATGACAAATCATTCTTTCCCAGACTGTAGGGGTCTATTCCACTGCACATAGCGATCTTCTGAATATATCTACAGTGAGTAGTGGCTTCTAGATTACAAGCATACTCTGACAAGTTATCGCTAGTTGTTTGCACTACAGCAGCCATTTAGACCACCAGCTATTCCACTTCCGGTAAAACCGCTAAGAAATGTCATGTGACTGAAACCCAGCAATAGTCCAATCCCATCATTTTCAAACTGGAGTCTATGGAAGAATAGCTAGGGGGTCCGTGCTTTCTTTATTTTATTACCATTTGAAATTACATCATCAAAGTTATTAGACTATATTTATTACTGGATTCTTATCATTATTGGTCTGTTTGACTGGTGACTTGAATTTGTTTAATCCAAATTCCAATTACTCAAAAACATGTAGGACTATAAATAATGTCAATTTGAATCTAATGACAAATTTAATCAAGTAAAAATTAAAGTGTGGGACATGTCGCCACAAAATAAAAAGTTGTTTTGTTTGATATTCTAAATCTACATTTAATTATCTTTGAAATAATGTGTCATTTATAAGATTTGGTGCAGCCAATCCAAAGAAATCAGGAAAGGCATCATCCTAAGAGAAAATCAATTTGGGGGAAAATCACCTGTAAACTTTGTAAAGTGTAAATTGAAATTAATTCATAGTGCACACTTATTTGGCCTACAAAGTCATATTTATAGATTGTTTTACAGTATAATATTTTGGTTATATATACATTATAGATTAAAGCTGTACTGCTTTTCAGATTTTTCAAGTTTAGCTCATAAAAAGAATTTTCCCTGATACCCAATTATTTTTGTTTAGTAGACTGAAAGCTACTGAATTTGAATCACAGACTTCCAGGTTTATTAGTTTTTTTTTTAATAGAACAAATTAATTTAGGGCCACATGGCCTTAAACTCGCCGCTATTTTTGTGCTGCTTCACCATGATGCAAAACAAGAGACTATGTCATGCATCACATGGCGGGCTTTCCCCGTTCATGCAAGGCATTGTGGGATACAAATTTGAAACAGGAGAGAAAAATGGAGGATGTGAGTGTGCGAATGAAACGTGAAAGGCTGACTACAGTAATGGAAAGCGAAAAGAAAAGATGTTATGTTGCAAAGGAAAGGAAACGCAGGACCAAACTAATAAATTTCAACGGTCAGCAAGCACCTCGGTGTGATCAGCTGTTCGTTTAGCAACAGAATGATGTAACCATCAGTGCATGCACACACTGACTTCCTCTGTCTGCTTGACTGCGTAAAGCACGTGATTTCATGCACACGTATCAGTCAGGATTTAGACCTCATAGCACAGAGACAGCACTGATTAAAGTAGTAAACGACCTACTGTTACCATCTGATCTGGGCTGTGTCTCGCTGCTTGTGTTGCTTGACCTTAGTGCAGCATTTGATATCATTGATCATTCCATTCTCCTGGTTAGACTAGAAAATGTTGTGGGAGTTAAGGGAATGGCCCTCTCCTGGCTCAGCTCTTCTGATGCCCTATGTCTGTCTGGCTGGAGTCTCATCACATTGCTCCTCTGGAGGACGGCCCCATAAACTTGACATTATTTGCTAGGGAATCCCCTTGAATTAAATAACTTCCCAGCCACAGAATGGCCTGGTTTTTGTTTGTTTGTTGGTTTGTTGGTTTGTTTGTTTGTTTGTTTGTTTGTTTGTTTAGATATTACAAAAATAAACATATATCAGAATGACCAAATTTCAGAGGGAACTAAATTTCACCGATTTTATGAAATCTAAAGGTTGTCTACTTTTAAGGAATGTATTTATGGCAAAATTAGGAAAACGATATGTCCAGGTTCCAAAGTCCCAACTTCAGTGCTAAATCCATCATCAAGGCCGTTGTGGTTGTGATCTTGTAGCTCGCTAGTCAAGCCAAGTCTCTGCCATAACTCTGCAAATGTGTTGTATAGCTGTATTGCATTGTAACAGCACTGTATTCTGGAAATTTGAGTACAACATTATGTCTTCACTATTTCTATGTTCCTAGGCAAAAAAAAAAAAAAAGGGGGACAAACCCCAATTAAAAAACATTGTTTTGGGGCCCTTCTTTTAATGTTGAATTTCTCCCTAATATGACGTTCAACATTACATTTAGTTTTTGGAGATAACAGCAAAACATTACATTTATTATTTATGCATTTTCATTAAAATCAATTGTAACTACCCAAGCAATATTCACCTGTGACATCAGAGTGATACACAACCATTAACCATAAACATTCTTACAGCAATGACAAAAATACGGCACCAACTCACAAATTAGCATCAAAATCACTAAGCACATCACAAATATTTGAATATAAACATATTTAATGTGTTTAAGGGTAGTGTTTTCCTTTAACATACAACCTGGTAACCAAGCTGCAGAGCTCTGAATACTTAAATAATTCTGCAGTGTTTTTGAGACATCAGTATTTGTGTTGCTGAAAGGCATTAGCATCCTGTTGAAGAAGTAGGAAAGTGCATTCACCTCAGCTTCATACTTCATCATCTGCTCCATTATGTAGCTATCTGTCAGACTCAGTTCAGGTAGAAGCGTTGGCGTAGAATATTTCTTGCAATGTTGTAATTAACTCTGTAATTAACTAAAATATATTAATCATACTGGGTTGAGGAAATTGACAAAGTGATGAGTTTAAAAAAAACAACTAAACTAAAATTCATGATCTCTCATTGAAAAGGAACTGCAATGATAATGTTGACAGATCATGTTTTATTAGCTATTTCCTGAGGGAGAGGAGGGGGGAATCACACAACCTTCCGGTAAATTGGAACGATTACAGTCAGAGTAACGATTTTTATCAGGAGCAGCGTTATGTGATATGCTTTTGCATCAGTATAACCTTTGAAAATGTCTCTCATATTCACTTGTGGTTGAGTACACAAGCCTTAATTGGGTTATCAGTAGGTCAGGTTTGGAGGTTTGTAATATGCATATGTGTCATTTGTAAGTTATTTCACACTGTGGTGTGTGTGTGTGTGTGTGTGTGTGTGTGTGTGTGTGTGTGTGTGTACACCACGTGCCGGCTGTTTGGTGACCCAGGAACTGCAAGTGGGCAGAGGACCCCATTAACCCAGCTTGAACTGGGCTCAGTTTTGCAGATTACGCAGGTCAGAAAGAGTGGAATTAGCTTCTCCTGGAGAACATCTGATCACAAAGCCTCATCCAATTACAGACTTATGTTCCAGTAAATAAGATCCATGAGTAAATGAACACCAAGTGCTCTCAGCCAACAGGAGCCACTGGATAAGGGTATTGTAATTAAATTTTGATGCCAATTAACAGGTAATAATAATGCATAATTAATCAAAACGGATAATGTATCATTTTCATTGTGACGAGGCTGCTCATCATTAACACACAATGCCAGGTCTGAAAAACCAAAATACAGAGGACTAGTAGGCCAGTGTTATGGTTATAATGAGTAAGCCTGTAATATGATTACTGTTAATTAGTCCTGAACTCATAATCCAGATTATCATTTCGGCTATGGAACCATTTTTTGGTTCCATAGCTCTGATATGCTTGCTTGGTTTGAATGCTACTCAACTAATAAATAGATGATGTGCCATATTTTAATGAGCACCATCTGGACTTGAATTGAGGACAAGAGAAGTGTTGACCCCAGATATGGCTTTTCATTGTCCATACTAAACAGTTGGTTTTGTTGTGTTTTTTGTTTGATTTTTTTTTTTTTGGAAACTGAAGTAAATTTCATCTCATCTCATTATCTCTAGCCGCTTTATCCTTCTACAGGGTCGCAGGCAAGCTGGAGCCTATCCCAGCTGACTACGGGCGAAAGGCGGGGTACACCCTGGACAAGTCGCCAGGTCATCACAGGGCTGACACATAGACACAGACAACCATTCACACTCACATTCACACCTACGGTCAATTTAGAGTCACCAGTTAACCTAACCTGCATGTCTTTGGACTGTGGGGGAAACCGGAGCACCCGGAGGAAACCCACGCGGACACGGGGAGAACATGCAAACTCCACACAGAAAGGCCCTCGCCGGCCCCGGGGCTCGAACCCAGGACCTTCTTGCTGTGAGGCGACAGCGCTAACCACTACACCACCGTGCCGCCCTGAAGTAAATTTTATCCAGAAAAAAAAAACCTTTTGGTCTAAATACTCACTGAAAAAGGAAGTTCTCAGGGGTTCTTCAGATGGTCACAGATCCTAGCTGTCTCAACAGGTTTCACTTGGAATCTTTGGCAAAAATCAAAACCTCTATTGTGGGGTTGTACATAGAACCCATAAGGGGTGCTCATGAGGAACAAGGTGAAGAACATGTTAAAGTTATAGATTTAAGTGTGTGCTTGTGAGGTTACTTTTAATAAAGTCCTGTTGGGGTTTTTTTGGTCGATCTGGTAGGCTCTTAGATAGAATTTGACGGTATGCTTGTATTATAACTAATAAAGTAAAATTGTTGTCTGCATTAGGATAGGACAGGAACCGAATACGCATAATCAAGTTACGTGATTAAAACAGAAAATTACACAAACAGATTACAGGTACTTTTAGGAAATATCTGTGTATAGAATTGCAAGGTTATAAGCTGCAACTTACCTTGCCTTTAAACAAGATGTGTGAATTCACAAATGTAATTGGTCAGAAGGTGTTTATTAATTTTCTATAACAGCAGCTCTGTGAGGTAAAGCACAGGTTTATAATATATTAATATTCTCATGCTAGTATGTTATCATTTTTGTAAAAACAGCTCATTCACAGGGCATATGTATGGCATATATGCCACATAACCAAAGGCTAATAATAAATGCATTTTAAGATGTATTTTCTTTAAAAAGAAAAACATGTCTGTTTGATATGTTGAAGTGTTATATTAGGGAACGTTATTTAATATTTATGGAAGGAGTCTCAAGTGTCAGTACTTCACACTGGTCAGCATCATGCCATGATATTGTTGATTAGTTTCCTATAATGGTACACAACTTAATGTTTTATTACTTACATCATAAGCGGTTAGGATAAAGGGTATAAATCATCTGACAGGACTACATCCATAGATTAATTTCAGTCTTCTGAGTTCAACCTTCAAGTTCAAATGGAATTTCTCTTTCGGGGATCAGAATATTTAAATGTTCCAACCAGTCTGCTGCGTTTCTGTAATTGGACTGAATGTTTTTTAGTTGCCTGTGACACAGCTTGTGTGGGCCTAATTTGTCCTCTCTCATCTCTGAACAGCTTGAGCATCAGTGTTATCTTAGACATTTCCCTCCTCCGCTTCTATCCTCCCACCACGTTCCTTCAAATTCAGCTGACAAGCTAACCAGAGCAACCTCAGTGATCTCCTTTGATGTCAACTCCTTGGAGAGATGTGAAATGAGGGGAAAAAAGGCGCTCACTCCAAAGCACCCCTGATAAGGACCTAATCAGCTGCCGTGGCGCCTTCCATTTAGCGCACCCTGTGAAAAAAAATCATCTGTCACCGAGCTAGCATGCCGCTTGTGTCAGACTCCATATTCTCTTGTCGAACGGCTAATTTCTCACGTGGCGTAGAATTTATCTTCCCGCCGAAGCTGTCCTGACAGGTTTGTTATCGGTTGGCCTGCTCGCCGAACCCTGGGGAGATGAGGCGTAGCTATTAGCTGACGGGAATCGAAGTGCGTAAATGTCAAGTAAGCTGTCATTGCTATGAGGGAAGCCAAGAGACTGTGTTAAAGGCTGACATATTCAGTGTGGTAAACACCGTAGCGAATCTCACCTGTCACAAGCCATTTGTAATATTCCATATTGGTTGTTGCTGAAAGCAAAAGAAGGGGGAGATAATAGCTTGTTATGGGCCATTCCTCATGAAGGATGTGCACTGTTCTTATGAAATCCTGCTGTCGTCAGTAAAACAAGTAAAAATGATTTGTATGTTGGTTTTTATGGTTAGGACGTCTATTATTACGTTATTCCAGTATCACAATGCTGTTGAGTGCATAAAGTCACAACATCTGCCTGTCTCTGTTTTACTCCTATGCTGATACACCTAATGTTTTGAGTTGACCTCAACACTTGCTCTCTTGGTGAGTTCATAAACCCTTTGTTTCCACTTCAATGCGTAGAAGCAGTTCATGCCATCTGCTTCAGAGCTAATGGATGACCCTTCAGGGCTTCTTGCCTTGGCCTCTGCTGGACTGCTGGTCTCTGATGGACAAACAGTGACAGCAGGGTTAATTGTTTTTCGCAACACAGGATCATCAAAATGATTGTAAGTAAGGTCCAGGTCCTACTGGACAAGCTGACCATCACGGTCACCAAGAGCATTGAGAGTGGTCAGAGGCTTTTGTAAAGTGGCCAACACAAATTTAGCTATCTTCCCATTTGGGAACTGATTCCAGTAATTGATGGAGAGAAGTGTTCCCATTTAGAGGTGTCCCAAGAGGAAAGTACACATTTCTTTATTGTTAATTCAAAGCTTGTCAAAGCATACAGACACTGCCACTATGGCTAGATGAAAACAAAGAGATTTACAATTATGTAAATGTCAGTGTTTTTATTCTCTGCAACGACCTGCAGTATTGGATGTCAGCAACATTAGAGTGGAAGGAGTAATGTAACTGACGATTCAGGGTCCCTCAGGAGGCCCTTCAAAAAGCCTGGACTGGATTCTTTGTTTTGAGCTTCAGTTTGAAGTTTCTAGATCATTAGAATCATAAATAAACTAATATTGGAAGAGGAAATTACTGGGACTGAACTTTCATCAATAAACTATATTTCAGATGCTCTGGAGCCTTGTCTCCCTTATTAAAGATACAAATTGATTATTCAACACCATACATATAGTAAAGATTTAACACAGGTAATCATGGCTGTCACAGGATACAATTATGCCTTTCCTTAAGAAAATAAACTTGAAAAGAAAGAATGAAGCATGAGGTGAAAAACAACTTGTAAGTAGATTCTTTCTGAAACCACCCCATCCTTAATTTTTTAGGGAAGGCAGCCCTCAGAGTAGTTCCATATGCAGGCCCAGAATTTTGTGCTATGCTGTTGTTGAGTGCTGAGAGTCTTCTTCAATGCAACGTGTCTGAGTGCAACTATAGAGCTGACAGATGGTAAGCATCCCAAGGACGTTGGCAACGCCAAGCCTCCCACAGAGCTATCACAGAACACAATTTGTTTCGCCGCGACTGTGTGCCAAGGTGTCCTCAGCGGTAGGCCAGCTATGCTCTGTTCTCTCTCATAAGCATGCAGGAGCAGAGCAGAGAGAGGTGCAATCTCACCAGGCAAAGAGCCTCTTCGGCGAGAAGCTCCAGGCTAGCAATCAAGGCGTAAGCCAACACACATATTGACAGCATTTCTAATGCATTCCTGATTATGCAGCTTCTTCCTTCACAGTTTGATGGAAAAAGTATTTTGGCTGAGACAGTTTTTGGCATCTTTATAGTCTCCGACTAAAAAAGAAATGAGGCCAGTGCCAAGCTGACTATCTTTTCTGTGCTACATACTGAGAGCTCTTGCCCAGTTTTTCAGTGAAAATTACCACTCCACATGCTGACAAGGAGAGTTACAATTCTGCGTTACAGATAGCTGCTCCATATTGGCATCCCAAGCTGTTCTACTTCTTTCCGGTCGGAATGGCAGAGGGCGTTGGTGGCCACGTCCCGATCTGTCTCCATAATGTATGAGCTGCTGGAGAGGCTCATCATTAGGCTCCGGCGGTGTGTCTCGGCCAGGCTGGAGACGGCTCCTGGACAGAGCTGTAAATTGGATGGGCTGCCCCTGCTGAGCCGAGCGGCAGAGTCAGTGCTGTGCGAATTAGGGAGCTGTGCGAATTGGCGCTGCTGTCAATTATAGTGCTGGCACGGCACTGCCATGGCAAACGCACCCGCTCCACCGTGGCTGTCATTACCAGCACTGGCAGACTCCCAGCCCTCTGTCATATGCGCACAGTCAGGGCGCCTCCGTCTGCTCACCACGCCGGGCATTGGGGAAGGTGGGGGTAAATGGACCTTGAAATTGATATTGGGCGGGAGGACTCACAAGCTCTTTTATTCCCCCATCCACCCACCTACCCCAAAATCCACAGGCAAAACGCAGAACTAATTTCCAAAGGAGTTTTTGTTATTTCACATATATCAGCCTGTTATTACCATAAATGGCATGCTAAAATGGATGCCCAGGTTTTTGTAATTGTAGACTCTATCACTGAGAAACATTCAATATAGCACTGACCTTTACAAAATTCATTGAACAGAAAGAGGATGAATGGAAAAGTTCAAGGTCATTCATAAGAACTGGTTGAAGTTGATCATTTCTTGTGTATTAACAAGAACCTAAACAGGCAAAAACTGGGAACAACTTCAAGATCAATATGGTAAATCTACTGGGATATACAGTGATATATGGTGATGTCTAGTCCTATCTGGTCAAATCCATTTTGTGTGTGTGTGTGTGTGTGTGTGTGTGTGTGTGTGTGTGTGTGTGTGTGTGTGTTTCTCACAGGCTTCAGTTCACAGAGTATGTGTGCTGCCAACTGACAGAGGGGAAGAAAGAGCTTTCCCAGTCTGTCAGTTCATGATTTTTCCCCTGTGTTTTCATCGACAGTACACCAGAGGCCATTGTCACAGATGACATATCACCATTTGCATGATTTTGTTTTTTTCTAGGGCTATTTGAATGTACTTGGACCATAATTTGTTCTTGGCTGATAATATGACCCTTAGCGAAGCAAGATCATGGGGCGACTGAAGTGATATTTTCTGTTAATGACGGTCATAGATCATTTTTGACGGCAAGGGTTTAGAGGCTAGCACATCGCCGTGGCCTCCTCAGGGACTCAGCTGCCATAAAGCAGCGAGACATAAGGACCCTGCGGAGAGCAGAGCAATTTCACAAGCTTATCCGGAGACCTCAGTGGCTTGAGGCTGTGCCTCTCACTGTCCTGGTGATTAATACCTCCCAAGTCCCATCATCTTTCTTCATGCTCTCCCTGGGCTGGTGCACTGCATTAGCGCTGGTCTAGATGTCCTCAAGGTGGAATGCTGCAATCATTTTCAGCATATAGGGCTACTAGCAGGGGAATGTGCTGGGATGTGAAATATGGAGAGATCAAGCCATAGCACTTTAACTCCAGTGGTGGAAAAGGAAGAGTGGGCCACCTCCATATGCCAAAGAGCAAGGGTACATAGCATCCCAGATTGAAAAGCTTAGGATGCAAAGGTGAGGGTTAACTAAAAAGCTTTATCACAGCCTGCAGCAACAGTTGCTCAATCTGCAGTTTACGGCTTCCCACTGATTGATGATCAAGCCCAGACTGGAGTGTGTGTGTGTGTGTGTGTGTGTGTGTGTGTGTGTGTGTGTGTGTGTGTGTGTGGGTGGGTGGGTTGCAGCCAAGATTTAACTGCAATGGAAAGGTGAAGGTGTACCTTACAACCAAAATGACTTTAAAATATTACATGGTTGATAGTATTATTTATGGCCTGCCTCTTTTCTAAGCTTAAAATCTCTTATTCTCTATCTTTCCCTATCCACATTGTCTATTGGGTTGTTGGTTTTTTTTCTGAAACCTTACTATCCGGGGGGGGAGCTGAAGATTTCATCTCTTTGCTGTCTCTCCTCTTCTATCTGCACTCATGACTGCAATGGGAGCTGCGTGATTATGATGGAAATCTCACAAGCCATTACCATGAAGAGGCCAGGCCCGATGCAGACAGCTTAATGGGCTCATTTGTAATTGGTAGGGGGCAATGACTAAGCTACCATGCTCTTTGTCTGATGGAGTATAGAGGCATGCATGCAAATGTGACAAATGAATAGGGATGGAGCCTCTCAGGTTTTTTTCCCCTTCTTCATCTTTCCAAGCCAGCAGAGTGACCTTGAGAGACTGTGCAATAGGTGTTAAGAATCAGCATAAAGGGCTGTTAACACTGGGGGTAATGAATGGAAAGGAGCAATTCAGGACATCTAAAGGGCCATATTCATTAGCTGTCACATGTACTACCTCCAAGAAGATGGCTGATGTGCAGAGCAGCCAGTAAAACACGATGGTCATACATCTATGTTCATACTGCATATGCCATCAGATTGTCACATATGCCTGCTGCAACACGTCAAATGCCAATAAGTTAACAGATTCAACACTGAATATACAATTGGACACGTCTGCTTCATCTGATGGCAAAAGGAATGGGGTGAGGTCCTCACAAAAGTTAGAAATATTTCACTTGTCAAAGGCGCACATAGCAAATGATTAAAATAAGACCAGCATTTTTTTTTTATCATTATGCTCCAAGGAACATATGGATTGGTGAGAATATTCAGGGTTTATTTTTTAAACTTCGTCATGAATAATCTTGTAAATGTTGTTCATCAGCCTGGCAGGCAGGAAAAATACGCTCCGTTGTGAGAAGTGCTTTTTTGTGTGTGTGGCATTGGAAGAGAGCCTGTTCATCACAGATGTCCAGGGAAAATTACACAAGTGGCTCGTTAATGAACGGCTGAGCGGTCTCAGGAGGAGGCCACTGAGGCAGTTCTTTAATGAGCTGGGAACCTAAACACTGCCAAAGTTTACGCTGACCCTGCCTCTTAGTCCCGGGTCAGTCGGAAGAGCGATTCAATTCAGGGCCACTGAAGCAGAGGGGAATGGCATCACGCTGATTTTCCCCTTTCAGCTCCCAAGGCAGGAATAATGCACTTTTGTGCCACGCATCCTTGGGAATTATGGCTCCTAATTTGATTAGGTGAGATTTGATTAACTGGAAAATGGGGATTTCACTAAAACTTTCACATGCTTAATTTATCCCGAGCAGAGCAGACGCAACATTGTATCATCCAAACCAAAGGGCATATGGGAAGCCTTTTCAGTTGTTAGATGGGCTTTGAAATCCAAGAGGACTGGCGTTTCGCTATGGTTCTCAAAGAAGTCCAAATTCCTTTGATTTACTTAGGCTGGCGTTGATAATCATTTGGCAGTGCCATTTTCTGTAGGCCAGAGATGCTCTGCAGTCATTTATAATGCATAAAAGAACCTTTGCTGACCAGGGTCTTAGCGTACATTCACTCCTGATGATGGATTAGGGCAAGAATTTTAATTTGTAGGAAGCTAGAAAAGCAGGTCATTTGAATCTTGTCCTGAGTTTAGCCCATGCCTTACAATACACAGGGCTGATATACTTCTTATCAAGGCTGACTGGCCATTAATAATAGTCAATAAGAGTCACAGGCCATTACAGCAGAGCGTTTATGGAGGACATGTGCTACTCCAGAGGGCCACTATGTCCATTAACAGTTATCTACTTTAATCAGCTCTCCCTCTCTTTGGGCCATCAGGCCAGACCTGCATGCTGAAATTAATAGCCAAGCTCAAGCTGAAGGCTAAGACATCAGTTTACTCCTCCTCCAGACAGAAAATCGGTGAAAACAATCAGGCCAAGCTGCACTAATGACTTTGCCTTTGAGGCAGGTCTATAAGATTTGCCTCATATTTTTTTCATACAGATGAGTATGTTGTGTTTTTTGGTGAGTTTGAGGGTGTACTAAACTGCATGCGACATTGTTATGAGACCATTCTGGTTCATTATCATAAAAACATGATTTAGAAAGGATTCATGCAAATGGGCACTCGGCTCATCAAGAGACTTGCGTACTCTCTCTGCAGCTCAATTTCTGTGATTATGTGTGCCTCAGGTTTGCAGCCTTTGAGAATAATTACACATTTATTAGAAACTGACAGTTTTGAGACATGCAGTTGTTTCCTTGAGGTATTAAAACAAATGTTGAAGAAATAGGGCTATTGGAAAGTTTTGTCCTTAAGCCTCAGTGTGTGATGAATAAACCTAAACTTATTCAAGGTCTAATAGCTAGTCTAAAAAAGATGCTAGCTTCAAACTAGCTGGTTTGCACACCAGTTAAGCATCTTCTCTGCTTAACATACAGATAAGATGAATTAAAAGTCACTGAACTTCATGTCTTGGTTTCTGACCAGACCAGAGTTAGGATGCAACACGAACATAAATGACTATTGTTTTAGTTGCCAAATGCACCAGTTGTATTCACACAGTACAAGGTTGAGGGGTCTTTAGTTTATTACTCATTTGCATTTCTTTTGCATACAATCAGAACAACCAATGCCAACAACTGATTGAAAAATTCTGCCTTCAATTATTTACTGATGTTAATGTTCATTTTCAAGTGTTCTTACACAAGCACTCTCCAGCATAGAACCTGGCTGGTGAACATTATCCACTTTTATCCCAATCACATGCACAAAGAACAGGAACAAAGTTCAGCATACAGTATAACACCACTGTATAACAGAATGTGGTGTATTGACAAATAAACACTTGTATGTTAAAATGCACATTTGCCATGATAGGAATAAATGCATCCTCTATCAGAATATTTTTGTTAGATAGATGTGTATTTTCCTTTTACAAAGAAAAGATTTTGAATGATCACAACCATGGTATTATTGCTAACACCTTTTATTGTTAATTGTTAATATTATTATGAAGTGACAGTTTTTATAAGATGCAAACCGTCATGCCATCAGCAGCACACAAGGTTTTGTATGCATGTTCATTTATTGTTTTCAATAAGGTATTTATGATTAAACTCTGATTATAGCAGATCTGATGATGCTGGACAGACTGGTTTCAAATCCCTTGTTGTCACTCTGATCTTTTCCACTCTAAAAGCTGAACAGCAAATCAACTCTGCCATCAGTCATGCCTCCGGCAAATAAAATTGGAACCATTTTCTTTGGTGATGGAAGGAAATGGCAGCCACCTGCCGTTCTCTATCCTTTTTTCCCCTCCCTTCTTGATCAGCCTCCCGGTGTGCGCCATCAGCCGAAGGAAGTGGAGGCCATTTTTCCTCAGGCCTGCCGACTCGCCGAAACTCTGCGTCCCGCTGAGGAGTCGCGAATAACAGCCCCTGTCTCAGCAGGAGAGACCACGGCGCCTCCAACAAGGCCTCGCTCTGTTCAGGGCCTTGGCGAGATGCAATTAGACACCCCCACAGGGCCTGAAAGAGAGAGAGGGAGGGACCTCCCTGCTGGCCTGGACAGCCTGAGGGCTTTGAAGTCCTCCGCCATCTCTCTTCTGCTCTGAGAGGGGCGCCATTCGGGACGAGAAGCCGTGGGCAAACTGCTGCGCATGCAGCTTGCCTTTAATCTTCACCTACGGCCTTTTTTTGGTTCGATGTTATTTGACCACAGGCTCATTTCCCTGTGGAGAAACTGAGGGGGTATTGTGTGATCATGGCCTACTTTGTGTTTTTATATGCAAAGTCTAGTAGGAAGGAGTCCAGAACTTGTGGCCTGATCTTTAAGAGAGTTGGCTACTCATCCAAGGAGTTTCATCAGCTCTGCATGAATGAGTGGTCTTGCATCTTTCAGGTTACACCTCAAGTCCAATAAAAATCTAAAAACGCCTTTTGGGTAACTACAACCTTCATTAGCATATTTCTGAAATGCCCTTTTCAGCCAGAAGCCACTATCATAAGTCATACTTCAGTGAGAAGAAAGAGTATGTGTATGTGCAGGGCTATATGAGTGAGTAGTTAGGATACATAGGAGTTATATCGGCTACACAGCATGCTTGAATGCCTTGGTGGTGGACATACAGAAACACATTACCTTTTTCACTGCCAGCTCAGCACACCACTATTAATTATCGTGTGACGCTGGGTCACTTGACTGAGAGGTGTCTTTTCTGAGTGAACCAGAATGTCCTCATCACCATATGATGAGGCTGTAAACACTCCCCTCAGGCCATCACCTCCCTCTAATGAAAGAGGACAGACCCAGTCTACAGTGTACCTGTGTGTGGCATTGTTTTGTTTTTTAAATATATATTGGTGGGGGGGCGGCACAGTGGCGTAGTGGTTAGCGCTGTCGCCTTACAGCAAGAAGGTCCGGGTTCGAGCCCCGTGGCCGGCGAGGGCCTTTCTGTGCGGAGTTTGCATGTTCTCCCCGTGTCCGCGTGGGTTTCCTCCGGGTGCTCCGGTTTCCCCCACAGTCCAAAGACATGCAGGTTAGGTTAACTGGTGACTCTAAATTGACCGTGAGTGTGAATGGTTGTCTGTGTCTATGTGTCAGCCCTGTGATGACCTGGCGACTTGTCCAGGGTGTACCCCGCCTTTTGCCCGTAGTCAGCTGGGATAGGCTCCAGCTTGCCTGCGACCCTGTAGAACAGGATAAAGCAGCTAGAGATAATGAGATATTGGTGGGGACCAAAATCTAAAAATGTCCCCACAAGGATAGGAAAATCTGACAGGTGTAGCCCTGTGGGGACTTCACGTCTGTCCTCTTCCTTATTGTTACTGAGATTAGGGTTAGGGTTTGAGTCAGGTGTAGACATATCATCAATTAGCTTCATGTCAAAGGAAGATCCTCATAAGGAGAGAGAGAGAGAGATAAAGGGCATGACTCGGAGCAGGTGTCTGCTGTGCGGCTCGGTGTAGTGCGCTGTCTGCACCCTGCTGGGCGGAGTGAAAGAGGAAGAAAGAGGGAGGGAAGAGCACTAGTGAGGGTGGAGATCGAGACGGAAGTGCAGAACGAAGCACGGTTTTTTCACCAACCGATCGTTTGTCCGTCTGCGTCCAGCAGCCCGACCTGCCCGCCCGCCCGGCGGAGACACGCTTCGGCGGGAAAAGCGCTTCCTCGAGCGTTGGGCGCACGCGCACCTTCGCGTAAAAGAAGGAGGGCGGCCTCACGCGCTGCCTCTGCCGCTTCTTCTTCGGATCCGTTTTTAATCTGTTTCACTTGTGAGCGAGCTGTGTGTCTGAGAGAGAGACCCGAGTCTGCGCCACTCCAGGGAATATATATATATATATATATATATATATATATATATATATATATATATATATTTTTTTTTTTTTTTTTTAATTAAATGGATACGAGCTTTCTTCACGATGGACGTGGTAATATAAAACGCCGTTTTCCGGTCACGATGTCCTCGTAAACCCGAGGAATAACCGAAGGAGGAAAAGTCATTTAAGAGTCTGCGGAAACTCTTCGACTTCTGAGCGGCTTCTTTTGTCCTTCTCACCACCGCACCAACTTTCTTTCTCCACTCGTGGCTACGTGGGCTAGCTCGAGTCAGTTCGCCTGGAAAACACACACACACGCGGGGAGCCACACCGAAGGCTTGAGAATAAATCTCCAGCCCACTCTGCTGGAATGAGTTGTGTGTTTGTGGATTATAAACGCTGAGGAGGAGCAGCCGGGACGTCATGTTCCTCTTTGTACTGTTTTGTCTGTGAACTGGGTAAGTAAACATAATCAAAATGGCTTCAGTCAAGTCGAGAAAACTAGACGGTAATGGTAACCGGAATACATCGGTATTTTAATATCGAAAGAATCATATTCACGTCATCAAGCAGGGCAGAAGCTAAAGGAGTGAAAAGGCTGAAAGAAAGCGGTTTTGTAAGCAGCATCAGACCTGATGTGCAAATCTACTTCAGTTTACTTGACAGTTCAATGTGCTGAAAACCCTGTACAACTACTAACCTAACCAATTTTCCTGTCTACATGTTCTACATTATAATAATAACAACCTATAGATGTATCCTTTGACTCTCAACCTGCACTCCTTTTCTCTTTTATTCAATGCCATTTCTTTGTCGTTAGTTTTCCTCCTGACGGCATGCTGTAATAGTAGATCATTTCTTACAGCTATGGGAAATTTAAGAAACCACTTTTAATGATCACCATTAAAATGGATCTTTTCATTTTTTTTCCATGTCTGTGTATATTTATGCACAATTTTTTTTTTTACTTCAATGTCTGGTAATACTTTTGTTATAAACACCAAAGAAAGCCACCAATCTTGGTTATCTAACTGCACCTTGCATACACGGTGCCTTTCCATGGATTCAATAGGAAGCAGTGTATTGTATAATCTAATGGCTCGTGTTTAACCGATTTTTACACATGCAGGTCATGACTTGGTTTGAGTTTTATTATCAAATCAATTCAGGTACATGGAACTCCAACACGCCCTTATTTCCCAAACAGGATTTCACTGTATGTGACATGCATCATATTAGAATAACATGCGAACTTACTCGTTTGTTTATTAAAAGGTTTGTTTCTTCTTCTTCTGAGAATAAAGAAATGCACACAGCCTGTCAAATTGTCATCTCACAAACCCAGTTAGCTGAAATTGTCATCACATCTGCAGTCAGTATTAGCACAGGTTTTCATGTAGCACACAAGATTCCTTGTTATAACCTGAACATCCATTAATGGTAAGGTCTTTCAGTAGTTCTTCATTATGGTCAGTTATTTTGATTCTTGTTAACCAAGGACAGCGCTTAGCTGAGGTTTAACCTTAAATAAACAGACTAGTTATGCATAGACAATCATTTAATCATTGTTCCTTTCGGTGTAATTTATGAGGCCCTGAACCCTCACTAAAAGCTGTAAACATGGTGCTACTTAGGATGTGTGATGTGTTTTTATGAAGGCATTTAATATTTCTGTAGATTATGAAGCAAGGACTAATGGTTTGACATGGCTATAATAATGTTTCCACTTGATTGATTGATTGATTGATTGATTGATTGATTGATTGATTATTCACCGGACAGCTTATTGAAGACAGTCTCTCAAAGTACATAACATGGCGGTTCTTGCCCTGACTAAAGAAAAGCCAAACTCAGACACCAGACATTATTCCATTCGACTCAAAACATTTCAGATCTGTAATGTTATTGTATGCCTGAGTGCTGCTGAAATACAGAAACGTTATATCTCCTATTAGCTCTGAACAGATGGCATGGTGAGAAATCCCCAAGGACCAAGGAGAAGACTGCAAAATGCAATATCTTGTTAACCAATTAGTGTCCTGATAACTTAAGGAAGTGTATATGGTGAGCTAAGTGTATGCTAGTAATCGCTAAAATAATTGGATTAGAAGACAGCACCATTACCATGAATCATGTCAACATTATTGAAGGTTACAGAGACTGTGTTACTCATGACATTTTGATAAATGCAGTTACTAAAATGCATTTAATAGACAGTCATAAGAGGTAAAGTACGACCGCTGATGTAATACATTAACATTCGCTTTGTGTTGCCTTTGCCCTTTAAGACTGTGAAAACTGAAGCACTTAAGAACATAAAAAAAGATTATGGTTATACAGTCTCCAGTGTTAGTTAATGGTATTTAGGTCTCTAATTTAGAGACGGTGCTTTAGAAAAGGTGCTGCCTAGCGCACATTTCAGCAGGAACCCAAGCCTGGCTTGCGACCCCAAACACCGATGGCGAGGCCTGCTGGGATTCTGGGGTCAGGGGTGATCGTTGACCTGCTGAGCCAGGGCTCCAAATGAAATACTAGTAGATGTGGACACCTTTCTTTCGCAGATGACACCTCAGAGGTGTGAGGCATTAAAGCCCTTCCTTGTGACTAAATGCCACTGTGCATATTCTAAAACTGGAGGCAGAATCCAGGCTAACTGGAAAGCGTTTTTTTTTTTTTTAATGGATGTATCCAGTTGCATCATATGGTGCATCTGTGCCTTGCAAAGCCTATGGGCCATAATCATTGTGCACTTGAGTTAAAGGACACTTGCTACAATTGCAAGCGGATTCCCCTCCTCCTCCGAGTAGTTCTTGGAATCCACTTTAACAGGACAGCTGGGACAATTAGCAAGTTTTAAATCTAACTAACAGTAACCATTTCTCAAATGTAATCTTGCATGATGTAACATTTTACTACCAAAGTTGTATGACTCCAGTTCAATTATCCCCAGGTTTTGATATCTAATATCACATGGTGCAGCAACTGTAACAGCGTAACTGAGCAATGTTGCTCGCTCTGTGACTGATAGCACTGATCTCTAAAGCATGTAAGCTTTAAAAGGATTAAAAGTCATGGGTTCGTGCCCTGGTTGGGGATGGCCTAGTTACATTAGCATGTTGATATGGGATACGTGTCTGTGCTGTTGGTATGGTGCTTCTGCTGAGGTACCATTAAAGTAAGATAAGGTCCCAGCGGAGCTAAACTGCAGCTCATCCACTTGGCTGAAACCCAGCTGTCAAATGCTGACAGCTTCCCTCAGCGCAGAAGTCTTACCTTGTCAGTGCCTGGAATAACTGGAGCGGCTATTTGTGGAGCTGTTTTTGGCCCCAGCCTCGGTAATGCTCACATTGTGTGGCAGCCAGCCATGGTCAAAGGTTTTTGCACCTTTGTAACTCCTGTCATCTATGTTTATAAAAAGGACATCCCAGAATGTACACATTCATGCAGGCACACAAGGTTTCTACGTAATCTGCTGCTTTAGGAATTGAAATCTCACATGTCCTGCCATGGACACCATCGATGTTATTGCAGCCCAATTGTAGCTGCTTGTGTATTCTATTTTTGTTTTATTACTTTGTCAACATAAATTCTTTGCAAAGGACTTTTGAAGAGCTTGTTAAATACCGTATGTCTGAAAGCTTTTGATGTTAAAATCCATTTCCTGCACATTCAGGGCTCAAAATTTTCCAAGAACTATTGTGAGGCATTCCAAGAAAGTGAGGCATTTGGCCTCTGCAAATTCATAGGCAGAGCTCTTAATGCGGAAAAACCAACATGCAGTGGAATGTCAAACCTCATTTAAAAGCTATGAATGGCCTACTCATACTGGAACTGGTGCAAATATGTACACCAGTAAAACGTATGCTTGAATGTTTAACGGGGGGATTTTTTTTTAATACATATATATACGTGTATGTGTTTATATATATATATATATATATATATATATATATATTTTTTTTTTTTTTTTAATATTAGTGTGTGTGTGTCTCCAAAAATCTACATACATGTATATGTATGCATATTGCTCACAAAAGCTTTCTGTTGCCAGGTCAGGAAGGCAGAGCTTTAAGTGCAGACTTAATTGCAACTGGCTCATAGATGATGCATAGGAAATAACCCATCCAAGGCCACTGCATGATATATTAATTCGCAGTCCAGCACAGACATGGGTATGAATGTTAGTACAGACAGGTCCTGAGAGACTGGGGAGCCTGCACAGGGTTCACATTGTTCTCGTGGTAACCTGAGCTGAGCCAGGCATGAGTGGAAGGGAGGGAGGAATGGTGTACAGCCAAGGTGGACTCTGTTGAGAGATCGGCAAGACAGCTGCCCATTCGGGAGCTTTCAACGCAGCTCAAATAAATACTTTGACTACCCAACTTACGAGCATTAAGATCCCACACACACGTTAGAGCTGCAACTGCAGCAGCTCGTCATGTTGGCCCTGTGGAGGCGGCCCAGCCCTTTCGCATTTGTAAGGTCATTCTTTAAAGCCATCCGTTATAGGGAAGGAGTGGAGGGAGTCCCTGGGGTCCTCTGGGCCGCAGATTGTTATACTACTGTGCTAGGGGGATTGGTTTCTAGGAAGCAGGCGGCATGACATATCCCAGAGGCATTGACAGCTATTGTGTGCATGCCCGCCCTACATCACTGCCGCTAATCTCTAACTGAGAGAAACCTGACCGCTAAATAATGGAAGAGCTCAATGCCAGCGCACTCACCTATTTCCTGGCATGGACCGATTTGCTTGCCGCGATTCATGTGTTCTTTTCAAAGTCTGCTGTCTTACATGGTACATTGAGAAAAGGATTATCTTCGATGCCAGGGCTGTCTTGCTCAAATAACACAGTATGTTTTATTGAATGCAGAGTTATCTTAGATCTACACATAAGGTTCGAGACTATATTACATGTTAATCTGTTAACAACTACAGGACAAGCTTGTTAAATTGTTTGAAAATTTCTTATTTAAAACATTATATAAAAATGTGGAAGAACTCGATGCCTTATATGTGATGATTGATGTTAGTAATGTTCTGTGGTGCATTCACCATCAAACAGGTTGGGGGGGGTGTTTGCCAGAGAGAGAGAGACATAAAGGAAGTCTTCGCTTAGACTGTGTGTTATCCTACACCACAGACGGTGAACTTTCAGACAGAAGTAGAGTATACAGAAAGGGCTCCCTGGTGCCTTATTTGAGAGCCATAGAAATCCACTGGAGGAAAATTTCATTAACTCAGCTCGTTACACTCTAGCTGGACTGCAGACTTTCCGCACTTAAAGTGGTAGCGCTGCATAGATGTATAGGTTGCATTGCAGTGGATATCTGTGGAGGACTCATAGCTGTTGATTAAAAAAAAAAAAAAATGTAAAGCCTCGTGTCTCAACACATTTTCTTCCTTACTTTTTAATTTATTTCCTCTTGTTCTCTATTATATTTTGAAGTGTAGAACGAAGGTTATTGTACTGTTTGAAAAAGAAATGCTGGGAAGTATCTGCTGCATTGGAATGTTGTAACTTTGTGTAATAGTCAAATGCTGGACTAATGTTGCTGCATATGTGAGCACAGTTATGGACCAGATGCCCCTTTAGCTGCCTGGGCCTTGTTCAAAGCTAAACTAAAAGCAACTTGAGAAACTATCAGTGTGCAAGAACAACTGTTTCTCTGTTTCAGTCATTTGCCAGTTAGACTCAGGCGTTGCTATCCACAAACCGCAATGTTGCGGGAGAATTTACAGGCCGTCCTTTGTCTGCCATTGCCAGCGTAAACACTTTCTGACTTTTTCCTCTCTGTCTTTCTGCAAGCATACCTCAAACCATTCCTGAATCCTCCATCTTTTTTGTGTACACACAAACCTCTTCCAGTGGCTCCGTCACGATTTTCCTGTCACTCTAAGCAGGACAAAAACGTCAAGAACAAGAGTATTTAACCTTCAGTTAATCTCACCTTTGTGTGTTTTGGAGGGATTAGGCCATTAGACTCAGCATGCCTGGGAGGTTTAGCTCAGTAATGGGGTTGATGAATGACAAAAACTGCTTGGACAGGAGAGGTGCTGATTGAAATAGGAAGACACATTTGCTGGTGGGCTGACAGCTTGAGAAGCTTAACCCTAATACCTAACCTGCATCAAAGGAACATTAATGTACCATGACTCAAACTGGAAATAAGCACTTAGTCACAATCAGGAATTTCAGTAAGAGAAAGTGGCAGCTTTGAATTTTCTAAATCACTAAAATGGCTGTAGTAATATTTGTCATACTGCTTGGTGCTGAAAGTAATGCATAGAACTCCATTTAAAATGTTTAAATGGTTTGTTAAAAAAAAATGCATGATGTTAGCTCAAACTATATTAAGTAAATGTCATACATTTTTCAAAATGTCTATTAAAAACCCTAATTGGGCTTGATTAAACATGCATATTTAAAAAAAAGTGCACTTTATAATTCGTCTGTACAAATCAGTTATTTTATTAAAAGGCAGTGTAAATGCCACAAATTAACCAACGCCACAATTACACAAGCACCACAAATCCACCAGCTCAACACTTACACAAGCGCCACAATTACACAAAGACGCACTGAAGATTATTCTGTGGTCTATATCTCAAGTGCTTTGTCGCACAAAGGCATGTTCCTTGAGGCAGCAGTGCTCTTGTCTGCTGTTCTTCCTGGCATTACCATGCTCACCCCCCTGTGGTTGCATCACCCCGCTCAATACAAACTGTTCACCAGGGGAGAAGCGACGCTCTGCTGAGGAGGAATAAGTTGTTCCTACTACTCCCTCCTCCATGGACCCCTGCTGCTTCCCAAAAGGAGCTTTACTCCAAGAGAGCCTAACCATCCATTATGGACCTCTCAAAAGACCTTTCACTCTAGATACAACAGGCTCCAGGGGGGAAAAAGGCCCGAATTGACAGCCCTACACAAAGGAGATTTACTGCTTATCTTCATGTGCATGAGTGGCATTCAAAAAGAGGTAATTGCAGGTTGTATACATCGGCAATCCTCCTGGGATTTCAGGCCTCCGCCCCATTTGCATTCACTATTGCCGCTCCCCTGGGAAGGTCCAGTAAATGTCAAAGTGACACCAACATTAGCCATTAAATGCTAGGTTTACTTTGAGTGCAGCAGAATTAAAAAGAGCACAGCAGCATAATGTCATGGAAAAGGTGCTGCAATAAAAGCAGAAAGGCTCGCTTTTATTTTCCTTAACCCCTGCTTTATTAGCTCTTTCAAATGACATGGCCCTCCCTGCCATACGCTACTCTCTGTTGCTTTTGTTCTGGCTGCATTACTGCAATGTGCGCTGCCCTGTTTAACAACATTAAACAGATAGCATTATACTGACATCCTTTCTTGGAACAACATGCTATCAAATGAAATTAGTAGATTATTAGTGGCCTCATCCTAAATTAGTTTATTGTCCATAATGCAGTCTGACTACACTGGATGTATTTTTTTTGTTGCAATACTAGTCCACAGAGATGGTCAGTAAACACAATGAAGGGAGATAAATTATGATACTTCACTAAAGTTGCACTGAAGGTTGTAAAATGTTTCCACTGATGAGATCTCGTTTTGTCTCTTGCAGATATCCGTGATGTTAATGATACTACAAATACAAGTCCATACGAAATTGGGTTTGGAGATTTTACGAGAGGAAGACTAAAGTTCAATCCTCTTGCCTGGTAGTAAAAGGCAGCACGGGAAAGCGTAAAACATCTCTGCACACTAACTGTGCAAGAGAACCTTCCAAGTAAAAGCTGTCATACACCAGTCCCTGTGCTATTGGGATCAGCAGGATTACACCATGTTTTCTCCAACTGCAGCCTTGGCTCCTCCTCCACTCTTAACAGGAAATGCCCTCGCTGTGCCTGGTTCTTCTCCTGCAGGTCCCTACACAGGTGCATCACTCTGTGCTTTCGTTTACATATTCTAGACACCAGATATTTCAATATTTGTGAAATATTGCATTTGTGTAAGCTGTGCATTATTATTGAAATTACAGAGCAGGACCTGCTGCGCCAAGAACTGAACTCGCGCTTCCTGGCCTCCCAGAACGTGGATCGAGGAACCCCTCTGGCTGCTCCATCATACTTGCGCACCGAGTTCCACCAGCACCAGCACACACACCAACACACACACCAGCACACCTTCACCCCTTTCCCTCATCCGGCCATCCTGCCAGGCCCTGTAGCACCCCTGGTGCGTACCACCACCAGACATGTGAGGATGAGCTAACGAGGCTGCTTTTTATTCTCCTAATGGCCACATTTGTAAATGTAACATTTAATTTGATCATGCTGGAGGACTCATGTGACCATAGTTAGTGGTTCTGTAATAGTCACACTCTAGTGTATTTGTTGTTGCATATTTTTACTCCAGATACTTTGTATTGAATCTCTTCTGTCTGTAAAATAACCTTTTCTTCTTCTCTTCAGTTTGACAAATACCCACCAAAGGTTGACTCGTTCCACAGGCACAATGTACGTCTTGCACTTTTCATGCTTCGTATAGTGGGTTTTCATTAATGACGCGACCAGTGCATTTTTATGTTCATTAATCTTTCTAAACAGCATTTGTAGTGTTTTTTTTTTCTTTTTAAATGAAAATTTTTATTCTCCCTCACCTCATGGAGTAATGATCCACTGTCCCATCATCTTTTGCAGTTACTTCAGTCATATCCTTCGGTAATGCCAGGAATGTCTCCCATGGTACCCCCAACAGGGATGTTCAGTTCTCTGCAGGGAGCCTTCCAGCCAAAGGTACTTCAGCTCCATATACACAGATCAACCCAAGTTATTTTCTTTTTAAAATATTAAAAGAACTTGTTGCTCAAAATTAAGTTTTGCCATATTTAATTTTGGAAGTGCTTATAAAATATTAAAAGAATAAAGTTTGGAAGATTAATTCATAACCTTTCTGTGAGAAATTTTATTGGCTGGCCAAAAGAATCAAAAAGACCAATTTAAAAATATTTTGGTGTATTCCATTATACAGTATGCTTTGTGTGACTTGTGATTTGTAACACTAGGCCTCCAACCCACTCGATGTAGTTCCTGGACCAGGAGCAATGCCTCGTCCACTCATACAGAAGGAATCCAGAGTAAGCTTTTGCATAATATTGGCATGTAGCTACTTATAGCTTTAGTATGCAGTTACTATACACAGCTGTGAAATTGGCTCATTACCAAACTAAACTGATCATGGTACTTCTGCTCCGAGAACATGTTTAAATGAATAAATCTACTATTTGAACAATGTAATGTATATGTCAAGGAACATTTGGATAATTTCAGTGAAGTTGATTTAACGTACGCAGGGGCCACGGAGTAAATATTATTTATAATCCTTTTTCAGTTGTTGGATTCGGCGTGTCCTACACCAAAGGTAAGAGCTGTCTCCCAGATAAAGCTTTATTCAGCTGTCTGTACAAATTGGAAATACAGTAATTTCCTTGTATTTGTTTTACAGAAGCCGGGGAAATGGTGTGCGATGCATGTTCACATTGCATGGCAGGTGTACCATCATCAGCAGAAAATGAAAGTATGTTAGCAGATCAAACACTGGCACTGTAGCACGACTCTTATGTTTGTTTTGGAAGCTATTGTTCCTTCCGCCTTTGTCCATCTGTGTTTACCAGATCGCTGAGCTTGGGATTCTGTCATAGCTACTAGAACGTTAAGCCCCTTTCTTGTCTGTGTGCTTTTCAGAAGCAGATGCAAAATGAGCCACACAAGCTAGACTTTGGGTTGAAGCCAGAGTTCCTGATTCGACCTTCTGGTTCAGGCCTCTTAGGAATGATCCAGCACCCACGTGACTTACCCCGCCCTTCCACCATCTTTTCCAGTGCTGGTAAGTCATGGGGCTCTGTTATATTCTGTGACACAAAAGCAGACAATCAGTAATGGGCATTTACTCTGGGAAAGGATTTACTGCAGAGCTAATAAGTCAAGATAATTTTCACATTAGCCTTGCAACATTTCTAGATGAACAAATCTCAGGATCACTTCTCTGCTGCCCAAAATGTTCAGTGAATCAGACATGGAAAATGATTTGGGCAAAATATTAAAATATAATCTGTCTGGTAAATATAATAAATGATAGAATAAAAATACATTTTGTTCTATATTTACAAGGGTTTCTTTTGTCAGGTTCCACACACCCTTCAGTTTCTCCCTATGGATACTTACCCCATCCTCACACCAATCTCCACACCCCCCCCTCTCATCATGGTAAGACTGGATTCCCATGTGATTACTGTGTCATTCTCAGGTATCACTGAACATACATTAAAACAGTGTATCGTTTTGAAATACGTAGACCCTCTGAGTAAGCCACCAGCATTTGGAGGTTTAGGAATACTGAGCTCCACAGCATTCGGAGGGCTTGGAAATCCAACAATAAGTAAGTAATCAAAACCTGCCTTTTTTTTTTTTTTTTTAAATAGGCCTTTATCTATGTTATTGGATCTAAAGCAGAAAGTTGAATCTAAAAATACTCACTCAATCTTTGTTCCAAACAGCACCAAGTTCTGCACATGGCAGTAAAGATAGTAAAGCAGCTCCATCTTCAGCAGGACCCCAGGAGCCCTGGAACAGGCTGCAGCAGACACCCTCCTCTTTCCCTACACCCCCTGCTTGGCCCCAGCCCCCTGAACTGGAAAGAGTAATGGACAAAAGAGACTTTGTATTTAACAAAGAAGAGCATGAAAGGTCTCAAATTATTATTTTTTTTTACCCATTCTGTTTAGTGGGAATGGACACCATAGGCACTCATCTGTACATGTTGAACATGACATCACATTTAGTTCCCTCTTTGCTGTTCTAATCACCTCCTCTATTCTGGGAAGGCTTTCCACTAGATTTTGGAGCATGGCTGTGGAGATTAGCCCATACTGCCATAAGATAATTCATGGGGTCAGGTATTAATTTGGGGTGAGGTGATCTGAAGGGTGTTCCAGTTCATCTCAAAGGTGTTCACTGGAGTTGAGGTCAGGGCTCTGTACAGGTCACTTGAGTTCTTCCACTCCAACCTTTGAAAAACCATGTCCTCATGGGCTTTGCTTTGTGCACAGGTGCACTGTCCTACTGGAATAGGTTTGGGCCTAGTAGTTTCACTGAAGGGAAACTGTAAAGCTACAGCATGCAAAAAGCATCCTATACAATTTTGTGCGCATATGCTTTCAAATTTGTGGAAACAGTTTGGGGAAGACCAGCATATGGGTGTGATGGGAAGGTGTCCACAAACCTTTGGCCATATAGTGTTTGTTTCCTGTTTGTACTTTTGACACAGCTCAGTAATATAGAATTGTGTATATAGGTTTTTAGTAGTATTAATAGACTTTGACCCACACATATTGTGCTTATATTGCTTTACCTCCTTTTTGCAGGGACACAAAAGAGAAGTTGAATGTGAGACACCTGTCACCTGCTAACACAAGCCCACAGAGTCATAAGCAAACAGTACCCTCTTCTAGAGACACTCCTGAGCCAAAAGACAAAGACAGAGCTCGAGAACGAGTACAATCCCAGGAACCCCCTACTCAGAGTGGAGAGACAGAGGATCAGAGGCACAAGGACAGTCAGCCAGAGAAGAAGGAGAAAACTGCTAAGGGTGATCAGCATCCTACAGAGGAGAAGGCTACTTCTGAGAACACATTGTCCCCACAGCAACAAAGAATTCGAGTTGAGAGGCGCAGTAGTGATGGATCACAGTGGGAGCCAGATGCAAAGAGGAGTAGACTAGAACATGAGCATACAAAGAGTGTCCATGTTAAAGTAAAGGAGGAGAGGAGAGAGAATCGGGACTCTCCTGAAATTAAACCACCTTCTAAAGTCTTGGAAAAACCAGTGCAGGACCGAAGAACCCCAAGCATGCATCCTTTGTCCATGTCATCCATTCCTGTGCCTCTAGGAATGACAGGATTTCCAACCAGCCTGGAAAGGACTCGCTTAATGACGCCCCTTGTTGGGATGAGCCCACTGTCTGGTACTGAGCGATTTCCATACACTCCACAGCATTGGGATCCAATTCGGAGTATGAGCCGTGGTCTGGACATATCTCAAAAAGACCCCGTTGCCAAGGACCTGCTGCTGAGGGGTGACCCACTGCAGCGTGTTTACCCACGTGAGCCGCTCCTCCACCCGCTGGTGCTGGAACAGCAGCAGAGGTGCCAGCTGGAGGAGCGCCATCGCCTGGCACTGCTGCGTGAGGAGAGCGAGAGGAGCCGCCTGCTGGCACTGCACCACCACGCCACCCTTGAGACCCAGCTGGCACATCCCGGCCTCCTGCCCGCACCCTATGCCAGCCCGCTGTTCCCACGCCTGGCACTGCCTCATGCTGCACCCTATGGCACTCTGAGCAAGACTCTGCCTCCTGCAGGCTACATCCATGCCCCTCCGCCCCCGCTGTTGCCTGGAATGCCCATGCGGCCCCCTTCTCCCAGACGGACTACGCCATTGGCGGACAGAAATGTCGACGCGCCATGAGTGGGACATAATGAGGGTCTCACTGAGGCCAAGCCAAGCACTTCATGTCAAATATGTGATAAATATGGAAATGTACAGGGGCAAAAGCATCTGGGCTGTTGCCTGGATCCAGATTAAGTCTAGATTTTCATTTAATTGCAGTGTCAGTGGTGATTTCAGAGCGTTTTTTTTTTTTCCCCCCTCCCCCCAAACTTCTGCTACTCAATTCATTACCAGGAAACTGGCCCATTTTTTTGTGAAAAAAAATTAAAAAGAATTTTAAGGAAAAAAAAAAAAAAAAAAAGGCTCATTTATTTTATTTGTTTTTTGGTTGGATTAATATTGATAACAATTGTTGTAGCATCTACAAAAAGAAAGTCAGCAACTGTAAACTGACTTAAATTTCTAACTTCTTTTTTTACAAGTATAACAAACACTGTAAAAACAAATCAGCCATCAGCTAAAACAACTGCAAAATGAATTGATGTAGATGGATGGACTGTAAACACTAAATTCTACAATCAGCATTAGAACCAGAGGTTATTTCCAAGCTGAAACAATTATAAAATCAAATTTATCAAAAGAGCATTTAAAAAGGGAATATTTTACCCTAAAATTGCTAACTTGCTAACAATCCAGAATTTTTGCTTTGCTTGTCTATGACTTCATGTGTGATGCAAATCAGATACAGTACAACAGTAATGGTGGTTTGGAGTGTTGTGTGGAATTTCTCCTCACACTACATCCATACCCAGCCCTCGAGCTACAGCAGTCAGTGCTCTCACTGCCCCCGACTCTGTCCCAGAGTCTGCAGTGTTCCCTTGATCCCCAGTCGCCGTGTTCAGTATACAATACGCTGGTGCTCTGTCCTTTACTGCACCATCATCTTCATTCACAAGCATGGTCATTGAAGAGGAGGAGGAGGAGGAGGATGAAGCAGAGGGGTAAGGAGACGCTGTAGGAACATCATTCATGCTCTCGGTTTGTAGCGCTGGTCTCTTAGTCTGAGCACTAGAGCCTGAAAGCTTGCGAGGAGTGCGTTTCTCTGCCATGTTCTTTATCAACTCTTCTGTTACCTCAACAGTCTCGAAGCGAACCATGTTCAGGCGCAGGTAGCCGTCCTCATCTTCTTTATACCTGATCATCAGAGAGAAATTATTAGTCAGCTGGAGTACAAAATTACAAAATCAGACTTATTACTACATAAACAGTACACAATGTGAAGTGTTTTATTTTTATTCTAAAGTGATGTACTAAAAGTCAGCTAGTGGACCATGGTCCAGATGCAGACCCTGCAAAGTATTTCAGTGGTGAAACCCAATAAATAAAACTCCACCACACCTCCTAACACCATACTGTATCAGAGCTGATGAACACTTGAAAAAAAATGGCCACAATACAGGAACCCTAGGTTTTGTGTTTTGTTTTTTTAAATATGAGGTCAGCTTGGTTTCTCTGTTGCATCTTGTCTAATCTGCTTATCATCTAACATGTCTGTCAATTATTTAGCTGAAGACAACTCATCAGACCAAACAGAGTAGCTACAGTGCTGTGACACTGCCTGACCAGAAAGCGAGAGGGGGAAAAGAAGAAAAAAAAAAAAAAAAATCACGTGCACTAATTTTGTTAACCACGTTTAGCTTTAATTATGGTGCACATTCACCATAGCATTGTTTCTACAACCTTGTGCAACAGCACATTTATTTTCATCCATTTTTCACAGAGATCTTTTACTGATTATAGAGTGGTTTGATTCTCCCACCAAGTCTTCTCCAGCACATCCCAAAGACTTTCAATGGGGTTGGGACTCTGTGGTGGCAAGTGTGTGTGAATCCTCATACTACCTGAACCACTCTTTCACAATTTGAGCCTGATGAGTCCTGGAATTACTGTCCTGGAATATTCCTGATCCATCATTCCACTGATGATTCGGTACATTCAGGTCATCAGCTGACATCACTTTATTACCACATTGTTGTTGAGCCTCAACCCGATCAACTGAAGCAACCCCAGATCATAACACTGCCTCCAAAACGCTTGTACGGTGGCCACTATGCATTATGGATGCATCACTTCATGTGCTTCCCATTGACCCTGACACACCCATCACTCAGGAAGAGAGTAAATCTGGATTCAGACCACATTACCTTTTTCCGTTGCTCTGGAGTCTGATCTTTATGTTCCCTAGCAAATTGAAGCCTTTTCTTCTGATTAGCCTCACAAACAAGTGGATTTCTTATGGCCATACAGCTGTTTAATCCCAATCCTGTGAGGTCTTGTCACATTGTGCATGTGGAAACTCTCTCTATTAAACATATCTGTGAGTTCTACTGTCAATTTTTTACAATTCGACTTTAAGCATCCAAGTGACCTCCAATCATAGTCAGTTAGGATTTTTTTTTTTTTCAAACCATGCTTCTTCTGTGAAGTTCACGGTTCACCACTAACTTTCAGGGTTTTTTTTTTAAAAATGTGTGTTGGACAGTTCTTAACCCAATTCCAGTCATTTCAGCAATTTCTTCAGGTGTTTTCTTTACTTGATGCAGGCTAATAATGTGATATTTCTGAAACACAGTAACATCTTTTCCACAGCCAGGGGATACACCTTCTGACGTGGTTGTTTAAGAAATGAGAAGCTACTCACTGCATCAGTTAGGCTTAAAAGAACTGTTGCCAGCTGAAATGTATATTAAGTCACTGCAGCAATTATCCAGTACTTAATTGGATAAGTATTAATACTTAAGTACTTAAATATTTGCTTATTTAAATCCAAATGGCAACATGTATCAAGACATCTGATTATCTTGTTACAGTGGCATATATTACACACACAATGATTGACTGGGTAACTGCATCAATGAGCAGGTGTGCAAGTGTATTTGTGCACACAAGTGTTCTCTCTCTCCCTCTGCGTGTGAGATCTATATCACACACCCTCTCCATGATTATAGGCACCAAGCATATTTTTATATATATATATATATATATATATATATATATATATATATATATATATATATATATATATATATATATATCTTTTGGTAAAGTAGCTTCATCTTACACTTAAAAAAAATGAGAAAAATCTAACCTTTCACTGAAAAACATACTCAGGGAAAAACAAATCCCATCAAGAAATAATTATTTTCAACAAAAACCATGTGCCACTATTATTTCAGACCTAATAAATAAATTGTATCCCTTATCAATTAGTTCAAAGTCTTAATTTTTCTGTAAAGCTGCTTTGCGACAATGTCTATTGTTAAAAGCACTACAAATAAACTGATGACTATCGGCACACCTGCATTTAATACTTTGGGCAACTTTCCTTCAGCAATAAAACAGCACCAAGTCTTCTCTTATACGGCTGGAGATACAGAGCAGGGCATCTGAGACCATTCCTCTTTACACAATCTCTCCAGATCATCCAGGGTCCTCGGCCTCCTCTTCAGCTCACCCCACAGGTTTCAATGGGGTTAAGGTCAGGGGACTGAGATGGCCATGGCAGAAGCTTGAGTCTGTGGTCAGAGAACCATTTTTGTGTTGATTTGGACACATGCTTCAGATCATTGTCATCAAGTGATGACCCAGTTTTAGTTTCCTGGCAGAGGAGCCAGATTCTGATTTAAAATGCCCTGGTATTTCATGGAGTCCATGATGTCATTTACCCTCACAAGGTTTCCAGGGCCTTTGGAGGAAAAACAGCCCCACATCACAGAACTTTCATCATATTTTACAGTTGGGATCAGGTTCTTGGGCAGCATGGTGGTGTAGTGGTTAGCGCTGTTGCCTCACAGCAAGAAGGTCTGGGTTCGAGCCCCATGGCCGGCGAGGGCCTTTCTGTGTGGAGTTTGCATGTTCTCCCCGTGTCCACGTGGGTTTCCACCAGGTGCTCCGGTTTCTCCCACAGTCCAAAGACATGCAGGTTAGGTTAACTGGTGACTCTAAATTGACCGTAGGTGTGAATGTGAGTGTGAATGGTTGTCTGTGTCTATGGCTACGTTTACACTAGACCGTATCTGTCTCGTTTTCTTCGCGGACGCACTGTCCGTTTACATTAACCCCCCTGAAAAAGCGGGGAAACGGGAATCCGCCAGCGTCCACGTATTCAATCTAGATCGTATCAGCTCCGGTGCTGTGTAAACATTGAGAATACGCGAATACGCTGTGCTGAGCTCTAGCTGGCGTCTCATTGGACAACGTCACTGTGACATCCACCTTCCTGATTCGCTGGCGTTGGTCATGTGACGCGACTGCTGAAAAACGGCGCAGACTTCCGCCTTGTATCACCTTTCATTAAAGAGTATAAAAGTATGAAAATACTGCAAATACTGATGCAAATACTGCCCATTGTGTAGTTATGATTGTCTTTAGGCTTGCCATCCTTCCACTTGCAAGTAATAAGTGATCTGCGCTGGGATCTCACACACAGCGGCTCAGTCCCGAATCGTGGCTTGTTCACTTCACTCGCGCGCTCTGTGAGCTGCGCAGGGCCGGAGTGCACACCCTCCAGAGGGCACTCGCTGTTCAGGGCGGAGTGATTTGGAGCGCAGGATGCCTGCGGAGCCGAGCGTATCCGCGTATTGGTGTTGCTGTGTGCACGGCTAACGGTTTTAGTGTCAACGCGAATCGTTTTAAGAACGTTAATCTGATGATCCGCTGATTCGACGTAATGTAAACGTAGCCTATGTGTCAGCCCTGTGATGACCTGGCGACTTGTCCAGGGTGTACCCTGCCTTTCGCCCGTAGTCAGCTGGGATAGGCTCCAGCTTGCCTGCGACCCTGTAGAACAGGATAAAGCGGCTAGAGATAATGAGATGAGATCAGGTTCTTTTCATTATATCCATCCTTTTTACACCAAACCCACCTTGAGTGTTTATTGCCAAAAAGCTCCATTTTTGTTTCATCAGACCATAAAACACAGTTTCAGTCAAAGTTGTAGTAGTGTTTTGCAAACTTCAGATGCTCACGTTTGTAGTTCACGGACAGAAAAGGATTTTTTTCCTGGCATCTTCCAAATAATCTGTTGGTATGGAGGTGGCATTTGATGGTGGTTTTGGAGACTTAGAAACCCTAAGACTTGACTTTTTCTTGTAATTCACCATCAACAATCCTTGGGGATTTTTTTTGCCTCTCTTACCCTCCTCCTCACTGTACGTCAGGGCAAAATAAACTTGGGTGCTCTTCCAGGCAAGTTTTAACAGTTCCAGTTGATGTCCACTTTTTTATTATTGCCCCGACAGTAGAAATGGGCATTTTCAGGTAAAGAGCTTTTAAAAAAAAAAAAACCCACAGTCAGTCAATCGGAGACGTGGACCTACCATCTGGTCGGGACTGCTTACACTTTGACCTACTCTGCAAACTCAGCCAAGATGGCAGATTTCAATGCAACCAAATTTAGGCTTCAAAACCATATAAATGGAGTCAATAGTGCCATGATGTCTACTCATATACAGCCATTGAAATAGAGACATTAATTCAGAAAGGGCAGAGTTTTAATTTTAGAAATCGTGGACATGACTTGTTAAAATTAAACAACGAAAACTGCATATTTAAATGTGAATAGAAGTATGCGTTCATGCTCACTGCATCACTTTCAAAGCGGATGTGTCTCATCTGTCCAGAGTGTGTGGGGCTTGTGTGATGTGCCACTACAAAAAAAACAGCCACTTCAAGTTCATTTGTGGCTGTAAATAAGGCAATCATTAATGGTTAAGCATTAAAAGGTAAAGGTTGTCACCATTCAGTCAGGTTAGTTACTTATGTGCACCTTTATAAGCAAAAAAAATGTAACTGAACCATCACAAATTCGTTGAATACCACACAATAAGCTGAGGCAAATCACAATCACGTGCAGCATACCTGAAGCGGGAGTGTCCCGATGGCCATTTGAGCTGATGCTTCTTTCTCAGGTGAAGGGTCAGGGTGTAACACCATGAAAAGTTCTTGTCACACAGATGACATTTATACCTGGACACCGTGTTCCCTTCCTGGAACAGAAATAACATGCCACTTATAAAGACTGGTATGAGAAATGGAAGAAAACTGACATGCGAGCTTATGGCGCCCCCTGTTGGCTGACCTCGTGTACTCTCTTATAATGCTGCTTCATGGTGTGAGCCATGCGAGAAGAGTAACCACAGCCCTCTACTGTGCAGTGGTAAGCTGCTCCTTCATTGTGGGTCTCCATATGCTTCCGTAAATCATGCTGATTCTTGAAGCTGAAGAACAAAAGTAAATTTTTTCACTCCAGTCCCGTTCTTTTTATAATTTTACAGAATAAGAAAGAAAGGAGGTGAAAATAAGTTGAACATAATTTGCTACCTGCTCTCACAGAAGTCGCAGGCGAACGGGCGCTCGTCACAGTGGCGGAATTTGATGTGTATCTTCAGGGTGGAGAGAGATGTACAGGTCATGTCACACAGTGGGCACTTTATGTGATTCACTGGACGGGAAAAAAAAAAAAGATAAAGGACAAAGGTTCATACAAGGAATGCCCATATAAATACTTTTTATTTTTAATTTCACTGAAATGGTTTAATACAGTGGTTCTCATTTCTGGTCCTGCTCTGTAAAATTTAGTATTTTCACCTATTATTAGTCATACAGTCAACATTTACATATGATTACACAACATTTCTGCAATAACAAGGAGAGAATAACATCAGGAGATCATTACGTACCTAGTTTTGTATACATTTGATAACTTATTGCATGCTGACTTGCCATGTTCAATCAGGTGGCTGGAAGCACCATTGTTTCATCTCAAGTTTGATGATACCATATTTCTACCAAAGACATCCCCAAAACACCATAACCCCCCCATATCCTATTACTTGAATCACTAAGAAATAATACAAAACGTTCTAAACTGAGGATTAACACGCCCTGGGAACACACCATGCTGCCGAACGTGGTCTCTCAGCAGTCTCTCATTAGCAAAGCCTTTGTCACAATGGGCACATGTAAGAGAATCTGAAACAGATCAAAGTTATTGTACAACCAGACCATTAATATGAAAACATACAAAATGGAAAAAAAATTAGTGGATTTCACAACAACTTGTGTTCATGATTCAGATAAATAACTTCAAACTTTAATAAAACTCATCTATAGCACTGAGAACCTGTCCCAGCCCACCATACTACACTGTAATATGGAGTTATAATCATTATAGTTAGAAAATCTTAGTACTGGGTCATTCCATGCCAAATCAACAAATATCTGACAAGTTTATGCTCGACCATCTCAGATTTCAATGAAATTTGGAGGGCTCAGAGATACTATTAAAAGAAGTTAATCCCCAAAATTTGAGCTTCCTATCTCCAACGGTTTCAGAGATACAGGCATTTGAATTTTTCGATTTTTTTTGCATTTTGCTCAAAACATACATATTTCAAAGTGTAATATAATCTTTATTATGCAAGATAGAAACCTAAAATTTTGCACAGAGACTCAATGTCTTGTACTACAAGCTTCAACTTAGAATTTCAAATGGTCATTGTATATTAGATGGTGATTTTAACAAGGAAATTAAAAAGACAAATTTGCATTTTTAATTCATTCTGGAAGCTTGCCTGTGGCAGTAATGCTTAAACTAAGAATGTTATTCAAATCTACACAGAAATATCTACTAGTTTCAGTTTTACCAAGTCTCCACTATTCCTAGTTTGTCTGTAATAGGGTTTTGAAATTCACCGATTTCTAAAACATGCCATTTTCAGTAGCATGGATTCCAATGTGGGATAGCAGTTAGGAACTTGTAAATTTTTTTCAGTAATCTCCTAGACCCATATTTTATATTTCCAAGTTTTTGTTCTGTGTCTCTCAAGTATTTCTGAGCTACAGGCGTTTAAAAAATCCATTTATTCCAAATTCGAATTTGATATTATTTCCATTTTATTGATGATTAAGGACTGATAAATACAACTAAATGATTTGTATAGATAAGGAAACATTTTACTTTTCATGTCACAGAAATATGGTTTTAAAAATATTATTTTGAAATAAGCTAAATAATATATGAACATTTCATATTTTTCAGTAAATATATATAAACTAAAGAAGTCAGTCATTTTTCATATAAATCACTTAACTTAATTTCTGTTGTATGTTAGTTTATGGCAGTCAGAATCTTTCTTTAATCTAATTCCTATAGAACAGGGAGGAAGTTCAGCCATTTCTAGATGTCTAAGAACAAACTCGTTTATACTGATCTCAAATTGAAAGCAACTACAATTAAATTCCCTAGTCAACTATTCAAAATATCCAATCCTTGCAAAGAAACACATTCAGTTAATAACATTGGTAAATTTTTTCAGTGCTCTGTATTACAATGCATTTAATATAATCCAAGCAATATAAATGTTATCTGAACAAGTATGCAGTTTACAGACTCTAAAACTATAAGATATGAGCCACCTGTTCTGATATCAAAGGTCACCTATTGTGCTGTGTTGATATTGATAAGGCTGGCTGTTGACTGGTACACAATAGCTGGTCATTGATTGCTAATGTTACACAGTCTTAGGTTAAAAATCAATTTACAAATAATTAAATACTGAGCATTAATTGAAATTTTTATTTAAAATTGAGGAAGAAACATGTCTCCTAACCTACTTGAGCTTTATTGAAGCATTTATTAACCCTCAAATATCAGTTATATGAAAATATATCAAAAATTCGAATTTGGTGAAAATGGATTTTTTTAAACCCCTGTAGTTTAAAAAAATACTTGAGAGACACAGAACAAAAATTTGGAAATATAAAATATGGGTCTTGGGGATTACTGAAAAAAAAATTTACAAGTTCCTAACTGCTATCCCACATTGGATTTCTTGCTACTGAAAATGGCATGTTTTAGAAATCGGCGAATTTCAAAACCCTATTACAGACAAACTAGGAATAGTGGAGACTTGGTAAAACTGAAATTGGTAGATATTTCTGTGTAGATTTGAATAGCATTCTTAGTTTAAGCATTACTGCCACAGGCAAGCTTCCAGAATGAGTTAAAAATGCAAAAAATGCAAATTTGTCTTTTTAATTTCCTTGTTAAAATCACCATCTAATATACAATGACCATTGAAATTGAGTCTCTGTGCAAAATTTTAGGTTTCTATCTTGCATAATAAAGATTATATTGCACTTTGAAATATGTATGTTTTGAGCAAAAAACAAAAAAATCGAAAAATTCAAATGCCTGTATCTCTGAAACTATTGGTGATAGGAAGCTCAAGTTTTGGGGATTAACTTCTTTTAATAGCATCTCTGAGCCCTCCAAATTTCATTGAAATCTGAGATGGTCGAGCATAACCTCTTGTTGATTTGGCATGGAATGACCCTACTTTTACATTCATTTTAACATTTCATGTTCAGTTGAAACATCATTTTCCATGAAGAACCCATTTAACAGTTATTCCCCGAAATCGAGTCGTACATGAGCTGATAGCTAATGAGGCGCGTAGCACTGAGTTGTCTATAAGCCATGTATGATGAGATTGAGTGAAATAACTTTTATTCTATCCACATTCACTGGATTTTGAGAAAAAGAGCATGTGTTATTTTTATCTAATTCAATAAATAAAAACTTTACGCAAAACGTCTGACAAAATAATTTTTGCTTAGTCAGACTTCTTAAAAATCTATTTCTGCACGAACTGACTTTTGTGTTGTTTTTTGTAACAAGTGCCATCTTGCCGAGGTATAGAATACCTTTAGACATTCAATTCTTCCTTGGATATTTCAGTTATACAATTTTCAAACTTCTCAAGCTTTTGAACCAGTCTTATTTTAAAAAAAAGGAAACAAATTTTAATGCTTAAAGATGAAGAATGTAAACAAACCGGCAAAATGACAGTAGCAATTTGTGAAAAACGGGATAACGGGGGGGGGGGGGGGGGGGGGGGGGGGTCAACAAATACTTTTATTCCATATTTTGTTGCTTTTTTTTTGTATTTTTATTTTCGAGTAGAGTTTTTATTTTGTCCTCAGTCGGTTCAGCAACACACTCCGCCATTTTGTTTTTCTCTACTCACAGTATATAAGCAGATATCCTAGTAGTAGAGTAGCCAATCAGATTGCTCATATCCAGTGAATGTGAATAGAATAATACAGATTAGTTAAAATGTACACTTTCTGTACACAACATTTTCAGCTGGATAAAATCTTTGGGAGTATTCCACAAGTCACATGTACAACATTGAATTTCCTGAAGATCATGTAAAGGAGAAAAGTAATCCCTCTTTTTTTCTTTATTTTAACTTATATTTTGAAATTGATGAGCTGACTTTGAAAGGATAGGCCTGTTACTCAGACTGTCACTTTCAACCCTGTTATTTGTTTAAGAGCAAAGTGCAGCAATTGGCAGCAAAGAAACTTTATAAAATTATATATTGTTGCCTGAGATGGGATAAGACCTTACTGGATTGGTTAAATGCATGTTTTCTTAAAAGCAATGGTGAAAAAAAAAAAAAAGAAGTTAATTTGGAAGCATTACATGGCACGCATTCATGAAATCTCCTGTACACTTGTAATTACTGACCTTCTGGCTCAGCCTGTCTCTGAATGTGATCGAAGAACTTTGTGTTGCTGGAGAACATGCAGCCACAGGTTGGACAGGCCACCAGACGCTCCTGTGTGTGACTGCGCAGGTGCTCACGCAACCGATACTTGATCTTAAAGAAGGCATCACAGCCTGGAGTGTACCAAACTTCAGTTAACGTCTAACAAGGCAAATATAATAAAATAACATTAGCCATGGTTACCGCTCAGCAACATGCACATTACCTTTCCAGCTGCAGAAGAGAGCCTGCTGTTGATCAGGGAGTGGCTGTAACTCGGTGCAGTGTGCATGCATGTCCACATGGCGGTAAAACCACTCTGGATTGTTAAACGAACTCTGCCGAAGGAGAAAACAACCCATTTGCTTGAGTAGGCGCCCACCTTTACTGTTTATCCCGTTTCAGAACTCTTAATGAAAAGGATAAATACGTAAGTGTACAGGTGTTGAAGAAGTTAGCTCATACTAACATCACAGTGTTCCCATTGACACACAAATCCTTCAGAGATGTCTGTGACCAGGTTGTTACTATGCAAATCCTGAGTACAGCTGGGCAGCTCAGGATGGGACTGGAGCAACTGAGTCCCAATGAACTTCAGTTTGCTGTGGAAGTTATGGAAGTGTGCATGGGCAATGAGCTCATTAGGACTTCCCATAGCCAGGAACTCACAACCCTGCCAGAGACACTGATAATCATCTGAAAGCGAGAGAAGGGAAAATTAAATAAATAAATAAATAAAGAAAGAAAGAAATCATCATGCAGCACCGTCACACTGAAAGCAAAAAGGAGGAAATGTGTCCTGAGATTTCTCTGGCCAAGAGTTTTAACTTCTTAGCAGAAATGGAAATGCAGGACACAGTGGGACCAGAGGGTTTGTAATATTGCTTTGCTTTTTGTTTAGGATCGCAAATGAAAAACTAAACTTTTTGCAAGTAGCTTGCTATTCCAGTAGTTTGGAATTGGTAGTGTTGCACTGCTGAGAACACGTCATACACGTGCAATAATAAGACTCAGATAGCTAGTGCAGACATATTAAGTAAGGGATCATGCACAGTGAGCCGGTCATTATTGCAAAATAAACTCCAACAGGGTGATGGTGATGTTGAATCTCCCTGAAGGGTTTTATTTTGCAATAAATGACCAGCTCACTGGACTTTACCCCACTTATTACACAACTACTTAAAAAAAAATCAATAATTTCACACAAAATATTGATTTAAAAATTGATTTTAAAATAACATGGTCCATACAGTCTGTAGAATGCCGTAAGTGACCAATCAGACCAATCAGCCAGCCAATATTATTTAAATAGCAGGAATACGTGATTTCACTGTAGGCAGAAGTAACACAGCTCTAATGCAATGAGAAAAAACAAGAGATCCAAAATGGGAGTTATGTGATTAACTGTACAAATAGATTGAACTAGAAATCAGAGCTCTCTTTTGACAGACTGCTGAAAGTTAAAGAAAAGCAAAGGAAAATGGAAGTAATACGTGTTCATAAAAGTTAATTAATAAAAAGGCCCATTTGTTAACTTTTTTCATTTTTAATAAAAGGAATATTTTTGTTAAAAGGAATAATGTGTTAGTATTTTACTCCAACCTTTGCAAATATGGGTTGGTTTTTATGGGTTGCAAATATTATTGGTTAAGAAAATAAATTTTTACATTTAACAAAAGGAATATTTAAGTTGATTAAGAATAGGAAAATAAATGTTGCGTTTTTTGGTAATAAAATTCTTAATTTAATATTTTTTCAAAAATATCATGGGGAAATCTAATCATGAACCAAATATCATGAATCAAATCAAATCATGAACTTCGTGAATTCATTACATGCTTAGCCATTGCTGTACAAAAAAAAAAAAAAATACTGGAGGTAATAACTTTAGTGCGTTGCTTCTTTTTTCACTGTTGGATGGCTGATAAGTTGCACATAGAAACAGATGGGCTACAATCAGTAATTGTATGCCAACACAGTGCCTCTATATGGTAGGTTTACCTATCAAGAAGCAGTTTATGTGGCATTTCTTAACTTTAAAGGACTTACCAAGCTCCTCCATGGTGTCCCCATCCCCAAGATGCTCCTTCAAATGTAAAGACATGTGATCACTCAGTTCCTCCATAGTCTGACCTTTAAAAGTACACGAGGCCCACTCGCATGTAATCACCATGTTGGAGAGAGTTCTGTTTTTTGCCATGATCACCTAAAAAGGCAGGAGATAACTTAGTAATGAAGCAACAACTCTAAGACTTTTCTAGGCATGGTACATTATATATAACCAAAAGTCTATGGACACCTGACCATCACCATGTCTACTTTTTCCCCTTCCAGATTTACTTCCTCTTTGCTGTTATAATAACCTCCATCTTCAGGGAATATTTTCTACTAGATTTGAGGATTCATTCTGATTCAGCCACAAGAACATTAGTGAGATCACTGGTGTAAGGTGAGGAGGCCTGGGGTGCAGTTACAGATCCAATTCATCACAAAGGTGTTCAGTGGGGTTAAGGTCAGGGCTCTGTGCAGGACACTCGAGTTCTTCCACTCCAGCCTTGCAAACCATGTGTTCATGGAGTCTGCTTTGTGCACAGGGACGCTGTCATACTGGAATGACTGGGCACCTTAGTTTCAGTGAAGGGAAACTGTAATCGTCCTACATACAAAGGCATTCTATACAATTGTGTTCTTTTCTACTTTGTGGCAACAGTTTAGGCAAGGCCCACATATGGGTGTGATGATCAGGTGTCAACTTTTGGTTATTGATTTTGTCCATCTGTACAAATAAGGCAAATATTAAAGTAAAACAGAAATGAATGGGATGCCAACCTACTGCATGGTACCATACACACACACACACACACACATTCACACTTGGGGAAATTTACTGCACCCAATCTATCTACTGGGATGTTTCAGAAGGCAACCAGAGAACCTGGAGGGAACCCACAGACAGAGGGAGAACGTGCACAGAAACTCCACACTCCAGGATCCTGGAGTTGTGAGGTGGGAACGCTACCGATGGCGACACCACATTCTAACCAAGTACAGAAATCAACGAAGGTCACCAGGTGATACCGGCACCTGATCCTGACACACTTCTACTGCTGTGGTTCTCTTTGCCCACCAAACATGCCCAATTCATCCTGATGCTCTACTTCTGCTTGGAGCTTTCAGCACCTCTGACTATGAGTCGACTGACCATCAGTCCAACCAATAACAGTTCAATATTCAGGACTTTTCTGATTATCAGAATCAGCAATTGAACTAGTTTCCTTGCTGACAAAATAACTTTATGCATGCATGCATGTTTAATTGGACTGCTTGAAAGGTGGATGACGCATCAAGCACAACCAACAAACACTTCTGTCGTCTGTCTTTATGCCCCACCTACAGTGCTATTAGATTGCTAGAAATGTGGACCATGTGTCGAGTAAATCCAATCAAACATGCTTTTTGGTATTTGTAAGAAACATGGGAATGAAGCAGCACCTGAATTCACTTCCAGTGAGAAGAAAGGTAAGAACACGTCAAGGTTGAAGAACTTACAGTAGGTGGAAAAATCACAATGGAGTCAGTCCCTTGTTCTCACACATGCAACCTGAGATGACAACATTTTTCACACCATTTTCATTCAAAGCACTTTATTTTTAAAATACTTCTTTCAGCTGCTTCCCTTCAGGTGAGCCACAGCAGGTCTGTTCTGCATATTTGATCTGGCATACAGTAGATGCCAGTAGTTTTACACCAGATGCCCTTCCTGATGCAACCCACCCTAATCTATCCAGGCTTGGGACCAGCACAAAGTATGCACTAGCTTTTACAACTCCAGTGGCTGGGTATTTTACCTACAGTAATCTACATGTCTGAACTGTGGGGGAAACCAGAGAACACAGAGAACACAGGGAGAACATGCAAACTCCACACAGAAAGGCCCTCGTTGGCCATGAGGTTCAAATCCATAACCTTCTTACTGCAAGGCAACAGTGCTAACCACTGCACCACCCAAAAGCAATTTGTTTTTAATAATGTTCCAATATTAAAACATTAAATGAACAATGTTGGCTGCACATAAGAGGTGAATTCTTGAAGTTTTTAATTTGCAAATATCAAATTGATTTGTATTGAATTGTAAATGTATTTGGGTATTGGTTATCTGTGTCCTTCATTACTATAATAATGTAACAAATCAGTATTGACCCAAAATTTTTATTTTATATAAATAAAATCTCATCTCATTATCTCTAGCCGCTTTATCCTTCTACAGGGTCGCAGGCAAGCTGGAGCCTATCCCAGCTGACTACGGGCAAAAGGTGGGGTACACCCTGGACAAGTCACCAGGTCATCACAGGGCTGACACATAGACACAGACAACCATTCACACTCACATTCACACCTACAGTCAATTTAGTGTCACCAGTTAACCTAACCTGCATGTCTTTGGACTGTGGGGGAAACCGGAGCACCTGGAGGAAACCCACGCGGACAACATGCAAACTCCACACAGATAGGCCCTCGCCGGCCACAGGGCTCGAACCCGGACCTTCTTGCTGTGAGGCGACAGTGCTAACCACTACACCACCGTGCCGCCCATATATATATATAAAAATAATACACTATATTGCCAAAAGTATTCGCTCACCTGCCTTGACTCACATATGAGCTTAAATGACATCCCATTCCTAATCCATAGGGTTCAATATGACGTCGGGCCACCCTTTGCAGCTAGAACAGCTTCAACTCTTCTGGGAAGGCTGTCCACAAGGTTTAGGAGTGTGTTTATGGGAATTTTTGACCATTCTTCCAGAAGCGCACTTGTGAGGTCACACACTGATGTTGGACGAGAAGGCCTGGCTCTCAGTCTCCGCTCTAATTCATCCCAAAGGTGTTCTATCGGGTTGAGGTCAGGACTCTGTGCAGGCCAGTCAAGTTCATCCACACCAGACTCTGCCATCCATGTCTTTATGGACCTTGCTTTGTGCACTGGTGCACAGTCATGTTGGAAGAGGAAGGGGCCGGCTCCAAACTGTAAAAACAGTCTGCATGCCTAGGTGCTTGATTTTATACACCTGTGGCCATGGAAGTGATTGGAACACCTGATTCCGATAATTTGGATGGGTGAGCAAATACTTTTGGCAATATAGTGTATAAATAACTCCTACGTCTGACTCACCTTCTACTGCTGTGGCTCCCCCTCCAGACATACCCGATTCATTCTGATGTTCTGCTTGGGGCTTTCTGCAGTTCTGACTCACCTTCTACTGCTGTGATGCTCCCATATCCAAGACGCTAAACATTTGCACTTCCCAAAAAGTGACCAAAAGGTCACAGGTTCGATTCCCTGGACCAGCAGGAATAGTTGAAGTGCCCTTGGCTTGAGCAAGGTACCTAACCCCAGGCTACTCCTGGTATCTGAGCTCTGTACGCTAAATGCCATTAATGTAATGTGTTCTTCTAAGGCATCTTATTCACAATATACTCATACTGAGCAATAATAATAATATATTCTTTGACAGATAAATTAAAAACGCCAGTGTTTTTCAGTTTACTGGCCGCAAATGTTAGTTCTGCTTTTAGTTCACTGCTAAAAGTCTAACAGCAGATATATGAGCTGACGAGACAGATTAAATACTTACCGTTACTGCGCTGTTGTTTAAAAAAATTAAATTAAAAAAAATACGAGCACAAATATCTAAAATATTGTTCTACTGCACAAAACGAACAGGGCAACTCAAATCTTATGTACAGTCACACATCCCTTAAAACTGAGATTGGGCGCGGGATAATGGCCGAATATCAATTGCTCCATATGTACATAAGTAGTGCACTATGTAGAGTATATATATGGCATTATTGTCTACCGCATGTAGTCCACTTATATAGACACTTGCGAGCGATTTGGGAAACGGATTGTTTTTTTCGGTCGCAGTTTGATTACGTCACCGGGTCAGAAAACAAAATAAGAGTCTTTCGTCTTCCGCTGATGTAAAGAGGAGACACTACAAACAGTAAGGTTTTACCTGGAGCTGGGCCTCAGTATCTCTATCTTGCGAGGTGTAATAAGTTCATACAGAAAAAGTACAGCATTTTTTAAACAACTAAATAATTTAAAGGCAAATTATACGCACACAGATCCCCAAATCTCAACCCTGGTCCTGCAGTCTACCCTGTCCTGCTCATGTTAGTGTTTTTACTACTCTAACACATCAATTTCAAGTCAAGAAGGGCAGTTAATTAGCTGAATCAGGTGTGTGAGAGCAGGGAAAATACTGTACACTAATATGCAGGACATGAGGTGCTCCAGGACCAGAGGAATCATGTCAATTTATTCGTATAGCACTTTTAACAGTAGACGTTGTCGCAAAGCAGCTTTGCAGAAATAAATAAAGACTTGAAACATCTCATCTCATTATATGAATTAATAATTTTATCCCCAATGAGCAAACCTGTGGTGATGGTGGACATGAGTAGGAAACCTTGAGAGGAACCAGACTCAAAAGGGAACCCATCCTCATTTGGGTGATAACATGATTATAAATAACTCGCTTCTATAACTGTGTACTATAGAGTCACAAAGTATAACTGTGAAACCAGGAAATTAATTATAGTTTTAACATGAAGTCTGTTTTGTTGAAGTTATCAACTGTTCACTGATGGAGACTTGAGTGGAAAACTGTTTATGACAACTGCTAACTAAAGTTATCGTGACAATTGTAGTCTTCAGCCATCATTGCAAAACTGTAAGTGTCCAGGGCATCTTCTAAGTGCATCTTTAGACTGTTCATATAGGGCCGTCCTTCACAGGAGCGGTATGATGAGACAAGCAGAAGTAGGACAGCAGAATGGATCAGGCAGGTCAGGAGAGCAAATATCCAGCGTCACTGATATCTCAGGACTGATATGTAACTCGACAGAGAAGGAGAGGGACCCTGATGTGTTTTAGCACTTCATCCATTTTCTTACTTACAGTACCTGTCTAGGCCGTTTTAGTAAGTGGGTCTGTCTCAGAAACTGGGTACTGTGGGGGTACCCCACTAAATATATTCACAGTCAATAAACTATACGGTTTTGAATGGTGATGTTGGTTTTAATTTGAAATAAAATGATGAAAGAAGGGCGGTGGTGTAGTGGTTAGCGCTGTTGCCTCACAGCAAGAAGGTCTGGGTTTGAGCCCCGGGGCCGGCGAGGGCCTTTCTGTGTGGAGTTTGCATGTTCTCCACGTGTCCGCGTGGGTTTCCTCCGGGTGCTCCGGTTTCCCCCACAGTCCAAAGACATGCAGGTTAGGTTAACTGGTGACTCTAAATTGACCGTAGGTGTGAATGTGAGTGTGAATGGTTGTCTGTGTCTATGTGTCAGCCCTGTGATGACCTGGCGACTTGTCCAGGGTGTACCCCGCCTTTCGCCCGTAGTCAGCTGGGATAGGCTCCAGCTTGCCTGCGACCCTGTAGAACAGGATAAAGTGGCTAGAGATAATGAGATGAGATGAGATGTTCTATATCACAGGGCCAGCACGGTGGTGTAGTGGTTAGCACTGTCGCCTCACAGCAAGAAGGGTTCAAGCCCAGCGGCCAACACCTCTGTGTGGAGTTTGTATGTTCTCCCCGTGTCCGCGTGGGTTTCCTCCAGGTGCTCCGGTTTCCCCCACAGTCCAAAGGCATGCAGGTTAGGCTAATTGACGGCTCTAAATTGCCCATGGGTGTGAATGTGAGTGTGAATGGTTGTCTGTGTGTTGGCCCTGCAATGACCTGGCGACTTGTCCAGGGTGTACCCCGCCTCTTGCCCATAGTCAGCTGGGATAGGCTCCAGCTTGCCTGCGACCCTGTAGGACAGGATAAGCGGCTACAGATGATGGATGGATGTTCTAGATCACTGACTAAATGTTTCATATTAGAAGTGGTTCCAAGTAAAAACCTTTTTGGAACTTAATTGAGGAACAAAACACAGCATAGCATGCTGCTATAGGAAAATTATTAACAACAGGGTGGTGTGATGTTGCCTGATGTGAAACAGTGTTACTGTTACCACCTTGAATTTTATTTTACTATGACAGAGAGTCCCTACATATTATATTATTCTTGTACCACAGCAGTTTGCCAACAGTAACAGTTTTTTATTTACAACCCCGATTCCAAAAAAGTTGGGACAAAGTACAAATTGTAAATAAAAACGGAATGCAATAATTTACAAATCTCAAAAACTGATATTGTATTCACAATAGAACATAGACAACATATCAAATGTCAAAAGTGAGACATTTTGAAATTTCATGCCAAATATTGGCTCATTTGAAATTTCATGACAGCAACACATCTCAAAAAAGTTGGGACGGGGCAATAAGAGGCTGGAAAAGTTAAAGGTACAAAAAAGGAACAGCTGGAGGACCAAATTGCAACTCATTAGGTCAATTGGCAATAGGTCATTAACATGACTGGGTATAAAAAGAGCATCTTGGAGTGGCAGCGGCTCTCAGAAGTAAAGATGGGAAGAGGATCACCAATCCCCCTAATTCTGCGCCGACAAATAGTGCAGCAATATCAGAAAGGAGTTCAACAGTGTAAAATTGCAAAGAGTTTGAACATATCATCATCTACAGTGCATAATATCATCAAAAGATTCAGAGAATCTGGAAGAATCTCTGTGCGTAAGGGTCAAGGCCGGAAAACCATACTGGGTGCCCGTGATCTTCGGGCCCTTAGACGGCACTGCATCACATACAGGCATGCTTCTGTATTGGAAATCACAAAATGGGCTCAGGAATATTTCCAGAGAACATTATCTGTGAACACAATTCACCGTGCCATCCGCTGTTGCCAGCTAAAACTCTATAGTTCAAAGAAGAAGCCGTATCTAAACATGATCCAGAAGCGCAGACGTCTTCTCTGGGCCAAAGCTCATTTAAAATGGACTGTGGCAAAGTGGAAAACTGTTCTGTGGTCAGACGAATCAAAATTTGAAGTTCTTTATGGAAATCAGGGACGCCATGTCATTCGGACTAAAGAGGAGAAGGACGACCCAAGTTGTTATCAGCGCTCAGTTCAGAAGCCTGCAGCTCTGATGGTATGGGGTTGCATTAGTGCATGTGGCATGGGCAGCTTACACATCTGGAAAGACACCATCAATGCTGCAGGGCTTTCCACAAGCGCCGGCTGCCGGCCATACAGCTGACTACACAATTAAGTCCAGCCGGCTACTTAATGACTATTATTTTTGTAGCCCACAGGCTCTAAATATTAATTTTCGATTTTAATAAAATTCAATGTTTATCTAACAGACTAACAATAATGTCAAACTGAACCGCACTCATTTAAGTTGTGATTCGCACTGTTTGTACCGATAATAACCACAAATTCCCCGCCGACTTCGTTGATCAAGGGAGAGTAACTCATCCGCAGCCCCGACATGCGGTGTGTGCGCGTGCACTCGGCGGAGGCAGTAGTGTGTCGGGGCCGTCGGAGGGAACAGAAGCAGAGATGACGCTTATTTTGTCTCCAGTAAACCAGTCTTCTCTCATTCAATTACGTGCTGGCATCAAAAGACACCGTTGGTTGTAAATGAAACCAAACTGAGTCGTTGGAGTGTATTTTCATACACAAATGGAGAAATGTTCGCTGAGTGTTTAATTGTGTAGCCACCACTGCAGACCGTTGTCGTTGTTAATTCATAGCATGCTCAGTTGCGTGAATGTGTCCTGCACCGAAAATAAGAGATTTACAAGCCAGGAACGCCTCATGATGCAATATGTGAGCTTGTATACCCTATTACTGGTTATTTTCGGTGCGCAAATCAGTTTACATTGGTGCATTAGCGTCTGGCATACACTAATGAATAAAAAAGATGCAATATGTTGTAGTAATAATAATAATAATAATAGAGCAAATGTCTGAGAAATTAATATAGCTTGTCTATTATGCAGGCATACTTAGGCTAATAATATGAACGGTTTTTGAATAATGCTCTCCTGCTTTGAATGTTCATGTTCATTGTTTATTCCTGCCCATAGGTGTGGGAAAGATGCCACCTAAAAGAAAACTTAATCAGCAGACTCTGGAAGGCTTCTTAAAGAAGAGAAGTGGTGGTCAGTTGAAGTGCTTCAGAATAGTATTAAGATTCAGATTCAGATTCATTTATTCATCCCAAAAGGGACATTCATTGTTGCCATTTTTTTTTCAGATTATTTATTTCAATTGTAGCACTTATACCATAATTAATGTAGGCCTACATGTGTTATATTGTTACTGCTGCAGTATGTGATTTAGTAAATACTGCAGAGTATTTTTTTTTTGGGGGGGGGGCTTTTTTCACCTTTATTATTGGATAGGATAGTGTAGAGACAGGAAATGAGCGGGGGAGAGAGACGGGGAGGGATCGGGAAATGACCTCGGGCCGGAATCGAACCCGAGTCCCTGGATTTATGGTATGGCGCCTTATCCACCTGAGCCACGACGCCCCCTACTGCAGAGTATTTTTATTTGTACATTTTCGGTTATATTTTTGTTGCTCTGACTGTTCTTCAGCAGGTTATAATGACCTGCAACCTCAGTTTGTCAGTTGAACGCAAGAAAAGAAAGATTTACTGCCATTTTACTTTGTATTTGAGTAAAGTGAATAAATAAATGGTCTGTGGAAAATACATTTAATCCTGGGAACTGTATGCACAGGAGTTTTTTGTGTTTACTCCTCCCCCCCGGGCTGGCCACTTATTTGTCATGGCTGGCTAGTATGAGCCTTAGTGGAAAGCCCTGTGCTGAAAGGTATATCCAGGTTCTAGAGCAACATATGCTCCCATCCAGACGACGTCTCTTTCAGGGAAGACCTTGCATTTTCCAACATGACAATGCCAAACCACATACTGCATCAATTACAGCATCATGGCTGCGTAGAAGAAGGGTCCGGGTACTGAACTGGCCAGCCTGCAGTCCAGATCTTTCACCCATAGAAAACATTTGGCGCATCATAAAACGGAAGATACGACAAAAAAGACCTCAGACAGTTGAGCAACTAGAATCCTACATTAGACAAGAATGGGTTAACATTCCTATCCCTAAACTTGAGCAACTTGTCTCCTCAGTCCCCAGATGTTTACAGACTGTTGTAAAGAGAAAAGGGGATGTCTCACAATGGTAAACATGGCCTTGTCCCAACTTTTTTGAGATGTGTTGTTGTCATGAAATTTAAAATCACCTAATTTTTCTCTTTAAATAATACATTTTCTCAGTTTAAACATTTGATGTGTCATCTATGTTCTATTCTGAATAAAATATGGAATTTTGAAACTTCCACATCACTGCATTCCGTTTTTATTTACGATTTGTACTTTGTCCCAACTTTTTTGGAATCGGGGTTGTATTAAAGAAAAATTTTTTAATCCCTTTTGTCATGCTTAATGTTTAACATTTAATGTTTAATGGTTCATCTGCAAAGGTTAGATTTTGTTATCACTTCTGTTATAATAAACATTCTCTTCAACACCTGCTTCTCTTTTCTCTATTTCTTGAAATTAATAAAACAAAACCACAGCTGGTTTCTGAACAACCACAAAGCCATCCACACTAAAGACTTTCCTCTGTTACAAAACACTGACCCTGAAGACTTCTAAAAGTAGGCCTACTTTTAAAAATTCTTTCACAGAAAGCTTCATCATATTAAAAATGACATTTTTTTAAAATATCACCAGTTTCTTGTTTCTCTATCTCAACACATTTTTAATATCAGTTAACGTGGTGCATCCTCCATAGAAATCTCTAAGTGGGTTGTTGACATGACATAGCAATTATGCTGTCCAACGATCTAAAATGTATTTTAATTCATTCTTTCAAAATTTAAAATGTTGTAAATGGTTAAACTTCTATCTATTTAATAAAACAAAGTAACTTTAAGAAATCCATACTTAAAATAAAAAACTAAAAAATTGAGCGAAACATTGAAATTGTCCTATGGTGTGACTGTCCCAAGCTCAATTTAACAGGTAGTAACTTAAATAATTAAATAATAAGAAGGTCAGGCCTTTCTATAAAAACCCTGGCATAATTGTGAAAGTGTCTATTTTAGTAAGTGTTAATGCATTTTTCTATACATACTTTTCAAAAAATGTAGGGATTTGTGAAATGTCACTAAAAACGACGTCCTATGGTGTAACACCGAATTCCTATTTTTACATGGGCAATTTCATAGACAACTATATCTTGTTGAAGCTCCGCCTTGAAATGTATGTTTCTGAAGACCCCAAAGAAGCCCATGACATGTTCACATGGTAAGTTTTTCTGTCAGACTTGATCAAATATTCAATAATGTTTTCACATCAGTGAAAGTGTTAAGTTTTGTTGTCCTTTGGTGTGACACCCTTAAATTACATTTTTTGATAAAAAATTGTGTTTTTATTAACCTTGTTGTGGAGAAATATGCAAATGTATTTCACTAAATGCTAATGGAGAACTAAGCTAGCAATGACAGGGGTTTCAACTGAAGCTAAATGCCAAATGTCCTTTGGTGTGACAGAAAATATCCTATGGTGTGACAGATTGGACTGTCACACCAAAGGACAAACTTGTCACACAAAAGGACTGCATCTCTGAGAATGTGCTTTGAAAACAAGTAATTTTAGTTAATTTATAGTTGAATTTTGTATTTATAGTTTATTTTATTTCTTCTTTTCACTGTTTATTGACCATTGGCATACAGGCATTGTTTTTATGGATATATGATGGATATTTGCTGTTGATTACAGAGACTGTCTAGTGTTCTTTAATTAAAAGCTTTATTGATGAGATTTCATAACAATATTGATGAATTGTGACCTTTTTTAGAACAGTAAGATTTGAGGGCGAGATGAGTGGGAGAGAAAGGACGAGAAAGTATAGAGACCGAATCAACAGTGATCCACAGAGAAGGGAGGCAATCCTTGCAGAGTGACGGAGAAAGTAAAGGAAACTATTGCAGCACAACACATGATTTACATACATTTTAGAATTCCTTCAGCACAGAGTTTTTGAGGTCATACTGAATGAAAACCAATCATAATGTGTTAGGACGGGCAGGTAATACAGGTCATGGCCTTATAATTATATCTCATAATGACTGTAATATTACGTGTTTTTCCCCAAAATAATGCTAAAACATTTTGCAATAATACAAATATGTGAGATATTAATAGGGATATCATGTTTGAACACAAGTTCCTGATTATTATCTGTTACATTAATATTAATCTACGTATTTTACAAATCTATTTTCTACTTTCTTTTAAAACAGATATCAACAAAGGAAGGCTGAAGGAAAACTGTGTGCCTTTGATATCAAATCAGTACCAAAAAGGAAGCAAGAACATTTGCGAAAGATATGGAAGGAATCCAAAAAAAGATGCAGAGCCAGGGAAGAAGCATTGAATGCTATTCTGGACACCACCCCACAGTCTCCTGAAAGCATACTGGTGGAGCCAGTGGTGGAACCAGAACGTCCTCCAGAAGAACCAGGGGTGGAACCAGAACATCCTCCAGAAGAGCCTGTGGGAGTAGCAGAAGAGCCGGGCCCATCTCTGCAGCCAATTGTGCTCCGAAATGTAGAAAATGTACATTCAGATTTTAAAATAAACAAGTTCAAAATCTATTATCTCTCCAAGTCTTGTATTTGTTTTTCTCTCCGTCCTTTAGTGTGACTTGGATGTCCTATGGTGTGACATTTTTAAAACCTGCATAATTTTGTTTAATGTTATCAATGTCTTTATAAAACATTATATATTGTATGTGGGGACACAAAATAGTCACCTCTGAAAATTTAGTACACTTTCCAACAAAATTGTACAATTGACAAGAAAGTTATCTGAGCATTTCCAGGAAAAGTCTCATCAGTCCCATCTGTAAGTAGGAAAAATGTCTTTAATGGTGATTTCATGTGAAATAAAAACTTAGAAATGCATAACAAGGGTGTGAATATGAACATAAAACTTTCTCAAGCCATCTCTGTATTAATAAATATATATATATTTCTGTATTCTTTGCATGTCACACCAAAGGACATATTTGCCATGCATTGAATTACAAATGTAAAAAAATAGGTAATTAGTTGTCTTAAGATTGTGACCGGGGCGGCACGGTGGTGTAGTGGTTAGCGCTGTCGCCTCACAGCAAGAAGGTCCTGGGTTCGAGCCCCGGGGCCGGCAAGGGCCTTTCTGTGTGGAGTTTGCATGTTCTCCCCGTGTCCGCGTGGGTTTCCTCCGGGTGCTCCGGTTTCCCCCACAGTCCAAAGACATGCAGGTTAGGTTAACTGGTGACTCTAAATTGACCGTAGGTGTGAATGTGAGTGTGAATGGTTGTCTGTGTCTATGTGTCAGCCCTGTGATGACCTGGCGACTTGTCCAGGGTGTACCCCGCCTTTCACCCGTAGTCAGCTGGGATAGGCTCCAGCTTGCCTGCGACCCTGTAGAAGGATAAAGCGGCTAGAGATAATGAGATGAGATGAGAAGATTGTGACCACTTGTATTTTTTGAAAGATCGGTTCTCATACTACATAAATATGTAATTTTTATCTTTATTAATGATGTTTCACAAAAAAAACTTTTTTGGGGGTCTATCTGTCATCTACCCAAGTACAGATTTGATAAAAGATGATAACAGATTAAAATGAGCACATTAATACTGTATAAACTTTTCAGCAGGCACTATTGTCAGAACTGCTGTTTCAGAAAATTAATCAATGCCTTCTCGTCAGGCAGAACTCAGCATTCAATAGTAGTATAAGAATTTATAGTCCTGTATTCAAAGAACCATTAATAGTTGAGCAAAAACATTGACCGTACAGTCCAATGCAGTAAATACACTGGACAGGACACTACACAGGACACTATAAAGGACAGCAGGAGCTTCAAGTGGAGGCAGTATGAAGTAGTTCACACCCATTTTTAGATTTTACTCCTAAATAATTATTTTGTCAGCACAAATGGAGCACATTGGCTTCCTGATTTACAGATGTGCCCTTTAGAATCACTTTCATTAATAATTTATATACAATTAATACAAAATTAAAAATTTACAATGATGCAATATTTAAACTGTCCAAAAGATGTCCTCATTTTCAACTTCTTCACAGGTGGTGCATACTCATCTCATCTCATCTGATTATCTCTAGCCGCTTTATCCTGTTCTACAGGGTCGCAGGCAAGCTGGAGTCTATCCCAGCTGGCTACGGGCGAAAGGCGGGGTACACCCTGGACAAGTCGCCAGGTCATCACAGGGCTGACACATAGACACAGACAACCATTCACACTCACATTCACACCTACGGTCAATTTAGAGCGGCCAGTTAACCTAACCTGCATGTCTTTGGACTGTGGAGGAAACCGGAGCACCTGGAGGAAACCCACGCGGACATGGGGAGAACATGCAAACTCCACACAGAAAGGCCCTCGCCGGCCACGGGGCTCGAACCCGGACCTTCTTGCTGTGAGGCGACAGCATTAACCACTACAGGTGGTGCATACTATTTTTAATAATAATAGTATTATTTAGGGCAGTACGGTGGTGTAGTGGTTAACACTGTCGTGTCACAGCAAGAAGGTTCTGGGTTCGGGCCCAGTGGCCGATGGGAGGCCTTCCTGTGTGGAGTTTGCATGTTCTCCCCGTGTCTGTGTGGGTTTGCTCCAGTTTCCCCCACAGTCCAAAGACGTGCAATTAGGTTAATTGGCTACTCTAAATTGCTCATTGATCAAGCTTGGAGAGGGATGAGCTCTGCCAAGTTTAAATGCCCTAGACACATCAATGATGGACTGTTAAAATGTCATCAGTGGTGCCCTCACAGCCCTTGCCAGGTATGAGACGAAGAAGAAGTATAATTTAAAAAATAACAATCAGGTATTTTTGGACATCAGTAAATTGGACAGAATAAATTAATAAGTGACAAACAAAAAGTATGTTATTAAGCCATTGCGGTGGAACTGCTTGATAGAAGCAACATGATTTAAAGTGCATATTCTGGACCAATTTCGTGTTTTTTTTATATGAAAGTATGTCCCTTTACACACTCATCCAGAAGGATAATTTTGCACAAGGCCATCTGTCTACAGCAGAAAAAAATAAAATAACAAAACGAGTCTGGAAAAATCCCAAGGGAGTCTGGAGCCAGATTCGTGACGTTATCTGCGGAAGCGCCAGCAGGCTGCGCAAGCTTTGCACGGTTTCAGTGCACAGCCTGTGTAGACCAAGCGCTCCCATTTCTCTCTCATTGTCCAGTCTTTTGGAAAACGATGAGTACTAATCCCATCAAGATTGGTGTTGCTACACCCTCCTATGATACATCTTCTTCTTCTTCTTTTGGCTGCTCCTGATTAGGGGTCGCCACAGTGGATCTTTCATCTCCATTGCTCCCTGTCTTCCGCATCCTTCTCTACCACACCTGCCACTTTCATGTTCTCTCTCACCACATCCATGTATCTCCTCTTTGGCCTTTCTCGTTTTTGTTTGCCTGGCAGCTCCATCCTCAACATTCTCCTTCCAACATGCTCTGCATCTCTTCTCAGGATGTGCCCATACCATCTCAGTCTCATCTCTCTTAGCTTAATTCCCAAGCTCTCCACATGTGCTGTCCCTCTGATGTGCTCGTTCCTTATCCTGTCCGACCTTGTCACTCCCATCGCAAACCTTAACATCCTCAACTCCACCACCTCTAACTTTGCCTCCTGTCTCTTCGTTAAGGGTACGGTCTCCAATCCATACATCACAGCTGGTCTCACTACTGTCTTATACAGCTTACCTTTCACTTTTGCTGGGACTTTCCTATCACAAATGACTCCTGAAATCCTTCTCCAACTGTTCCACCCTGCCTGCACTCTCTTTCTCACCTCACTATCGCAGCCCCATTTTCCTGCACAGTTGACCCCAGGTACTTGAATTCACCAACTTTCTTTACGTCTACTCCTTGCATCTTCACTACACTCTCATCCCCATTCTCACTGATGCACATGTATTCTGTTTTGCTGCTGCTCACCTTCATTCCTCTTCGTTCCAATGCATACCTCTATCTCTCCAAACCCAACTCAACCTCCTTTCTACTTTCACCACATATCACAATATCTTCCGCAAACATCATGTTCCATGGTGACTCTTGCCTCACTTCATCTGTCAAGCTATCCATCACTATGGCAAACAAGAAAGGACTCAAAGCAGATCCTTGATGGAGTCCCACCTTCACCTTGAACCATTCAGTTGTTCCAACTGCACACCTCACTGCTGTTTCATTGTTCTCATACATGTCTTGCACCACTCTAATATACTTCTCATTCACGCCACTCTTTCTCATACAATACCATAACTCATCTCTTGGCACTCTATCGTATGCCTTCTCCAGGTCTACAAACACACAATGTAGCTTTCTCTGGCCTTCCCTGTACTTCTCCATTAACATTCTGAAAGCAAAAATTGCATCTGATGTGCTCTTCCTTGGCATAAACCCGTACTGCTGTTCACAGATTGCTACCTCTCTTCTCAATCTCACCTCCAATACCCTTTCCCATAGCTTCATGGTGTGGCTCATCAATTTTATTCCTCTGTCATTACTGCAGCTCTGTACATCTCCCTTATTCTTGTATATTGGGACTAGCGCACTCTCCATTCATTTGGCATTTTCTCATTCTCTAGGATCTTATTAAACAATCTTGTTAGGAACTCCACAGCCGTCTTACCCAAACATCTCCAAGCCTCAATCGGGATACCATCTGGTCCGAATGCTTTCCCAATCTTCATTCTTTTCATGGCTGCCCTCACCTCATCCTTACTAACCAACTCTCCTTCCTGATTTGCTGTCTCCAACAAATCTGACCTTTTCTCTCTTGGATTCTCCTCATTTAATAAATCCTCAAAGTACTCTTTCCACCTTCTTAATGTAGTGGGTAGGACTTATGCAGCTTGAATTGCACCTTGATTGGATCAGGTGGGCGCCGCTTGGTGCTGCCCTTTTAAATACAGCCGTGTTTTCCGGTGTCTCATTAGTGTCTTTCGTTACACGGATTCTGGGAAGCTCTTTGTTGTGCGAGTGGACCCTGGCCTGGTGTTTGTGCCCAGTCCTGTATTGGAGTGTGTGCGTCCAGCCTCTCGTCTTCACAAGCCCTTGCTGCTAAAACCGCTTCGCTTGCTGCGAATTGTACCTGTGTGTTTCGACGAAAACGTAAGTTCCCTGCTTTTACACATGAGCAACCTTCAGCTCTTTAGCTATAGGCAGTTGCCCTATGAAGTCACGTTGATCCGCGTTTTTGTTTACATTATAGTCACCTGGGTAGAGTGTGGTCATTACGAGCCTACTGAGTGCTGTTTGTTGTGCTGAGAATGCAAGTTCACCGGCTTCCTTTCTCCCTCACATGTTTATCTTTATTGCGGAGTGCTTGTTCGTGTGTGTTCATGCTGGTTCGATACTGTGTGTATTGTAGTTTTGCCTGCGAATGTACAAGTAAAAACAGGCCCACTACAAGATCGCTATGAAACCACAATAGTCTCCCGGTTCAGCACTGCGGCCTGCGTTTATACAGGTTGGTAATGTATACATGTGTATGTCATTTTAGCTTCTTGTCCTGTTCCAATTGCCTATAGCCAATTGAAGACCCTTGCAGCCTAAGTAATATTATCGGCTTATTGATGAACGGGCTACAAATTAAATATGATGGCTTTGATCTGATATTTATTTATATGACTTTGTGGCCATGTTTTGCTTGCAGGAGGACCATCATCCGCTACCTTAGCCACTGTTTTTCCTGTGCCTTGATTTTAGTGTTCAACTTTGGTGAGCGTGCGTATGTGGGGGGGAGCCCACCGGTTTACTTCATCAGTTTTCCCCACTGTGTTTAATGTTTGTATGTTTATTCTATGTACTATTCGTGTTCTAGGCCATTGGGTTAGTGCAATATTCTGGAGGGGCAATGATCTTGCTGTGGCCACTGGTTTGCAGAGTATAAATGCTTTTCTGTGTGTGACTTATGATGTGCCCTATTCATTGAGTGTTTGCTTATCAAGTCTTACTGACATTTAACCGTGTGTTATTTATTCAAACACCTTTATTGTGAAATTTATTGCCCCTGTCTTTGAATTGGTTGCCCCGAAGGCCTAATGTATGTCTTTCATGTGTGTTTCATTTTTAAAAGAGAATAATAAACATTGTCTCTATTTTTATAATACTCCAGTCCCTCTCTCTCCATTTATTTCCCTTTGTTGGGATAGCCTGCTTGGTTGTTTTAGGGGTTTCAAATTTAAATTGTTTAAACTTATAGTTAACTAGAAAACTCCCCCTAGGGGTCACATTTGGCATAGCCAGCAGGATTGATTGGGACTGGTATAAGATCTTTTTTGTTGTTGTTGTGTTTGTTTTGTTTGTGTGTTTGAGTGTGAATAGGGTACAGGAAGAGCAGTGGTTGAGGATTGAGCCTGGACAGCACTGCAAGTGATAAGTGGTTTGTATCTGCAAAAATTTAACCTGTTTGTTTCTCTTTTTGGTCTTGCCCTGTTTAAAATGTCTCAGGAGCTGGAGGAACAGGTTGGGCAGCTAATGGAGCAGATTAAGAAGTTGCAGGCTGACAATGAAAGACTACGACAGGGAAATGTAGCATCTGCTGTGGGTGTAGAGCAGAGAGAGCCAAGTCAGCAAGAGTTAAACCGTCAGGAGCCAGGGTCTTCTGGACTAAGGTATGTTTATGTCCCACGAGAATGTAAATACGCTAGGTTCTCTAGTAGTTCGGAGGCTCCTCCAGTGGAGGAATGGATTGAGGAGGTCCGTCGATGTTTACAGGTTAGGCACATGTCCACTAGTGAGCAAGCGAAGCGGTTTTAGCAGCAAGGACTTGTGAAGACGAGAGGCTGGACGCACACACTCCAATACAGGACTGCGCACAAACACCACGCCAGGGTCCACTCGCACAACAAAGAGCTTCCCAGAATCCGTGTAACGAAAGACACTAATGAGACACCGGAAAACACGGCTGTACTTAAAAGGGCAGCACCAAGCGGCGCCCACCTGATCCAATCAAGGTGCAATTCAAGCTGCATACGTCCTACCCACTACATTAATACACTCTTTGTTTGTCAGCACATTTCCATTACCATCTTTCATCACTCTTACCTGCTGTACATCCCTCGCTTCCCTGTTTCTCTGCCTAGCTAGTCTGTACAGGTCTTTCTCTCCTTCTTTGGTCTCCAGTCTTTCGTACAACTCCTGGTATGCATCTGCTTTCGCCTTCGCTACCGCTCTTTTTGCCTTCTGTCTCGTCTCTCTGTATAACCGCCTGCTTTCCTCGTCTCTCTGATCGTCCCAATTCTTCGTTGCTAGCCTCTTCTCTTTTATAATTTCCTGCACTTCTTTGTTCCACCACCATGTCTCCTTGTCTTCCTTCCTGATGACCACCCTAGCACCTTCCTTGCTGCCTCTCTTACTAGTACAGCAGTAGTATTCCAATCTTCTGGCAGACTTCCATGACCACTCAATGCTTGTCTCATTTCTTCCCTAAACTCCTTCTGATGTACAACCTCTTTTAGTTTCCACCACTTAATCTTCGGCTCCACTATTTCACGCTTCCTCTTTTTCACTTTCAAGCTCATCCTGCACACGACCACTTGATGTTGTCTAGCTACACTCTCCCTGCCATCACTTTACAGTCTCCAATCTCCTTCAGGTTACCCCTTCTGCAGAGTGTGTAGTCCATCTGTGTAGATCTTCCTCCACTCTTAAACGTCACCCTGTGCTGCTCTTTCTTCTCAAAGTATGCATCGACTATTGCCAAATTCATCCTCTTTGAAAAATCAACCACCATTTGCCCTTCCACATTTCTCTCTTACACCATATCTGCTCATCATGTCCTCATCTCCTCTGTTTCCCTCGCCAACTTGTCCACTGAAATCTGCTCCTATCAGCACGTGCTCCTCCCTTGATATACTTTCTACCACTTCATCCATCTTTTCCCAGAAAGACTCTTTCTCTTCATTTTCACATCCAACCTGTGGGGCATACACACACAACATTGATTACCACTCCTTGAATCTACAACTTCATGCCTATCACTCTATCTGATGCCCTCTTCACATCAATCACACTGTTGACCAACTCTCCCCTCAAAACAATACCAAAACCATTTCTCTTTCCATCAACTCCATAATAAAACAACTTGCATCCATCTCCAATGTTCTTGGCCTTGCTTCCTTTCCACCTTGTCTCCTGCACACACAAAATGTCCAACTTCCTTCTTTCCATCATACCTGCTAACTCTCTCGCTCTGCCAGTCAATGTTCCCACATTCAGTGTTCCTACCCTCAATTCTAAGCTCCTTCCCTTCCATCTTTCACGCTCTCTTCTAACACACCTCCCCCCTCTCTTTCTCCTCCGTTTTGGCGCAACAGTAGCACACTTTCCACCGGCACCCTGTTGACCAACAGTACTGGAGGCGGTCGTTGTTAACCCGGGCCCCGACCAATCCTGTATGGTATTTCTCTTTTCATTCCACATGTTAGATTATGTTAACCATTTTAATAATTACGTTGAACGTTGAAGAAATTTGCAGAAAACCACCAGATCGTTTTCTCATAAACAAAGCAGCGCTGACGTAGGATTCAGAAGGAGGCATCCCGCACATGATGTCACGAAAATCAATGTTTGCCGGGAAATTCAAATGCAAAGTTTTTTCAGAGGCAGACCAATTCGCCTCAAATGGCTTGATTTCAACTGAATTTTTCTGGTATTGCGCAAGGTAAAAAAACTGCAGAGAATGCAGAATGTTACAGATATTTGACCAAAGTTTAATATAAAATAGGAGAATTACATTGATCTTGCTCCTGAATTTACCCGTGATATGCACTTTAAAGAGGCTGGCTCAGCCTTGCGGAATCCAATTTGTTGGTTTTGTTTTGAAAGCACGTGACCACTACCTGCTAGCCTTCTGTGCAGTAAAACCTCTGCAAATGTACTGTTAGTGATCCCTTGGAAACCTGTCTCAAACATTGTCTTCATCTATCTGTCAGACGTGGAAGCTTTGAACAAAAAACCAAACAAACAAAAATTTCTTTCCATCATGGCCATGTGCTAGATGGCCGAAGCCGCTTTGGGTCCATTACAATAGAATAAACATATGAAAATGGAATGGGTCGGTCAAAACAATTTAAAATATAGATACTTTGATAAAACATCATCAATTTCAAATCACATTGCAGTTAAGCTTTATGGCCTTGGATGTCAACAAAATGTAATTGTTTTTGGAATATCGCTTGCATAGAAAATGGCAACTCGTTATTTGGTGTAGAGGTTTCAGGAAGGGTGAGATGGCCCCTTTAATTCATGTGACATTATACGAGGGGGTGTGGTCAATATCAAACTAGAAGTTGACTCCCCAAAACAGTTGAGGTAGGTAAAATGACAAATGCTTTGGCTAGCTGTTTGTCTCATCTCATCTCATTATCTCTAGCCGCTTTACCCTGTTCTACAGGGTCGCAGGCAAGCTGGAGCCTATCCCAGCTGACTACGGGCGAAAGGCGGGGTACACCCTGGACAAGTCGCCAGGTCATCACAGGGCTGACACATAGACACAGACAACCATTCACACTCACATTCACACCTACGGTCAATTTAGAGTCACCAGTTAACCTAACCTGCATGTCTTTGGACTGTGGGGGAAACCGGAGCACCCGGAGGAAACCCACGCGGACACGGGGAGAACATGCAAACTCCACACAGAAAGGCCCTCGCCGGCCACGGGGCTCGAACCCGGACCTTCTTGCTGTGAGGCGACAGCGCTAACCACTACACCACCGTGCCGCCCCTAGCTGTTTGTAATAAGGTTATAAAATGTACAATTCATACATAGATCCTCATACCACTGTGACAAAATAAGTCGTCAATTTATTTGTATAGCGCTTTTAACAGTAGATATTGGCACAAAGCAGCTTTACAGAAAAATTTAATATTTAAACATATACATGGTGGTGCAGTGGTTAGCACTGTTGCTTCACAGCAAGAAGGTTCTGGGTTTGAACCTCACGGCCTTTCTGTGTGAAGTTTGCATGTTCTCGCCATGTCTGTATGGGTTTCCTCCAGGTGCTCCGGTTTCCTTCCACAGTTCAAAGACATGCAGATTAGGTAAAATACCCAGCCACTGGGCTTGTACAAGCCAGTGCATACTTAGTGCCACTCCCAAGCCTGGATAGATTGGGGAGGGTTGTGTCAGGAAGGACATCTGGTGTAAAAACCTTTGTAGAACAGATTCGCTGTGGTGATCCTTAATGGAAGCAGCTGAAAGAAGAAACACATGCGCTAATACATTTATCCCTAATGAGCAAGTCTGAGGTGATGGTGGCAAGGAAAAACTCCCTGAGATGATGCAAGGAAGAAACCTGCAAAGGAACCAGACTCAAAAGGGAACCAGACTCATCCTTATTTGGGTGATAACAGGTAGCATGATTATAAATAACTCACTTCTGTAACTGTGTCCTATAGAATCACAAAGTATAACTGTGTAATCAGGAAATTAATTACAGTTTTATCATAAAGTCTGTTTTGTTGAAGTTGTCATCTATTCACTGATGGAAACTTGAGTGCAAAACTGTTCATGACAACGGCAGTCCTAAAGTTATCATGACAATTGTAGCCCTAAGTCATTGCAGCAAAACTGTAAGTGTCCAGAGCATCTTCCAAGTGTATAATAGTGTAAAATAAACACAAAGTTGCTTCAAATCATGTATACATGTTTATCATTTTTAAGATATCCCAAATTACCAAACATGGTTCTGGGGTTTTCCAGTGAAGTAAAATACATTAACATTAATGTAATCTACTCTTGCTGTTTTATAACCCAACTCTAACCATCATGTATTTATTGCAAATTAGAATGGCATCAAAGAGAGAGAGAGAGAGAGAGTACAGAAAATAGTTTGCAGAGATTTTTGATTAGTTTACTGTATTGTCTTGATTTTTCTTCAACCCTCTCCTACTGCAATAATTTAATTATAAAGTGTTACATTTTAGTGATATTTTACTATGATTTTTATTTAATCTGTTCATATAGAATAATTAGGAAAATAATTTTTGCTGTTGTCAGAACTTCTTTTTACTTTTTACAACAATTTGCTGTGTTTGTATGTTGATGATGAATTTGGAGTTATTATATCTATGATGTCATGAATAAGTATGCTATAAATAACATTTTAATCATGCTATTGAGGATGAAAGTAAAGACTTAACCCAATTAAATGTGTCTAAAAATATCAAACACATTGTCACAACTTACAAAATGTCAATAAAATGGTTTTCAGGTGCTATTTTTTTTAATAAAATGGTAAGCCATGCTTCATAAAATATGATATAAAAATGTAGATACACACTGAGGATTGTAGAAGTGTATTATGCATTGAGGTATTTTGTTGTACTAACAGCAAGAAAGCTGGATATTTAAACTGCCCCAAAAAGGGAAGCCATGTCCATGTTGCAATATGACTCTTCACTCCAGAACTGAGGGTGGCATGGTGGTGCTTCACATGCTGTCGCTTCACAGCAAGAAGGCTCTGAGTGTGAGCCCAATGGCCGACTTTTTGTGTAGAGTTTGCCTGTTCTCTTTGTGCCTGCGTGGGTTTTCTCCCAGTGCTCTGATTTCCTCTCACGGTCCAAAGACATGCAGATTAGTTCAATTGGCGACTCTAAATTAGGTGTGAGTGTGAATAAAAGGTGTCTGTGGTGGTCCTGTGATGGATTGGTGGCCTGTTCAGGATGTACCTTGTCTGTTGGCTGAGATTGGCTCCAGCTTCCCCGCGACCCGCAAATACATCTTCTAGAAAATGAATGACCCCAGAACTGACAGATCATTGCTCAATTGGAAGTTTCACCGTGAGTTGGCCTAGTGGTTAGCGTGTCTACCTCTTGAGTGGGAGATTGTGAGTTCCACTCATGGTTAGGTCATACCGAAGACCATCATAAAAATGGTACCTACTGCCATCTGGTGAGGCATGCTGCAATACAGATGTGAGTAGGGAGTCCAACTCTTGCAGTTACCAGAGGACCAGCCCCCCACTGTAACCCTGGCTATGTAATAGTCGAGAGGCCAAGGGCTATAGGAACGGAGATTGGCACCACCCGATGTGGCATGGGAAGGACTTTGATCAGTTGGAAGTTTGAGGAAAAAGCTTAGTTCCATCATGATGCAAATTTTCAATGATCATGTGATTCCTGGTATCTTGTTTATAAATGAGCTTGTCCTGTCTTTTTTTTAATCATTGCTCAGTTGGAATAGAGAAAAGGGATAGACAATGGATAGTTGGATAGAGAATATGAACAGGTAAGACCAGCTTAATCTACTGTATAGTAGGTTGACTTTAAGTCAAACAGGGCTTTTTTGATATGTTATTTGTTTCTGAAAAGATTTGATGAAGCTTTCAAATCATATGATACAGTTTTGCTAGTCATTTTTCATCCAAACTGTATATAAACATCAAAGCTTTCTCTTTCCTGTGGTGATAATACAAAGAGCTTAGTGTAAGTGAAAGAAAAACCTGATTCTCATCTAACCTTTAAAAAATAAAAATATGCATATTTCTCCTCATATCTAATACCCAGAAGTTACACTAAAAGGCTGTGTTTATTCTTCTGATTATGTATGTGTTAATATGCACAGAGTAAGAAACGTTTGACATGTTTACATGAGGATTATGCAATATTCCTCCCTTACAGTGAAGTATCACGGGGAATCATTTCTTTGTAACCCTTGGGTTATTCCATCTGAGGCTGAAATGACAGATAAGCACTCAGTAGTTTAGGTTGTTATTGTGCTAACTGTGCTACTGACTTGAATGTTGTGTATTCAAATCTCAGGACTGCTAGAAAGTCACTGGCACCTTAATCTACAGTGACTCGGCTACGGTGGTGCTTGAAAGTTTGTGAACCCTTTAAAATTTTCTATATTTCTGCATAAATATGACCTAAAACATCATCAGATTTTCTCACAAGTCCTAAAAGTAGATAAAGAGAACCCAGTTAAACAAATGAGACAAAAATATTATACTTGGTCATTTATTTATTGAGGAAAATGATCCAATATTACATATCTGTGAGTGGCAAAAGTATGTGAACCTCTAGGATTAGCAGTTAAGTTGAAGGTGAAATTAGAGTCAGGTGTTTTCAATCAATGGGATGACAATCAGGTGTGAGTGGGCACCCTGTTTTATTTAAAGAACAGGGATCTATCGAAGTCTGAGCTTCACAGCACGTTTGTGGAAGTGTATCATGGCATGAACAAAGGAGATTTCTGAGGACCTCAGAAAAAGCGTTGTTGATGCTCATCAGGCTGGAAAAGGTTACAAAACCATCTCTAAAGAGTTTGGACTCCACCAATCCACAGTCAGACAGATTGTGTACAAATGGAGGAAATTCAAGACCATTGTTACCCTCCCCAGGAACGGTCGACCAACAAAGATCAACAAAGAGCAAGGCGTGTAATAGTCGGCGAGGTCACAAAGGACCCCAGGGTAACTTCTAAGCAACTGAAGGCCTCTCTCACATTGGCTAATGTTAATGTTCATGAGTTCACCATCAGGAGAACACTGAACAACAATGGTGTGCATGGCAGGGTTGCAAGGAGAAAGCCACTGCTCTCCAAAATGAACATTGCTGCTCGTCTGCAGTTTGCTAAAGATCACATGGACAAGCTAGAAGGCTATTGGAAAAATGTTTTGTGGACGGATGAGACCAAAATAGAACTTTTTGGTTTAAATGAGAAGCATTATGTTTGGAGAAAGGAAAACACTGCATTCCAGCAGTGAAACATGGTAGTGGTAGTATCATGGTTTGGGCCTGTTTTGCTGCATCTGGGCCAGGACGGCTTGCCATCATTGAGGGAACAATGATTTCTGAATTATACCAGCGAATTCTAAAGGAAAATGTCAGGACATCTGTCCATGAACTGAATCTCAAGAGAAGGTGGGTCATGCAGCAAGACAACAACCCTAAGCACACAAGTCATTCTACCAAAGAATGGTTAAAGAAGAATAAATTAATGTTTTGGAATGGCCAAGTCAAAGTCCTGACTTTAATCCAATGGAAATGTTGTGGAAGGACCTGAAGCGAGCAGTTCATGTGAAGAAACCCACCAACATCCCAGAGTTGAAGCTGTTCTGTACGGAGGAATGGACTAAAATTCCTCCAAGCCGGTGTGCAGGACTGATCAACAGTTACCAGAAATGTTTAGTTGCAGTTATTGCTGCACAAGGGGGTCACACCAGATACTGAAAGCAAAGGTTCACATACTTTTGCCACTCACAGCTATGTAATATTGGATCATTTTCCTCAATAAATAAATGACCAAGTATCATATTTTTGTCTCACTTGTTTAACTGGGTTCTCTTTATTTACTTTGAAGACTTGTGTGAAAATCTGATGATGTTTTAGGTCATATTTATCCAGAAATATAGAAAATTCTAAAGGGTTCACAAACTTTCAAGCACTATTGTACATACTGTATGTATTGTATGCTTGGATGGGATTCTGCTTCCTGGATTATTATTCATTGTAAATCACATTAGTTAGCAATGAATAAAATGTAGAGATGTAATTCTGAGCTCACCAAAGGCCTGTTAGCATTTAAGGGGTTAAAATCAAATAAATAAATAAATAAAAGGCACTATTTTAATGATTTTATTCAAGGCAAGCGAACACCACAAGCACATCACACATACAAATACATTGCAGCTGCAGTGGCATCAAGTGGTGTGTTCAGGCACCATATTCTCAAATGAACAGCACAGCGTAAAGATAGCACCCAGTGAAGTGTACACAGCATGTTTGGAGGACAGTCCAGGAAGAATAATGCACCACAAAGTTTGCAGCTTCTCCCAACTTGTGACTTACATGTCTGGGCTGATAATTACAGAACAACAGTTATCAAAAATGAAAACTCATACTGAAGCCATGCGTCCACCTGTAAGAGTCTTTGCAACATTTTTACGGCAATCGCAACAAAAATGGCTTCATATATCATATTCCTTAGAAGACCAAACAGGAGTGAGGTTAGCAGCATTCTTCCATACAGCTTAACTAACTATAGCAGGCAGCTTTAAGCCTAAAATAGTTGCTTGCTTCTCATTACATAGCATAGCACACAGCAGATCACACTGGCATGTTGACCCTTTTGAGAATTCAGTTTTAAGGGATTAATGTTTGACACAACAAGGACACAAACACACAGCGAGGTTGTTTAAGACTCACGTACTGAAAACAGTGGTGTATGTATTTTAAAACACGTATATTTTGTTTTTATGTGTATCCTGAAAGACTATGGGCCTGATTTGGTTCAGCAGCAGTTTTGATGACACGATGAAAAAGCAGTGCACTGGGCAATGAATTATGACCGTGGAAGTGCATGCACTAATCATTTTATCATGTGCTAAAAGCCATTATAAATCTGGCTCATTGTTAGTGTTTGATGCTGCACTTGCTATATGAAATACCGATTCAATAATTAGTTAGTGGGATGCTGGGAAGGAAACTACTAGGAGCCAGATATATGTGCAATTTAATTAATACCTCTAATCAGTACATATTATATGTGATTTAATCCAGCTGGGGTGTGTAATAAATGTTTGTAACAATGTTGTGTGATTAAAGCCCAATGATAATAACTACAAATTTCTAATAGTACATTTCTAATCACATATTTATGAGCAGAGTTTGCTCGCAAATTTCATGCAATAAAGCTTAAGGCTTGTGTAAAAAGATTGGAGATCATTATAGATTATGCAGTGATGCCACATTCAAGGCAAAGCAAGCTGTCAAACCCAAATCTAAAATCCATACTTGAAAGCCTAAAAGACTGAAATTGGACTTAAATAAAAGTGAGTCTTTTAGCAGCAAAGCACAGACCCCTTTCACTCAAATCCACACACAGAATTTCATCTATTCTTTTCCTTCAGCCAGTCTGTTTATCATTTCTTTACTTTTCTTGGTGACTCCTCCATCTGGCTTTATCTCCAGTTTGCTCACAGAGCTTTTCTTCTTGGCAGGTTGGGTTCCAGTGTTTGACCTTTTAGCTTTACTTGCTGTTTTACTATGGCTTGTCGTCTTTTTGGGTTTGGAGTGGGGCACACTGGGCTTCTCTGGCTATAGGCACAAAAATCAGATATTTGCACATCAGCTGTCATCACAAAGACATCTGGAAGTAATATCTTAAATTAATAACCACATACAGGATGTGTAATGTAAACATATTACTTGCATTAAGCCTTCTGATTTAAATACAAGCAACCTGTTTGTTTGTTTTTTTTGGTAAAACATCTTTGTAACGTGATGACATACTTGTATGATTACACACACACACACACACACACACACACACACACACACACACACACACACACACACACACAAAATAAAAAATCCATCCACCCTTGGTAAAGCTAAAAGGGACCAAAAACATCACAAGGGCAGGCAAATGTTTCCTGTCATGTGGGTGAGTGCAGGCGGTCAGATATAAAGCTTGTGGGACCAAGAAAGATCACATGAATGTGAGTTGGATTGTGTTTATCCAACCAATAACTGATTTATTCTGGTCAGGCTAAGTTTTATTTTAGTTGAAATGACAAATTTGTATTTATATTCATGAGAAAATATCACAATCAGGTACAAACAAAAATTGCGGGAACGGGTGGGACCCAGTTAAAAACAGCCCAGCACACACCTCTGCTTTGTGTTTAATTAGCTGAATCTTAAAAATCCTAAAAATATACACACAGTACCAGTCAAAAGTTTGGACACACCTACTCATTCATAGGTTTTTCTGTATTTTGACTATTTTCTACATTGTAGAACAATACTGAAGACATCAAAACTATTAAATAACATCTGGAACAGATATGGAATTATGTCATTAACAAAAAAGTGTTTAAAAAATGTTTCATATTTTAGATTCTTCAAAGCATCCAGCATTTACCTTGATGGTGCTTTGCACACTACTGGCATTATCTTAACCAGCTTCATGAGGTAGTCACCGGTGGTGCAGTGCTTTTCAATTAACAGGTGTGCCTTGTCAAAAATTAATTAGTGAAATTTATTGCCTTCTTAATGTGTTTGAGACCAAAACAGTAAATAATAATAATAATAATAATACAATAAAAAACCCTATTCAATAACTATAATCCATATTATGTCAAGAACTGCTCAGCTAAGTAAAGGGAAACCACAGTCCATCATTACTTCAAGACATGAAGAAAAAACACTGAATTAGAAGGTGTGTCTAAACTTTTGACTGGTACTGTATATATTTTAACAAAACTACACGTGTCACAATAATTGTCACCCCTGCTTCTTCTTGTTTTTAATACTATGTGCAACCTTCCTTTGCTGCTGAGTCTTCTCCTATCATGGTTGAATATCTCCAGATCTTCCAGGGTCCTATATCCTCTCTTGTGGACTCTCCTCTTCATCTCACTTCACAGGTTCTAAATAGGGATACAGGTCAGGGGACTAGGGTGGTTCTGTCGAAAGCGTGATTCCACGGTCATTTAAGCATTTCTGTATGGATTTGGATATTATTTTGGATCATTGTCCTGGTAGAGGCAACGAGAGATTGATTGAAAACCTCTTGGAGCATCATGGGGGGTGGCATGGTCGTGCAGTAGTTAGCATTGTCGCCTCACAGCAAGAAGGCTCTGGGTGTGAGTCCAGTGACTGATGGGGGCCTTTCTGTGTGGAGTTTTTATGATCTCCCTGTGTCTGTGTGGGTTTCCTCTGGGTGCTCTGGTTTCCCCTACAGTCCAAAGACATGCAGTTAGGTTAACTGGCTACTCTAAATTGCCCATAGGTGTGTGTGTGTGTGTGTGTGTGTGTGTGCAGAAAGGAACTGGCCACCCTACTGCTGCAATTCTGGCCAAGTCAACCAAACATGGTTCGCCTCAAGCCCGGATCGGGTTCGGCAGTGACGACAACGACGGAGCATCATGGGGTCCATGATGCTACGTATCCCAACAATGATCTTAGAGTCTCAAGAGCAAAAACAGCCCCAGATGAGCCTATATCAAAATCAGCCCTGAATTCATTATCTGATGGTACTTTAATTGCAGCAAGAGTACAATTAAGTTACTGATGTCAGCAATTACATGGAAGTCCTTACGACACACTGATTGACACCAGTGCTGAGAGAAGCCATTGATTTGAAGAAGAAGGCCTTCCAACTAGTGCACATGGACGACTACAGTAAAAACAGTTGCGGAAGTGAAAGCTTGAGCATGAGAGGAGTTTGGAGAGGCCATGGAAAGACTTTTGGTTGGCCTAAAAGATGTGCCTAGCAAACCGTTCATTGGCTCATGAGAAGGAGATGAGACCATTCACAAGCTTTACTAAACAAGTGTGGGGGAGTGTTGACCTTCACTGAGGATATTATAGAGTAATTACAGGAGTACTTTGAGGAGCTCCAGTGGACATGCCTTTCCTTCAGGAGGCAATACCAGAAATATCTGGTGTTTTTTGTTTTTTTAAAAAATCCATCTAGAATTGCTTCTTTAATGTTGAATGAAGATCTTATTACTGGGGCCAGAGGCTGTGTTCCAGGTATCGGGTGTATAGGATATAAGTACAAGTATAGGGTATAGCTGTGACCACAGATGGCTGTGGCATATTCGAAACTTCTGTCCTGGATCCCCAGAAGATAGGGTGAACACTTCAATTGAGCCACTTCGGAGCCCCATAACAAAACTGTTTAAGGTGACTGACTTTGTCAAGAGTATGTCTTGTTAATCTACGTCCCTATCCTCATATATGATCCTGAGCTGCAAATAGTTACTGAAAGACACAACTCCAGGTGGTTGCTGGGTTTACTCATCATGATAGGGTGAGAAGCCCAAAAATTCGGGAGAGCCTAAGAATAGAGCTGCTTTTTCTGAGTATACATGTGATAAATAAAGGCTGCTTCTTCTAAAAAAAAATCAGTTGGAGACAGTTGAGTTGGTTTAGGCACCTTGCAAGGATTAGATATGTCCCACTGGATAGAGACACTGGGGCAGACCGAGGACCCACTGTCGAGATTATATCTCACAGATGGCTTTGGAACATCTGGGAATCCCCAGGAGGAGCTGGAATCTGTGGCTAGGGCTAGAGAAAATGGGCTGACCCTCTCAGTTTGCTGGCACAATGACCCCAACCAGGAAAAGTGGAAGGAAAATGAATAAATAAATGAACCAATGGTTTAACTAATTAACCACAAAAGCAATTCTTTTGACCACTTTTACCCATTTTTACCAAGGGTGCAAATAATTCTGGATTTACTGTAAATGTGGAATAAACACAAAAGTCCACACAGAATAGTTCTTTCATTTTATATCATTATTCTGTTAGTGTTAGTGTAGATATGGCAGTCATTTGAGTTAAGGTACGGGGCCCTATTTCAACATGCATTTGCAGATGACATTTTCATCGCAAGAGAGATTGGCTGTGCTGCATGTGCTATGTAAAAACTATTATGAAATATCTCTGAGAAAAAAAACTACAGGGTAACATCTGTAAAAATTAATGAACTACTACAGAAGAGCAGGACTGATAAATATTAGTAAATCCATAAATATCATCTCTTTTTTAGATGTGAATTATTAAAGTTATGTGTGCTTAATTAATTCTTGCGCTAGTCATTTGCATTAAAAGTAGGAAAATAGGGCCCATTCATAGTGAATATTGCTTTTGTGACGTGCAAATAAAGGAGTGGTCTTTTAATTGTAAAGTTGAGCATTCATAAAGTGTGCATTCAATCCTCCCGCATAAGTGCTAGCATTAAGTTCAATCAAATTTATCAGCACACATTACTACTTGCACATCCATATCAGTGATCCAGCAATTATATCTCAGTTAACTACTGCTAAAACCATCCATTTGTTAACCAGTGGTATCAGTGGTACCTTCCAGTGGTAACCACTTTACCATCCATCCATCAATCCAACCACCTAGTATAAAAAGGATCAACCTATCTATCCATTCACCAAGGAAGGAATAAATTGACTCTGAATCAATCCATTCTTTTAGTTTTGTGTTTAAAACTGTGAGATTGTACATTTAAAGCATAAGCAGCATATTAAGCCACTATAACCAGTTTTGGGTTGTCACGTTTGCGGGGGGATTGAATTTGACCCACAGCAAAAGGTCTAATCATCTTAGCCATGGTGTTGGTTTGCTGAGGTGCTTCATGTCCTCCATGCTTTGTGTATGAAACATTTGAAAACCCCCACACCTGACTAGAACAGACTTACAACCGAACGTCTGTCACTGTCTGAACAGCCCTATGAGGATAAAAAGATGGGCTGCATAAACACATCTACACACATATACAGCATTAGACTGACATACTGTATGTGCATACACAATTCCACACCTAGTTTATACTAATTAAATACAGTGGATACAAAAAGTCTATATACCCCTATTAAAATTGCAGGTTTTCTAATGTGTAAAAAACAACCAAGATAAATTATGTCAGTTATTTTCCTACCTTTAATATACAACCCCAAATCAAAAAAAAGTTGGGACAGTATGGAAAATACAAATAAAAAAAAAGAAGGCAATGATTTCAAAATTTACTTTGACTTGTCATTGCAGACAGCATGAACTCAAGATATTTCATGTTTTGTCAGGTTAACTTCATTTCAGTTGTTAATATACATACATCCATTCCTGTGTTTTAGGCTTACAACACATTCCAAAAAAAGTTGGGACAGTGGCAATTTAGGGCTTGTAATGAGGTAAAACAATTAAATCATGATATGATTTGAAACAGGTGATGTCAACAGGTGATTGTAATCATGATTTGGTACAAGATCAGTATCCAGGAAAGGCCTAGGCTTTGAGGAGCAAAGATGGGTTGAGGATCTCCAGTTTCTCAAGAAATATGTGAGAAAATTCTTGAAATGTTTAAAAACAATATTCCTCAAAGAAAGATAGGAAGGGATTTGGATATTTCACCCTCTATGGTGCATAATACTGTATCATTAAATGATTCAAGGAATCTGGAGAAATTTTGGTGCATAAAGGGCAAGGGCGCAAGCCTTAGCTGAACACCTGTGATATCTAAACCCTCAGACAGCACTGCATCAAGAACTGTCATTTGTCTATAGCTGATATAACCACATGGGCTTGGGATTACTTTGACAAACTTTCGTCAAGTACTACAATACGGAGTTACATCCACAAATGGCAGATAAAACTTTACTGTGCAAAAAGTAAGCCTTATATTAACTGTGTCCCTGAGTGCTGTCAGCTCCTCTGGGCTCAGAGGCATCTGGGATGGACAACCACACAGTGGCTGTTTGTAATATACACCTTGCAGTACAACCCAGACACATCATCAGTGATGTAACCTGGGGTCATCAGGTGTTTCGGGTCTTTCAACATCATACACCCTTGTCCAGGCGACCCAGCCAGAGATGATCAGTCCCCGACTTGTGTCTGGGTAGTTTGTGTGGTCCACGGATCGCTCCATTTAATCCACAGCCATCTGGATGCTTTATCCACAGCATCTATGATGTCCTTGATGGCTTTCTTGTTATGCAGTCCTCTGATCCCCAACAGCTTCAAGGCTCTGGAGAGTAACTGGCCAGTGAATCCACGGCAGCTGACCTCAATGGGGTAGCAGTAGGTTCTCCATCCCTTGCTCCAGCATTTGGCCCTCTTTCTCTCGAAGGCCTCTACCATCTGGTCTGCCAAGGGCACAGTCAGTTCCAGCAGGACCACCTGCTTTGATGCTTTGGACATAAGAACAATGTCCGGCCTGAGTGTGGTCACAGCAATGGTGTTGGGAAACTTGAGCTGTCTCCCCAGGTCGACCTTGAGTTGCCAGTCATGGGCTGTCGCCAAGAGCCCCCTGCTGTATTCTTGTGCTGTTGGGGCTTCTCTCTGGCTTTGACAAAGGCAATAGCATGCTTGGCTGGTTCTTGATATCTACTCAAAGAGATCCCTGTGCTGATAACCTCTGCTATTGCCCTCAGCACCTGGTCATGCTGACCAGTGATAACGGCCCTCTCCCAGGGCTTTTGGGCAACTGCTGAATACATGCTCCAAGGATCCTCTTCCATGGCACAGTGGGCATGCTGGGTTTTCTGCCAGGCCCCAGGAAAGGAGATTGGTTGGGCTGGGGAGGACCTCATAGACAGACTGGATCAGGAATTTGATCCAGTGTGGCTCAGCTTTCCACATCTCTGACCATGAGATCTTCCGGTCCATCACATGCTCCCATTGAGTCCATGCCCCTTGCTGTCACATCCTGACCATCTTGCTGGTGTGAGTCTCCTCCACCCCTGCATGAATTGCTGGCGTCTTTCCTTTCCCTGGGCCTTGTTGTATGGTGGTCTTGGGATGCTGCCCAGTCCTGCCTGACCTGATGCTACTGTCCCCACCAGCACTCTGTGCTGCAGCCGCACTTCAGCCTGGTTGACTACCTCCTGAGCCCTACACTTCCTAGCAGTAGCCAGAGGAGCCATGGCAGGATGCCATGCTGGTAAATTCAGGCTTTGAACTTTCTTGGGAGCTCTGACTTGTCCACCGCTGCAAGCCAAGTCCCCAGCTCTTGGCCAGTTTCTTGAAGAGCTGCTGTATCCCTCACTGTAATGTTGAAAGTCTTTCCCAGACTCTTAACTGATTTCTCGAGGATTGATAGGATCTGAGCTCCTCTTAGGTAAAACCAAAACTTGTCTGTTGCTTTCTCCTTCCTCACCACTAAGGATCGGGACTTGGCTGGCTTGAAATCCATCCAGGCCCAGCTGATGAGGCATTCGAGTCCTTGAAGGATCCATCTGCAGCCCGGAACTGATGTTGTGGTCATCATCAGGTCGTCCATAAATGCTCTGATGGGGGGGGCTGCTGCACACCTGACTTGATGAGTGGACCTCTGCATTCCACCTTTGCTGACGACAAGCTTGTTCATAGCCAAGAAAACAAAATCACTGAGATGGTACACCCAGTGATTATACCCTTCTCCAGTTGATGAAATGCAGATGTCACTGTTCTGGAGGTGACTCTCAAACTGAAGCAGCTGTAATAGTCCAGAATGAGGTCCCTGATCTTGTCTAGAACATGGTGTCGCACAAGCAAGGTCTCCACCAGCTGTCACTGTAGCTGGTGTATAGGTGTTTGTCAATCTCCTCCTTGGTACATGCAAGCTGGCCATTGCGCTTCTGTCCAAGGATACGCCTGGTAAAGCCAAAGGGATTTGCAATGAAGGATGTGTTTCCGGGCTCTCTCCTTGCCTCTCCTTCTGTGCCTTGATGGAGGGTTGTGAGCCTCTTCCTTGTGAGGTCATGGAGCTCTGCCAAGCCAGCTTTCTCCTCTTCTCTTGCCTGCTTGAACTGCCGTCTCAGCACACAGAGCTCCTGCTGCAGCTGGCTGACCTTTGCCTCTTGTCGGTTTGGCCCGCCGGAACCTTTGATCGAACATTGCTCCTGCGTAACCAAATCTTTTAGCTGCTATGCTGCTGCTGATGGAGCACATTGTCAGCAACCTCCAGTCAGCATCCCCTCTGGCTGTAACTTCAAGGATCTGGTCCACATCCTTGTTGAACTGACACCACTCCCTCTCCTTGTTAGCAGCAGGCCACTTAACCCATTGATGTTCTGAATGCCTGACTTGGGGAAAGCCTTGTGGGAGGGTCTTGGCACTGTGGTGTGATTCCGAGCCGGGCTCCTCCTGCATCTCACCAGGTGCTAGACCTGTGCGTTGCACCATAAGGTTTCCCGTCATGCATTTCATTGTGTTGAAAAATGTTATGGTCAGATGAATCAGTATTCCAGGTCTTTTTTGTATGAAATGGACCCTGTGTGCTCCGGACCAAAGACGAGAAGGACCATCCAGACTGTTACCAGCAACAAGTCCAAAAACCAGGTTGTGTCATTGTATGTGGTTGTGTCAGTGCCCTTGGCAAAGGTAACACACTTTTGCGATGTGCAGAAAAGTATACTGAAATTTTGGAGCAACATATGCTGCCTTCATGATGCCATCTTTTCCAGGGATATTTCACCAAACAATGCAAAACCACATTCTGCACACATTACAAAGGCATGGCTGTGGAAGAAGTGAGTGATTATCCCCTCTGTCACCAATAGAGAATGTGTGGAGAATTTTGAAATCAAAAATATGACAACAATGACCCTGTACTGTTGCACACCTTGAGATCTGTTTGCAGGATGCATGGGACAAAATAACATCCGAAATGCTTCATCACATGGTATTTTCAGTCCCTAAACATCTTTTAAGTGTTGTGAAAAGGAATGGCAACATTAAAAAGTGGCAAATGCTTTACCATCCCAACTTGTTTTAAGTGTGTTGCAAGAATCAGAATTGAAATGTGTTTATTAAAAAAAAAATAATGAGGTAAAACATCAAAAAATGTGTTGTTGTATTGTTTTTTGAGTGCAATACAGTTCAAAGATTACTGTATTTACGAATCATTGTTTTCAGTTTTAATTTCAACATGCCATCCCAACTTTTTCTGACTTGGGGTTGTAATGTCACAACCAACAAAATTCAAGTGAAAGACAAATACAAACAGGAAAAAACTAAAGGAAAAAACTTACAATGACCTGGTTGTATGTGTGTGCACGTCCCTTAACTAATACTTTGTTAAAGCACCTTTTGCTTGTAACAGTACTCAGTCTTTTTGGGTAAGAGCATATCAACTTAGCACAAATGTTTCTTCATCTTCAGCTGTCTAACACTGGCCTGCAGGTTTTGTGCCAAAATAGAATGGTATTTAGAAACATCCATGATTGCCAGTTGAAAAGAAGCAGCCCCAAAGCATGATGCTACCACCACCATGCTTCACCGTGGGTATGATGTTCTTTGTGTGATAAGCTATCTTGTTTTTGCTCCAAAAAAATATTTTAGAATTATGCTCCCAAAATTCTACAATGTTGTACTGATGTCTCATCAGACAATAGCACTTTTTGCCACATCGGTTCAGCAAATTTGAGGTGGACTTGGATTTTTTCCCCCTTTTGTGAGAAAGGGATTCCACCCCACAGGCCTACAGATAAGTGAAGAATATTAGAGATCGCTGTCCTGTGCAGGGAGTGGCTAGATATTCCTGCAGCTCCTTCAATGTTGCCCTAGGTCTCTTGGTACCCTTTTTGATTTCATCTTGCCTTTTGTCAATTATTGGGGGGTGTCATGTTAATGATAATGTCACTATGATGCCCACTTGTTAATGATAACCTTCACGTTGTTCCATGGTATATCTAATGTTTTGGAAATTCTGCTGTACTCCTCTCCTAATTGATACATTTTTAACACTGAGATCTTGTAAATGCTTTGTACATTCTTTATAAACAATGTCTTCAGCAGTTGGATGAAACCAAGAAAATCCTACAGAAACAGCTGAACTGACTATTGATTGACTACTGACTACAGTATACTGATCATTTCCAGAAAAGTTGGGATATTTTTCAAAATGCAATAAAAACAGAAATCTGTGATTTGTTAATTCACATGAACCTTTATTTAACTGACAAAAGTACAAAGAAAATATTTTCAATAGTTTTACTGACCAACTTAATTTCATTTTGTAAATATACACAAAGTTAGAATTTGATGCTTGCAACACACTCGAAAAAAGTTGGGACAGAGACAAAATAAGACCGAACAGTTAAAGGATATTCAAGTAACACCGTTTTAGAAGATTCCACAATGAGCAGATTAAGTAGTAACATGATTGGGGATAAAAGTGGTAACATGATTGGCGACTTCATGGCACCCCTCGAGGCAGACGTGTTTGCTCGCTCTGCTCTTGAATGCCAGTTTTTTCTTCTTTTTTGTGTATTTTCTGTTTTTTTCTGCCATACACAAATGTCATGCACTGCTAACATATAACAGACAGGCAATGCTAAACATCGCTAACACACATTGGAATTTACTGGCTTCATTGTTCGCTCCCGCAACCATCACCAGCCCCAGGAAGGCCCTGAAGCACCGGGCCCGAGTGAACATGCTGACCCCAGGAGAGTGCTCCGGAGACAGCGATGCAAGCGAGGCGGGGGGGTCCATGCTAGGCTAAAAGCTCGTGATAGCTGACCACCGCTACCCAGCCTCCTGCTAGCCAACGTGTGGTCTCTGGAAAACAAACTGGACGAATTAAGAGCCAGAATCACAGCTCAGCGGGAAATAAGAGAGTGCTGCACTCTAGTTTTCCCGAGACCTGGCTCTCAGACAAAATCCCAGAATGCGCCATTCAGCTACAGACTCACTCTGTACACCGAGGAGACTGGATCGCAGCCTCCAGGAAGGCTAAAGGGGGAGGTGTGTGTGTGTGTTTATTAATAACTCTTGGTGTGGAGATATACAGACTGTTTATAAGCACTGTTCGCCAGATGTGGAGCTGTTGCTGCTGAAATGCTGCCCCTATTATCTCCCAAGGGAATTTACTGCTGTGGTTTTGGCCACTGTTTACTCCATGGCAGCACTCAGTAAACTCCACGATGACATCAGCGTGAGAGACAGCTCATCCTGACGCTGTTTTTATCATCGCTGGTGACTTTAATCAGTGCAACTTATGGACTGTATTCCCTAAATATTATCAACATGTGGACATCCCCAGGGCGGCACGGTGGTGTAGTGGTTAGCGCTGTCGCCTCACAGCAAGAAGGTCCTGGGTTCGAGCCCCGGGGCCGGCGAGGGCCTTTCTGTGTGGAGTTTGCATGTTTTTCCCGTGTCCGCGTGGGTTTCCTCCGGGTGCTCCGGTTTCCCCCACAGTCCAAAGACATGCAGGTTAGGTTAACTGGTGACTCTAAATTGACCGTAGGTGTGAGTGTGAATGGTTGTCTGTGTCTATATGTCAGCCCTGTGATGACCTGGCGTGTACCCCGCCTTTCGCCCGTAGTCAGCTGGGATAGGCTCCAGCTTGCCTGCGACCCTGTAGAAGGATAAAGCGGCTAGAGATAATGAGATGAGATGAGATGGACATCCCCACCCATGATAAGAACACACTGGACCATGTCTACAGCAACATATACGGTGCATACAGGGCCGCCCCCCGCCCCCACTTTGGACACTCGGACCACATCTCTTTGTTCCTGTATCCGGCCTACAGACAAAGACTAAAACGAACAAATCCTGTCACCAAACAACTCAAACTCTGGAGCCCAGAGACTGAGAGCACCCTTCAGGACTGTTTTGCTCGGACAGACTGGGATGTGCTTAAAGCTGCAGCCACTTTGGAGGACTCTTCTGTCAGTATACAGGACTATGCTGAGTATGTGACTGGGTACATCAGCACATGTGTCTGCAACATTGTGCCCACCATACAGATCAGGAAGTTCCCCCAACCAAAAGCCCTGGGTAAACAGTCAGGTATGACGCATGCTGCGTGCTCGCTCTCTTGCATTTAGATCAGGCAATGAGATGGAGTACAAAGCGGCAAAGTACTGCCTGAGGAAAGCCATTACAGTGGCCAAGAGGCAGTACAGAGAGAAGCTGGACGGCTTCTATTCCACTGCTGACCCCGGGCGAAGGTGATGGGCCTGCAGTACATCACAGACTACAGGACCACCACCAGCACCATCAGCTCCACAGACAGCCTGCTGGATGACCTCAACACTTTCTACTCCCGCTTTGAGACCACCAGCTACAGCACAGAGAGGAGGCACACACACACCTGGACCACCCAACCCCCCTCCCCCCACCAACAGTCTCATCAGGCCAGATACGCAAAGCTCTGAGGGGGATCAACCCCAGGAAGGCAGCAGGACCAGACAACATCCCTGGGCAGGCCCTCAGAGTATGTGCCAATGAGTTGGCTGATGTTTTCACCACCATCTTCAACCTTTCCCTCAGCCAGGGCACCATTCCCTCCTGCTTCAAGACCACAACCATTGTCCCTCTTCCCAAGAAGAGCCCACCCACCTGCCTGAATGATTACAGGCCGATAGCACTCACTCCAATCATCTCAAAGTGCTTTGAGAGAGTGGTACTGGCCCACATTCAGAACAGCATAACGGAAACCTTGGACCCCCTGCTACTGCCCAACAGGTCCACCTCAGATGCCATCGCTGCTGCCCTCCATTATGCCCTCTCCCACCTGGAAAACAAAGACTCTTATATCAGGATGCTCTTTGTTGACTACAGTTCTGCCTTCAACATGGTCATCCCCCACAAACTCATCCATAAACTGTCCACACTTGGTTTGCACCCCACCCTCTGTGACTGGCTCCTCGACTTCCTGACTGGCAGGCCCCAGACTGTCAGGATTGGTAATAGGACTTCATCCAGCATCATCACAAACATTGGCACCCCACAGGGATGCATCCTCAGCCTCATCCTCTACACTCTGTTCACCCATGACTGTGTCGCCTCCCACAAGGACAACATCATCCTGAAGTTCATGGACGACACCGCAGTGACAGGACGTATCATTGGTGGTGACAAAATGGCCTACAGGAGGGAGGTGGCCAGTCTGGTGCCATGGTGTGAGGACAACAACCTCACCCTCAACACGGACAAGATGAAGGAGATAATAGTGGACATGAGGAAGGAGAGGAGACCTCATCGGCTACTGTTTGTCTGGGAGCTTGAGGTGGAGAGGGTGAGCAGCTTCAAACACTTGGGTGTTCACATCAGTGAGGACCTCACATGGACATTTAACGCCACACAGCTGGTTAGGAAGGCTCAACAGCAACTGTACTTTCTGAGGAGGCTGAGGAAGTTTAGTATGTCACCCAAGAGCCTCAGCAACTTCTACAGCTGCGTGACTTGAGAGCATCCTGACCAACTGCATCACTGTGTAGTACGGCAACACTACAGCAATGGACCACAAACGCCTGCAGAGGGTGGTGAAGACTGCTGAGAGGATCACCAATACTCCACTACTCTCTCTGCAGAGCATCTACCACCACAGAGTCCACAGGAAAGCTGCCTCCATCCTCAAAGACCCCACCCACCCCCAGCACGGACTGTTCACACTCCTACCCTCAGGCCAGAGGTACAGAAGTGTGAAATGTAAGACTGTCAGACTAAAGAACTCTTTCTTTCCCACCGCCATCAGACTCCTGAACAGCTGACAGGAGTCTATAACCATGGACTACCTCCCTGTAAACTGTCCTTGACCGTTTACATCTGTTTACATTTGTTTGCACATTACTGCCCTTTTTGCTGCTGTTCCTTGACTGTTTACATCTGATTACATTGTTTGCACATATTTGCACATTACTGCCATTTTGCTGCTGTTTCCTTGACTGTTTACATCTGGTTACATTGTTTGCACATTCGCACATTACTCCCCTTCTGCTGCTACGTATGATCATTGCCTTATTTTTGTATTACACTACCTATTTTGCACTACATTTACAACCCCGATTCCAAAAAAGTTGGGACAAAGTACAAATTGTAAATAAAAACGGAATGCAATCATTTACAAATCTCAAAAACTGATCTTGTATTCACAATAGAACATAGACAACATATCAAATGTCGAAAGTGAGACATTTTGAAATTTCATGCCAAATATTGGCTCATTTGAAATTTCATGACAGCAACGCATCTCAAAAAAGTTGGGACAGGGGCAATAAGAGGCTGGAAAAGTTAAAGGTACAAAAAAGGAACAGCTGGAGGACCAAATTGCAACTCATTAGATCAAATATTGCCATAGGTTATTAACATGACTGGGTATAAAAAGAGCATCTTGGAGTGGCAGCGGCTCTCAGAAGTAAAGATGGGAAGAGGATTACCAATCCCCCTAATTCTGCGCCGACAAATAGTGGAGCAATATCAAAAAGGAGTTTGACAGTGTAAAATTGCAAAGAGTTTGAACACATCATTGTCAACAATGCATAATATCATCAAAAGATTCAGAGAATCTGGAAGAATCTCTGTGCATAAGGGTCAAGGCCGGAAAACCATACTGGGTGACCGTAATCTTCGGGCCCTTAGACGGCACTGCATCACATACAGGCATGCTTCTGTATTGGAAATCACAAAATGGGCTCAGGAATATTTCCAGAGAACATTATCTGTGAACACAATTCACCGTGCCATCCGCCGTTGCCAGCTAAAACTCTATAGTTCAAAGAAGAAGCCGTATCTAAACATGATCCAAAAGTGCAGACGTTTTCTGTGGACCAAGGCTCATTTAAAATGGACTGTGGCAAAGTGGAAAACTGTTCTGTGGTCAGATTAATCAAAATTTGAAGTTCTTTATGGAAATCAGGGACGCCGTGTCATTCAGACTAAAGAGGAGAAGAACAACCCAAGTTGTTATCAGCGCTCAGTTCAGAAGCCTGCATCTCTGATGGTATGGGGTTGCATTAGTGCGTGTGGCATGGGCAGCTTACACATCTGGAAAGACACCATCAATGCTGAAAGGTATATCCAGGTTCTAAAGCAACATATGCTCCCATCCAGATGACGTCTCTTTCAGGGAAGACCTTGCATTTTCCAACATGACAATGCCAAACCACATACTGCATCAATTACAGCATCATGGCTGCGTAGAAGAAGGGTCCAGGTACTGAACTGGCCAGCCTGCAGTCCAGATCTTTCACCCATAGAAAACATTTGGCGCATCGTAAAACGGAAGATACGACAAAAAAGACCCAAGACAGTTGAGCAACTAGAATCCTACATTAGACAAGAATGGGTTAACATTCCTATCCCTAAACTTGAGCAACTTGTCTCCTCAGTCCCCAGACGTTTACAGACTGTTGTAAAGAGAAAAGGGGATGTCTCACAGTGGTAAACATGGCCTTGTCCCAACTTTTTTGAGATGTGTTGTCATGAAATTTAAAATCACCTAATTTTTCTCTTTAAATGATACATTTTCTCAGTTTAAATATTTGATATGTCATCTATGTTCTGTTCTGAATAAAATATGGAATTTTGAAACTTCCACATCATTGCATTCCGTTTTTATTTACAATTTGTACTTTGTCCCAACTTTTTTGGAATTGGGGTTATACCTTTATTTTGTACTACACTGGGTGTTTTTGTTGCTTTTGCTTTTCTCTGCTTTTATTTTTGCACTATATTCCCTTTACTTTGTATTACTTCTTCCGCCTATTTATTTATTTGTAATTGGCATTCATGGTGGACAGCAAACTAAGAATTTCATTGTGCAAGTGGACATGTCCTTACTGTGCATATAACAATAAACACTTTGAACTTGAACTTGAAAAGGAGCAAAGGCTCAGTCTTTGCAAGCAAGGATGGGTCGTAGCTCACTCCTTTGTGCCAAAATTTGTGAGAGAATTGTTAGTCAATTCAAAAAGAAAATTTCTCAACGCAAAATTTTAGGCCTTTCAAAATCTACAGTACATAATATTGTGAAAAAAATTCAGGGAATTCCGAGACATCTCAGTGGATAAAGGGCAAAGTTGGAAACCACTGTTCAATGTGCATGACCTACAAGCCCTCAGGTGGCACTGCCTGAGAAACCATCATGTTAATGTGACAAATATAGCCACATGGGCTCCGGAGGACTTTGGAAAACTTGTCACTTAACACAGTCTGCCACTGCATCCAGAAATGCAATCTGAAACTTTATTAAGGAGGAAGCTATTCATCAATTCTATGCAGAAATGCCGCCAATATCTCTGAGTCCTAACTCTTCTCAGATTAACCGAAAGACAGGGGAAACGTGTGCTGTGGTCAGATGAGTCCACATTTCAGCTTGTTTTCGGGAAAACCAGACGTTGAGTTCTCAGTGCCAAAGGTGAACATAACCATCCAGTCTGTTATCAGAGAAAAGTGCAAAAGCCAGCATCTGTAATGGTATGAGGTACATCAGTGCCCACAGCATAGGTGAGTTGTATGTGTGTGGGTGTACCATTGATATATTAGGGCATATATTTGGATTTTAGAGGGACATCAAGGCAACATCTTTTCCCAGGAAGTTCAAGCTTATTTCAGCAGGACAATGCCAGAGCTCATTCTGCACGGGCTACAACAGCATGGCTTCATAGACACAGAGTGCATGTGTTTGACTGGCCTGCTGCCAGTCCAGATTTGTCTCCTATTGAGAATATATGGCACATCATGAAGAGGAGAATCGGACAACAGTGACCATGAGCTGTTGGGCAGTTGAAGTCTTGTATCAAGCAAGAATGGACAAAAATTCCACTTGTAAAACTGTAACAATTAGTACCCTCAGATCCCATACAACTGAAAAGTGTTATTAAAAGGAAAGGTGATGTAACACAATGGTAATAATGCCTCTGTCCCAACTTTTTTTAATGTGTTGCAGGCATCAAAGTCTAACTTTATTTGCATTTACAAAATACAATTAAATTGCTCAGTAAAACTACTGAAACTCTTTTCTTTGTACTTCTGTCAGCTAAATAAAGGTTCATGTGAATTAACAAATCCCAGGTGTGGCAGCGGGGGCATGGCCAAGCAGCAGTCTGTGAATGGGGGGCGGGGGCGGGGTAAGTGGCTAAGTCATTCCACCTGCTGTCAATTAATGTGTGTGTGTATGTGTTTGTTACAGGGATGGAGCATTAAAGGAGGGAGAGAGCAGAGAAAGGGGGCTCCCTCCCGACCACAAGGCATGTGTGCGTGTTGAGTGAGTGAATGCTGAAAAGCTGGAAAAGTCAAATAAAGTGTTTGTGTGTGAACATCAACTCTCGCCTGCCGTGCTTCTGTGCTCCCGGGTTTCGACACCACTGTAACAGTTCCTGATGTGGGTGGAGCACAGAAGCACGGCAGGCGAGAGTTGATGTTCACACACAAACACTTTATTTGACTTTTCCAGCTTTTCAGCATTCACTCACTCAACACGCACACATTCCTTGTGGTCAGGAGGGAGCCCCTTTTCTCTGCTCTCTCCCTCCTTTTATGCTCCATCCCTGTAACAAACACATACACACACATTAATTGACAGCAGGTGGAATGACTTAGCCACGTACCTTCCCCGACCCCGCCCTCCATTCACAGACTGCTGCTTGGCCACGACCCCGCTGCCACACCAGGTTTTTGTTTTTATTGCATTTTGGAAAATATCCCAACTCTTCTGGAAATGGGGTTTGTATGTATGCAGTACTCCCCGTATTTGTGGTTAATTGGAATTACTTCATTGTTGACAACTGTATGATAATTACTTTTAAACCTGAGTTTGCTTCTGACTGGCTAAATCTGAGCACAGTCACATACTCCATTATAAAAGGGTGCACAGGTTATTGTAAGTCTCCACCACCACCACCACCAACAACAACAACAACAGCCCCCACCCCATGCTTTAACACACAAACCTGCAGTTTTAACAGAGTTGTGTAGCCTTTGTTTAACCACTATATTTGCTAAATCTTAATTATTGGACAGGGTTTGTTTTTCACAACAGTGATAATAGAAACTTTGTAATCTCATCAGAAAGAATCTGAAAGACATATAAATCTACAACTTTAAAGGAAGCTTTTGGCATAGAGCCTATAGCAGGCCTTCACTCAGAGATGGCTTGAACTGTCATTACACTGTTTAATAAAATAATAAAAATAGTCTCAGTGCAATACACATAATATTGAGTCAGGGATAACTGGTATAAATAGGCTAGCAGGGCTAAGACCTCCATCTCATTCAAGGAAAAAAATACACTATATGGGCAAGATTTTGTGGACAATCACACCCATACGTGGTTCTTCCCCAAACTGTTGCTGCAAAGTTGGAAGTACACAATTGTTTAGGATGTCTTTGTATAAGAGGCCTATCCCATACATGTTCCAGCATGGCAATGCCTCTATGCACAAAGCGAGGACCAAATGAAGACAAGGTATGTCAAGGTTGGAGTGGAAGAACACCAGTGGCCCGCACAGAGCCCTGACCTGAACCCCATTTAAAAACTTTGGGATGAACTTGAAATCTCCACAGCCATGTTCCAAAATATAGTGGAAAGCCTTCCCAGAAGAGTGGAAGTTATTATAACAGCAAAACGGGACTAAAAAGCACAGATGGTTGTGATGGGCAGGTGTCCACAAACGTTTGGCCATATAGTGTATGTAAATATAATATTTAATTCTCCTTTGTGTCTAATTTCTTGTTAACAAAAGGCTTAAAGTGGATTAGTTTTTATCTTTGTGTAACCAATCACCACCAGTATTCGCAAGTAAAAATGCACAGTAGAAGTAGTAGTGGTACGAAGAAGTGCAACTGGGGCTGAGTTCTTTCTCGCCCAGTCTGTAGATTTACACAGCCTATCGCTGACAAATGATTAGACAGAGTGAAGCACTCACTAGACTTTGTGTCTAGATTTAATATTGTGACAGACTTGATTACTTTGATTAGATCCAGTAAACACCCTGTTTGCAGTGGCCATTAAAGGTGTCCTGACTGTTGGACTGATTGTACTACTTGCATACCTTGCTGGGTTCTTTAATGCTGGGCTCATTGTACAGGCTGCGTATCCTGCGGCGCTCAAGCAATTTGTTATCTGTGGCCTCTGGTTTTGCCTGCTCTCCTTTATAAGTGGCACTGTAGCTTGTCTCCAAATTAGCCTTCTCCTCCATTGCCAGTTTGTACTGTGACTTGGCTTTGATGGGTTTCACTGGCTTTACATCAGTATACGCCTTGAACTCCATCCTGAAAAAGAGCATCAGAATCAGTGTATGTTTTCTGACTTTGACTTTTTCAGAGTAAGAAACATGGCAGGAAGACCAAGAACAACTGCTGCAGATTGTGAGACTGTGGGTCTTAATTTATCAAAATGAGTACAGGATATGTGAGAGCTTGACACAAAAGTAAGATTTAACCTTATTTTTGTATCAGGTATTACATGCCCAAGTACCTCGTATATCTAACAGCTTCCCTTTTTTCTAATTGGATGCAATTTTTCATCACACAACAACAGCTTGAAGTATGGGAGTCACAGATTAGAGTTTGCATACACTGTGAGTAAAGTTAAGTGAGTACACTGGTTTGTGTTCCCTAGAACAGTGGTTTTCAAAGTGGGGGCCGCGGCCCCCTGGGGGGCCGCCAGGGGGCGCTAGGGAGGCCTCAGAAAGTTGGAGGGACGATAACAAAAAAATTGCGAAAAAAATATATACTTTTTAAAAATAATAATTATTAAATATATTGTAATTAGTTTTTTAATCATTATTATAAAATATTATTATTAATAATAACACATCATATCGAAACGTTTGCCATGCTCATCTCTCCGATTGCCTGTGATGTTGCGGTTTGTGCCATTTATCAAGCTGCTTTGCTCCTCAAGTTAGCGTATTGCTAGCGCAAAATGGACAGGTTTTTGAAGAAGAGACCGAAGGAACAAACCAACAGCCCTGCTGTGGAGGACACTGCTGCGAAAAAAAAACTAAGAAGTCCTGGCCAACTACAATCCGAAAATATGAGGCAGCATACATTAAGTATGGCTTTACAGCCATACAGAAAAATGGCCATGATTGCCCGAAATGTGTCCTCTGTCTGGAGACCCTGTCAAATGAGTGCTTAAAACCTTCGAAACTTCAGCGTCACTTGGTACAAAAACATCCAACAGATGCCGAAAAAACAGTAGATTTCTTCAGACGCAAAGAAGAGCATTTGTTCAGGCAATCTGCTGCATTCACCCAGCAAGCTACTGTCCCCGAGCGGGCCCTGAAGGCATCATTTTTAGCCTCGTACCACATTGCTCGTGCTAAAAAACCTCGCTCAATTGGAGAAGATTTGATTTTACCAGCCACCAAAGACACTGTCCGAGAATTGCTTGGTGAGGATGCTGCCAAAAAAAATCGATGCTGTCCCACTCTCTGATAACACCGTGAGCCGACGGATTGGTGACATGGCTCAAGACGTATCTGCTCAGCTGTTGGAGCAGGTGAGAGCCAGCGAATACTTCGCACTTCAGCTGGATGAGAGCACAGATTTATCCAATGAGGCCCAACTGCTTGTGTACATCAGATTTATTTCACAGGAAAGATTTGTGGAGGAAATACTATTTTGTAAAGCACTTGAAAGAAGAACTACTGGGGAAGACATTTTTCAAGTATTGGACGATTACATCGAGTCTAACGGATTGGACTGGACCCGTTGTGTGGGGGTGTGTTCGGACGGAGCCGCGGCAATGACCGGGAAGATCAGTGGAGTGACCGCTCTCATTAAGCAGAAGGCCCCGCATGTAGTGGCCACACACTGCATGCTCCATCGCGAGGCACTGGTCGCAAAAAGGATGGATAACGAGTTGAATCAGGTACTACAGGAGGTTATACAGTTTATTGTTCAGTGCGAAAATATTTGTGTTGAAAACATGTTAGTTAATAATATTCTTATGCTAAACAAATGTAACAATTATTGAATATTGAATAAAAGTAAGAGAAAACATTCTAAAAGTTGATGTTTCTTTACATATTTTGTAGCATTGTCTGTGGGTTTGCAAAGGGGGTCCCCGGCCAGAAGCTAATGCTGTTTGGGAACCCCTGCCCTAGAACAGGCATACATAGCCTACTGTACACAGGAGGAATTTTAAAAAGACAAGTGTATGTGAAGTGGGGTGGTCAAATTTGTTTTAGTTAACTTATGTCATAATATATTTCGTTATTACTGCACTGTGTTCATAGCTGAGCTGGAATGAAGGGAACCATGATGGATGTTAAAATTGCAAATGTAATTATTCAGCTGTGATATTCTGATATTCTCTGCTAAATATTACAACAAACAGAACATTAATGCAATTTAATCCACTGATGGTGGAGAATAAAACAAATGATTCGAATATCAGGTTTTCAGGTTTTACTGACTAACAAAATGCATGTCAAAGTATATGAGAGTGCTGAAATATTATACATCCTAGCGAATGATTCAAATAGCTGAAAGTATAAGGTGAAACAATTGGCTAATAAATTATATATTTTTTTATTTTACAAAAAATACTACGCCCTACGCGTTTGCATAGGGCTTACAGTGCTGCTGTCAGTATCTTATCCCATCACCTCTGCACTTAAACCCAATTTTGCTCTTCTGAAAAAAAGTATAACCGTTTTATTATCCTAATGTTAACTTTACACAGCAGTCCTTGTTTCTCAGTCTGCGCAGAATAGAAAGCTTCACAGGCTTGTGCACAATGGAGCCTTGCGCAAGAAACGCATCTTGTGTTCATAGCATTAGAAGGTGGAGAGGGATAAGAGGATAAGTGTCAATACACCTGTTCTTATTTAATCACGTGTATGACACACTAAAAAATGTCTGTAGAATTAGCAGTGAATTTATGTAAAATCATGACATGAAAAAACTGTAAATACAAAAACAATGAAGCAGTGTGTAATTTACATCAATATACTGTAAAACTCCTCACCAAATACCACTGTTAATTTAACAGTAAGAATATGTTGAATTGATCATATTTTTTTGTAGAATTTACAAATTGTTGTAGTTTAAACACAGACAAACTGTAATACTAAAACAGAATGTGATAGTTAAAATTACATCATTGCCCTGTTAAAAAAAAAAAAAAATGTCAGTAGAGGCTCTCCGGCACATTTCGTAAAACTCTAAATCAAATAAAAATATCTGTCTAGTTAGTACATCATTGCTTGTAACCATCATTTTGGAGCCACAAAAACCAATAATCGAGAACACTCGGAATTCATTCCTACATGCTTTTTATTGTACAATGAATATCCGTAAAATTAACAGTTATGTATTGAATACCTGTAAAGTTTACATTTAGTTATTATTAATTGTACATGGAATCCCAGTGAAATGTACAAGTTATTCTGTAATGTTGTTTACATTTCACTGTATTTTTAACAGGATTATTCTGGCAACCACACCTGCCAGTATTTTTCCGTAAAAAGAACGGATTTTTTTTTTTTTTTACAGTGTGATTAAATCAGTGATGTAGTGCAAACTTTTTCACCTGTATGAGCTGCCTGTAGTTCCCTCCTGCTTGATCTGCCTGTTTAGAGCATCAGCCACTGATCTTCCTCTGGACCCCGCTCTCTGCGCTTTCTTCATCTCTCCAGTCTCAGCATCCTCCTCTTTCTTCACCGGTCTCTTCATCGTCTCCTCCTTGGCAACTTCTTTTTCTTTGACTCTCTCCTCGATCTCGCACTTCTCCACGCCCGTGTCCGGTTCTGACGTCACGTGCTCCTGCTTCTGGCTCTTGCTCTCGCCTTTGGGGATCCACGGGTGATCTCCGCGTTTCTGAACAGGCCACGGTTTATAATCTTTCCGGTACTGCGTCTCGTTATCGAACGGTGTCTGACACGGGCGGTACTCGCTTTTGGGTTTGCAGCTCGGTTCCGGTTTGACTCTCCATGCTTTGAAGTCTTGGCGCGTGACGGACGACCCGCGCGCTGCTGAAGATGATGCTGCAGCAGCCGACTCTTGCGGCGCGGTGTGGGCGGGCTCTGTTTCTATGGCGACCGCGCTGGGATGATGGGATTGCGCTAACGGGCCCGGTTGCGGATGGAGGTGCCGCACCTCGGCCACGTCCGAGTACTTGGTAAAGACGAGCGGCACGGCGATGTCCGCTTTATCCAGCTCGCTCCAGAAGCGGTTGATGCAGCACGCGCGGGTGATGCAGGGCCACGCCATGCCGAAGAGCTGCAGCAGAGCTTTATAACCAGGAAAAATGAGGCATCGGTTTCCTCCCCTCTCTTCTTTAAATGGATAAGAGCGCCACTTTTCCTGCTGTGATGGATTTCTCCTCAGAAGGCCAAGCCAGTGAAATCTTGCGGACTGGTCCAAAAGGCTACACAAGGATTTTTCCCCTTTTACTTACCCACAGTCTGTTCGAGCAAAAATAACCCCAAATAGTTGTTTTAAAGGCCGGAGGAGTATGAGCGCAGCCCCGCCTGGTTGTGGAGGATTGCTGCGTAAAATCGCCCGTCACCTGCAGCCGGCTGCGGCTGGACAGCAGCATCCACAGGCCACGCCCCCAATTTAACCAATTCCTGTCCGAGACCATATAACACGAAAATCACATGTTTATTAACCCATCCGTTCATTCTGACCTGCGCTTCAGTGCGTTTTCACAGTGTTACAATCTCTTAATAATAGGGATTGGAATGCATCGGGCTGTGTTAATAGTACTGGCTTTAGATGTCAATATCTATCTATATGAACTATACAGACATATGTGCAAAAGTCTTAGGCACATGTAAAGAAATGCTGTCGACCAAAAATGGCTTAAAATAATGAAATAAATGTTTCATTATTAAAAAAAAATACTATAAACAGTGATCAATAAGCCATAATAAATGAAACAAAGTCAATATTTGGTGTGAGATGACCCTTTGCTTTAAATTATATATATATATATATATATATATATATATATATATATATATATATATATATTATAGTAGGCTCAGGTCCAGTGAGTGCAGTTTTATGCGGAAATGAGCTGTAGGTTTTACTGAGCATCTTCCAGAACCAGCCCTAGTTCTTCTGGACACTTTGACTGTCACACTCGCTTCTTCATTTTGCACCAAAACCCAGCAGCCTTCATTACGTTTTCTTTTTTAATCTGAAAAGTGCTCTCTAATGTAATATGCTGCTCAGATGCAAACATTTTTCCCCCTGTAACATTTCATTTTGTGCTGGAAAACGAACGTTTGGACTCTAAAATGTTTTTGTACTGACTCGATCTATAACAAAGTTTGTATGAAAAATCGTGTGCTTAAGACTTTTGCACAGTACTTTAAAAATTATATATTATAAAATTACTTACTTCAGATATAAATGTAAAATTTGGAAAAGGTTTGATGAAAAATAAACTGACAAAGTGCCTTTATAAGTATTTTGTACTGCACTGTATATGTAAGTTATGGCCTATTGTATAGATCACAAGATCTCTACCCTGGTCCTTTAATAATCCTTGTCCCGTTCTGTACGTTAATGCTTTTCTTGCTCTTACACACCCACTTCAACTCGATTAGTTGAATGGAGTGTGTTCGAGCAGGGTGTGCTAGAGTATGTTCTGTTTGAACCATTTGCTAATGATATAAAAGTAAGAGCTGTTTGTGATCGGTGTTTATTTTCAGACTAATGCATGCATTAAAAGAAAGGGTGAAAAAGCTCGATGTTACACATGATGTCAGGTTGTCATGCAAAATGCTGACACGCCCTTCACTGTAAATTTTTGGTTGTATGCATTCATCTATTCCCACTCATCCATAAACCTGTGCTCTTAAGTAAAGCAGGGTTCTACAGTTTGGTGATTTTGCATCTCTAACACACTAAGCCTAGTACAGTAGTTAGCAGATGAGTATAAGGAGATAGAATTTCACCAAACTGTACTGGACTCCTGTGTTTTAGGACTGGTTAAGTTCTTAGAGGGCTGAGGAGTCACACCCATGTTCCTTTGTTTCAATTTTACAAGAGAAACACTAACGACACCATCTAGTGGCAACATCAGAGCAGCAGACTGGAAACTGGAGACAGAGCGCAAATATACAAAGTCATGGCTCATATTCACTCTATTCGCCAAAAATGATTTACAAGGACAGGCAGACATCTACATTAAATTAATGAGATTAAATTTAGTGTCATTTCTGCATCAGGTTCCTTTCAGCATTTCTTCATTAAGTTGTCTCAGGGAGTTTTTCTTGCTATTGTCACTTCTGGCTTACAAATTTAGATCCCTAATGAGCATCTGAATTTCTGTAAAGATGCTTTGTAACAATGTCTACAGTTACAAGATCTATACAAATAACTGAACTGAATTTAAAATAATATAAAAACACAACAGCATGAGTAATATGGGAATCACCAGAACATTACAGTATATTAAAAATCAGCCACATTTATTTACATTGTAAATGAAATACAGTATTAAAAACAAACAATGCAACATTTATCATGTTTCAAACTTAACTTTTCACTTTCACATATTAGTCAAGTTTCACACAGGTAAAATTTATACACACCAATTTATACCCATTTGATTAAAATACATTTAAGCTGATGAGGTCTGTATAATATAAAATGGTATAAATACATTTAACATTGTAATGACTACCAGACAGAAAATATTCATCCTGCAAAATGTCAAATTATATACACCAATTAGAAAAATATAAATAATTTAAATCTACCCTATGCTCATAAGCACAGTGTGATTCAGAGAAGATTTCCACTGTCTTACAAGGCTCTGTAAAGGCCACGAAACATTTAATCACTTTCTTCTTCTGGGTAACTTTTGATGTAACATTCAACCATTTCATCTAGATCGATTTTAACATGGTAATTGATATTCAGCACAGCCAAACTCTTTGACCTGTGCCTCACTGGTGTGTCTGAAAGGTAAGCCTGTAGGCGTTTCTGTCCAGTGCCTCCCTGACCCCCAAACGCCAACACGGGTAAAGAGGCCAGAATTCTCAGGAATGCATTGACGTTTGGGAAGAACTTGACATCTGAGTGCTGCAGTGTTTCATGAATGGTGCACGGCAGGTTAACTTCCTTTCCCCTGTGTTTCCATTTGATTCTCCAACAGTGAAGCTCCGCAGGCAGCGTGTCCGGCTGAGGAAGATCACTTCTGAATATATCTGCATGGGCTTCTTCTGAGGTGTTAAATTTCATCTGGCCCATGACTGCTGGAACAAGAGACAGGCACTTAAGAGCCCTGATATGGTTATCCGAGAACATGTCCTTCACTTCCTGAGTGATGTGTTCCATGAGTGGAAGAGTCAGGTATTCTTTGTAAAAGGACTCAGCCTGTATTTCTACCGTTTCAATCGCCTGTTGCTTTCTGAGGAACAGTCTGGGCACTTTGACTGGGATCTCCATCGATGTGGCCAGAGTTACAGCTTCCTCAAACCAGAATTCATGGTAAACTTCAATGTTGTCTAGAACTTCATGCAAAGAATGCAAGACAGCTGTTAGACTGCTGGCTGCAAAATACACATCAAGAGTCTCTCCTTGCAAGTTTTTACCAAAGGCTCTTGTGAATGAGAGCGCATTCTTCATTACAACAAGAGTAACGACAAACTCAAAGTCAGCCAAAGCCTCAGAGATAGCATAAGCATTGCTGGTGAATTGGTCGTTCCATTTCAAGTCTTCGTTATCATGTATGCTGTCCATGCAGAGCAGAAGTGGCTCTAACAAATCAACAGCCATCTCAAACACATTATGCAGCTCTATCCAGGTGGCACGGCAGTTCTCTTTGAGATCATCTCCTTTCTCTATGTTGCCTTGATAGAGTATGGAGATGGCACTATCTAGTTCAGCCTGCAGAAGCGGAGAAGCCTTAAAGAAGGCATCTGTCTTTTTAAGAACAGACATCACGACTTGAACACCAGTTAGTGGAATACTGTTAGCTAGGTGTATGTTAAGTGCAAAGGTGGCACATGGTGTATTCATGGCCAGTGGGTATTTCTCCAACAGCTGGTTGGCTACGGCTTTCATCTTACTGCCAAAGACACCAGAGCCTGCGTGTGCTTGACCTCTGCAGTGATCCATGCTCAGATCCCATTCTTTCATGATGTGAGACTCCAATTTGTCTGCCATAGACGGTTCCTCTGCATCAAACAAGAGGAACTCTACAAACTCCTCCCTGAGTGTGTTGCTTTGGTCCACAAAACGCAAAAACACTGGGATGTGCTGACCTTCTGGAAATTCTACCAGCTCCCCAGTCACCAGCGAAAAGAAACGGCTTTCTCGTACTTCCTGCAGGAGCTCGTCACGAACGCACCTCTCACAAACATCCAGCAGTTGCTTCCGCTGTGTTCCTGGCCAAAATTCCTCATTAACAGCTGCTGTTTCAAACCTTGCTCTAAGAACTTCATCGCCAGCATTAATGCGGTTTTCCAGCAAAGCCTGAAATGTGCTCATGATAAATGGCTCTTCTTTTGACTGGTAACTCAATGGGATGTTTTGTTTTCCTATTAAAACAATCACCTCAAACAAAGACCTTAAGAACCCTCTGAGTTCTTTCTGATGAGCAGTCAACTGAGGTACATCATCAGCCTCTGTGTCATCCTCACCAGCGTTTTTTTCCTTTTTTGAGAGCAACTGTTCTAGTGAAGACTCCACTAAAAACAATTAAGGCAAAAACAAGTTTATTTATTAAATGTTTTTAATCTCACATCCAACAGATATACTTAGAGATGTAATACTCACATCTTCGTTCTTTGATTTTTTGTACCTCTTCATCAGTCTATAAACATAAAATAGAAATTAAATAGGACACAAGAGCATTATAATAATAAAGGATTCATATAAATAAGGATATCATTGAGTGCTTCATAATGCCAATGTAGACAAACTTTTCCACAACAAACAAACAAAAGAAATATAAATATACTGTCATATAATGTAATTAACCTGTCGTGTGTTTGTATTATTTATTATAGAGCTTAAAGACTATATAAGCATATGTTTCATTAGGCTGATACACTCAACTTTCTCTTGCTTCGTTAAACATTTACAACTCCAATTCTAAAATAGTTTCTGTGTGAAATGTAAATAAAAACAGAATGCAATGATTTGCAAATCCTTTTCAACCTACAGTACCAGTCAAAAGTTTGGACACACCTAATTCAATGCTTTTTCTTTATTTTTATTAAATAAAAAAAAAGAAAAAAGACACGTCATGTCGTAAAGTAATGATGGATGTCGTTTCTCTTTACTTAGTTGAGCGGTTCTTGACAATATGGATTACTACAGTTGTGGAATAGGGCTATTTACTGTATTTTTATTATTTACTGTGATCTCAAACGCATTAAGAAGGCAAGAAATTCCACTAATTAACTTTTGACAAGGCACACCTGTTAATTGAAAAGCACTGAAGGTGACAACCTAATGAAGCTGGTTAAGATAATGACAAGTGTGTAAAGCGTCAAGATAAATGGTGGCTACTTTGAAGAATCTAAAATACAAAACATTTTGTTTTTAACATTTTTTTGTTTACCACATAATTCTATATATGTTCCACATGCTATTTCATAGTTTTGATGTCTTCAGTATTGTTCTACAATGTTAGCCTAGTAAACTAGACCCACCCGCCTAGTGGCCAAAAATATTTTTGCCTAGCGAATGGGTCTAGCCTCACACCATATAAACAAAAACACCCCGGGCATCAAATCGTGCCCGCCAATCACAACGCAAGGTTTTTGTTTGGATTCTTTGGGCGGGCTTTTGCAGGAGTGACGACAAAGCTGCGCGACGCTGGAGAAAGCACAACAGGAAAGATGGCTACGGCTAGAGAACAGCGCACGTTTGACTCCGCTTTGGAATCAGGTTTAGAAGAATTAGACTTGGAGTTTTCATTGAAACATGAGCAGGAAGAGGCTCTCCGCTCATTCCTTTTCAAGAAGGACGTTTTCGCTGTTTTGCCGACCGGCTATGGCAAAAGTCTGATCTACCAGCTGGCTCCGCTCGTAGCCAAAAGGATGGGGCTAGTTTGTGCAGTACGAAGAATTAATAAACAGCTTTGAAACATTACTTTTTGATTGTTTCTTATTTTCCCGTTATTTTAAATTTAAGGGAAATTATTTCACCAAACACCACTAAATAAAAACTCTCAAAAACAGTTTAAGCAAACCCTTGAAAAACACTTGGAAAAAATAAGAGTGTATGTTAAGTATGTGGTACAGACTCCAAACTTGTGGTCATTATCTCCAAACTTCTTAATATCTAGAACCTGTTTATTAATTAATACGCATTTTGAAAAATTATTTATTTCAAGGTCTCCCCCACTGCGCGCTCTGACTACGTCACAGTCACTGTTGCGCTGATTGGTCAGAGCGTTGGCCTATATGCACAGAGACAGTTTGAAAGACAACGGTTTGTTCCACCCCCACCCTTCAGAAATGTCTATGGATCGAGGCCAGACTAAATATTCACATTTAGTCGGGCTTGCCAGGCTACTACAATGTAGAAAATAGTCAAAATACAGAAAAACCTATGAATGAGTAGGGGTATACAAACTTTTGACTGGTACTGTATATTCAGTTGAATACAGTACAAAAACAAGATATTTAGGCATCAAATTCACAATGAGTATTTACAAAAATAAATAAATAAAGTTTATTAGTTTGAACATTAAGTCTATTGTCTTTGTATTACATTCAACTGAATATAGAGTGCTTCGAGGTCAGCGTGCACCCGGCGGCGGCCATATTGGAAGTCAAAGGTCGCTGTGTCAGTGCATTGTTGTTGTCCAGCGAAGCAAAAAGGGGTGACAATGCCGAATACGTGCGTCATTGTTGGCTGTAGTAACCGAGGGGAAAAGCGTGGCAAAAGCTTCCACAGACTCCCTAAAGTCGTGACTAACCAGGGAATTGCAGCACAGGAGAAAAGCGAGCGGAGGAGACGACAGTGGCTGGCTGCCATTAACCGATCAAATTTAGGACAACTGGACTGTATCCGGATTTGTTCTGATCACTTTGTGACAGGTAGGTTAATATTGTCTTGAATTTCATAGTTACTAAAATAGTTATTTTAATTTCATAGTTATCGGTAGCATCCAGTATGCCGGCTGTTGTGTGACCGTCGTTCTTTCCCTCAGTCTCGTGGCCGCTTCAACATAAAACAACAGGGAAGCAACATGGGAGCAACATTCCCCAAGTCCAGCAATGCAGTTGCAATGTGCACATAAAATAGCATGTCTCTTGTCAACTATTATCCAGGGGTGTAGACTAGCTGGGATAGACTCTGCGAGTGTAACACTTTCCCTCTGATCACTTTTGTCTCTCCGTCTTCAGCAGTCAACACCGACACATCGCGGACCCAACTGGACACAAATCTATCGTATGCTTCCATGCTCTTGTAGTTCTGGAAATCCTTTAGTTCACAAAATGGACTTGGGTGAAACACTAGATAGTTCACAAGATCTATGTATGTCACATGTGGCAACAAGCTGGGGTCAGCTTTCCATTCCTTCTCACTAACCGTGTATGGATCTACATTCCCAATGAAACGTACCTTCTCAGCATAACGCTCCTGTGCCTGCTTATCCAAACTTTCACAGTAGTGCTCCATCACTTCAGATGTCTAAATTCTTTAAAAAAAAAAATCCAAGCTTTTAAGCCCTCTAATGCGGAAACGAATCGCTAAATGTGTACTCTATGATGTGTACTCTATGAGCGCTCTGGAGCGAGTGACTTCCAAGATGGCCGCGCACGCGCAGTGTTACTATTTTTAGCATCATCTCGGAGCCCTCTATTGATCAAAAAGGATTTACAAATCATTGCATTTTATTGACATTTTAGACAGCGTCCCAACTTTTTTGGAATCAGGCTTGTAATTAATAGTTGAAAAGTGCACTGTACCAAAATTTTGATTCGTTTCCGATGTCTGCTGTGTGGATTACTGAGGTGGCTGGTTAAATCAAAAATGGTAGGAATAGCAGTATCCCTCAGCACAGTCCTGTAAGGGCTCTGTATTAACAAAGACAATTCAACATTCAGCTATATGAGACAATGACCAACAACAACCATGAAAACATGTCAGTTAATTCCTCAGCATATAGTCACAGAGTTAGTTCTATAATCAAAGTCAGACCTGCAGTCACACAGTCAGTTATACAGTCACACCGTGTCAGTCAGTCACACGTGCCCCTTTTCCACCAAAGCAGTTCCAGGGCTGGTTCGGGGCCAGTGCTTAGTTTGGAACCGGGTTTTCTGTTTCCACTGACAAAGAACTGGCTCTGGGGCCAGAAAAACCGGTTCCAAGCTAGCACCAACTCTCTGCTGGGCCAGAGGAAAGAACAGCTTCCGTCAGCCGGGGGGGGGGGGGGGGGGGGGGGGGGGGGGTGTTGTTGTTAAGATCAACAACAATTGCAAGACCGCGAAAGGTCGCCATTTTTAAGCGACGAGAAGCAGCAGCTGTACAAACGCGAAGTCATCCATTATTGTTGTTGTTGCTGGTGCTTCGATGTTGTTGTTGCTGCTTCTTCTTCTCCGTGTTGTTGTTGCTTCGATGTTCGCGCCAAGGTTTATGCAAATGCAGCAACATAACTGACATATACAGCGACGTAACTGACGTATACAGCGACGTAACTGACGTGGCTCCCCTTAGCACCGCGAGCTATGGAAAAGCAAACTGGTTCTCAGCTGGCTCGCAAATTGAACGAGTTGTGAACCAGCCCTGGAACTGCTTTGGTGGAAAAGGGGCAACAGAGTCTGACCTATGATCGCAGCATCAGTTATACAGTCACACAGTCAAACCTATCACCAGTCTGTCCTACAATCACAGGGTCAGTGCTACAGTCAGACCTAAGGCCTGAGTCCTTTAAAGATATTTTTTTTGGGCCCTCTTCACCTTCATTATTGGATAGGACAGTGTAGAGACAGGAAACGAGCGGGAGAGAGAGACGGGGAGGGATCGGGAAATGACCTCGGGCCGGAATCGAACCCGGGTCCCCGGATCCACGGCACGGCGCCCCATCCAACCGAGCCACGACGCCCCCAAGGCCTAAGTCCTAAGTCACAGAATCAGTTCTACAGAATCAGTCCACACAGTCTTAACGTCACAGAGTCAATACTAAAATCAGTCACTGAGAGCCAGTCCTAAAGTCACAGTAGTCATAGAGTCTATCCTAAAGTCATACAGAGTCAATCCTAAAGTCACAAAGCCCGAAAGCTATACAGAGTCAGAGTTAAATTAAGAGAGACCTAAAGTCACAATTAAGTCAAGTAACCACACTCACCGTTTTACAAATCATTGCAGGCTCAAAGTGCTTTGCACATAGTCTGTAATGTTTATTTAACTGATCAGGAGTTTTCTCTTCCAGGTCTGCACGGCGACAGTTCTCTACCCACAGCCTACATCTACCCAAAGAAAGAGAAATCACAAAGGTGTTATACAGCATTCAGATTGATTTCTAGCTGCTGGTAGCTTGTTTGCCAGAAAGTTAAAGCCTAATATAGTACTCCTGGGCTCGACGTTAACTTTTTAATCCACGTGTACAGTCGTACAAGCAGCAAGATCTTTCATTTGTTCTGACCATAACCTTTTTATTACTATGTATTTACTAGTTAGATGAAAGGAAAGTGATTAACAAAGTTTATCAAAAAGCAGGTATAGTTATCTCATCTCATCTCATCATCTCTAGCTGCTTTATCCTGTTCTACAGGGTCGCAGGCAAGCTGGAGCCTATCCCGGCTGACTACGGGCGAAAGGCGGGGTACACCCTGGACAAGTCGCCAGGTCATCACAGGGCTGACACATACTAGACACAGACAACCATTCACACTCACATTCACACCTACGCTCAATTTAGAGTCACCAGTTAACCTAACCTGCATGTCTTTGGACTGTGGGGGAAACCGGAGCACCCGGAGGAAACCCACGCGGACACGGGGAGAACATGCAAACTCCACACAGAAAGGCCCTCGCCGGCCACGGGGCTCGAACCCGGACCTTCTTGCTGCGAGGCGACAGCGCTAACCACTACACCACCGTGCCGCCCAGGTATAGCTATGATAATCATTATACTTTAATGACTTATAAAATTTCAATAAAATTTTAACAATAAACAGTAACTATCCAAAGTCCCATTACGGTGTGCGTTGTTCTAACCCATTACTTGATTTGCAGTTTTAAGAGTTAGACTCACCCAAATTCAAAGCTTCTGGAGGAAATAAAGTTAAATCTTGATTAATCCAGTAAAACTTGAAGAAAAAAAATGAAATCAAAAGAAAACAAGTTGGACATGATAAGGGGACAGAATCACATTGTGAATGAAAACAAACCATAAATGAGTTCGACACTGTCGTAAAGTGTCGCCGAAATATTTTACGACATTTGTGATGGTTAATGTGGACCATATAAAATAAAAATACAATGAAATGTCTGAATGCAGGCCTTTCAATTACATGAAACCTGCGACGGATAACGTTGTAGGCGCCCAAATTAAGGTCAAGCGCCCAAATGCTACCAAAAGTAAAAAAAAAAACAAAAAAACAAAAAAAAAAAACAACGAAATGTTGATTAAATAAACTTGGCTGCATAAAACCCAATGTCTTGACTTTCTTCTTTAAAAACATTGAAATTAGCATGTATTTCTCGTAATTGACGCAAAATCCGCACCATTCCCATGTTGTTCCAGGTTCGTCGAACTAGCTGTAAGCCTCGCACAGAGCACAAATTCTCCATCAAAGGTGATCGGCACGCCATGATTTCGTGGAGGAGCGAGACTCGTGTACCAATGACCAGAGCGGGATTTACACATTAGGTAAATCATCTTTCTTTTTCTTTTATATTGTTTTATGGCGGTTGGCAAACAGCTTTTAGGTGCATTACTGCCACCTTCTGGACTGGAGTGTGAACCAGAACGTTTACTACCCTATTGTGCTAAATTCTCCTAATAATTCCTATATCATTTAAAAACCTAAAAACAGCCCTATAGCCCACATTATCTGACCTCAACTGCAATATCTCTCTGATACCTAGTGTCACGTAATTTAAATCAGGTAAAAGACTGAATAAAAGAGGGCTATTCAGGGTAAAACTGTGTGCATTTAAGATACAGCTTGCATCTTAGGCTACATCCACACGACAACGGCAACGAGATGTTATTTAAAAAAATATCGCGTCCACATGGGCAACGATCAGTAAAATATCAGGTCCATATGGCAACGCAACGCTTGCTGAAAACGATGCAATACACATGCCACACCTCTAGGGGCACTGTAAGACGGTCCCTTCGGAGACACCAGAGCAATAGAAGTAGTAAGGACGCATGCGCATAAACTATTATGCGCGAGACTTCATATTAGCCACAAAGTCAGAAAAATCTGTTCGTAAAATTACATTATAATGACCAAATATAATGAAAAGTATTTTTCCAGTCTCACCTGTGAAAGGTAATCCCATGTGATCTCGTTTGGACAGTAAACCTGTTGGTACAGTTAAACGCAGCACATGAATGAGGCATCTTTATTCTCCGCTTTGACCCATCCAATATGGCGGCGAGGATGACGTATGATTCTACGCGGAAGGCGGCGTCTTTAATGGTCCGGAATAAATTGAATGCTACACGTTGATGGATTAATTTGTTCTTCTACGCCCTTTTTGAGGAATGTATTGTAGGACTTAAACCAACATCTGAAGAGGTGAGATCGCTCCTTTTTTTCCCTATTTTTGCTGGTGGGATTGACTCTCTCTCTCTCACTTTGCACCATTACACAATAAATATTCACAGTGAAAATATTTTGTAAGCGCGTTTCATGAACCAAGTTATAGGATTTGTTGACAACTCGCATCGAGTTCGTTACACTTCTACCCGGCGTGAAGCACTGACAGTCATGTGGTTGTGACGTCATCGTAAACAAATCCGTTCTACTCATCCAGACGACTTCGCAACGGCGCCGTTGCCAGATCTTTCCACTCTGGAACCCGTTCTCAAAAGATTTCGTTTTGGGGCACCCAAAATGCCAGTGCCGTGTGGACGCCAGGCCGAAACGATAAACAATTTTATCGGATTCACCTGAATCCGTTGCCGTGTGGACAGGGCCTTAAATACACACAGTTGTGCAAGTGTGGGTGGAATCAATGACTTGGAGCTTGGTCCTCTTGTTGATGATGGTCTTAAACACTGGCCTTTCATTTAAACTAAGATCTTTTACCCGACTACATACTGTGAATTGCTCTGCCGATTCTTGTGACGTGACTGAAAAACCTTTTGTGTCACAGGTCTGCTACAGGTTTGTCTCTTTGATGGCAACAGTGCAGAACTTGCTTTTTTATCCACAGGCTCCTTTCCCCCAGACTCTCCTCAGGCCCCAACACATCTTTTAAATACTAACTCTATTCTAATTATTTTTGTCATGTACATCAAGAGGGATTAATGCTGTAGACATTCTGCAATAAAGGTAAAAATAACATTCATAGATTTCTTTATTTATTCATAACTTTGTAGCTAAAAAAGCAGCAGCAGGTTTAAACACAGAGCGCTGGGAAAACAGCACTTTGCACGTGCAGAAAAGCCTAAATTACCCTGTATCACGACGGAAAAAGCCCAAATTCAGAAATACAGGGTGTAGCCCAAATTATGTAATTGAAAGGCCTGGAATGAAATGAAGATTCACCACAGGTATTTATTTTATTGAGGCATTTGATTGCCATTTCTCTCATTTTGATGAATTCAGAGTCTAATGATCTATAATTAGATATTACGACTTTTTTTTTTTTTTACACATGCATCTGCTGTACTCTGCTTCCCCAGAATTTTGTAAACAGTAACACTGAGGATCACTGAGGGGCTTGAACTAGTTTTGTTGTAACTTTATTGACGTAACTCTTGAATAATTACTATAAACTGACCCCTGACTGCTCCCCGGGCGCTCTGGTGTGGCTGCCCACTCCTCTGAGTGTGTGCGTGTGTTCACTGCTTCAGATGGGTTAAATGCAGAGGATGAATTTCACTGTGCTTGAAGTGTGCATGTGACGAATAAAAGTTTCTTCTAAAATGGTGATTTTCAACAAATATTCAACTTGTCCCATCAGACAGGCAGATGTGGATTTGACTTGTCCAGACCAAACATTTGGTTGTCCTGGACAGTCAGACTACCATTAATGTCGAGCCCTGCACTTCAGTCTATGGAGTGAAACCAAGCAATAGCCACTTTACTGAGCACACTAACTTTGTATCTACTCTCACTAGCCCTTTTACTGAGCACCCTATTTATCACAGATGCCTCTTTTCCACCAAAGCAGTTCCAGGGCTGGTTCGGGGCCAGTGCTTAGTTTGGAACCGGGTTTTCTGTTTCCACTGACAAAGAACTGGCTCTGGGGCCAGAAAAACCGGTTCCAGGCTAGCACCAACTCTCTGCTGGGCCAGAGGAAAGAACCGCTTACGTCAGTGGGGGGGGCGGAGTTGTTAAGACCAACAACAATAACAAGACCGCGAAAGATCACCATTTTTAAGCGACGAGAAGCAGCAGCTGTACAAACGCGAAGTCATCCATTATTATTATTGTTGTTGCTGCTGCTGCTGCTTCTTCTGTGTTGTTTTTGCTTCGATATTTGCGCCAAGGTTTATGCAAACGTAGCGACGTAACTGATGTATACAGCGACGTAATGACATGGCTTCCCTTAGCACCGCGAGCTATGGAAAAGCAAACTGGTTCTCAGCTGGCTCGCAAGTTGAACAAGTTGTGAACGAGCACCAGCACTGGCCCCGAACCAGCCCTGGAACTGATTTGGTGGAAAAGGGGTAAGATAGAACTACTGAGGGTGTTGAGTCTATGTGAACAAAATCCAGGTGCGTTTCACCCTCTGGGCAGTTCATTAGGCAGGTGAGAATGCAGCAATCACACTCTGATGTGGACCAAAACCATTAAATGAGGTGGTCTTGGTCTGCGTGTGAACTGTAACCCTGTTAGGTGAGAACAGACTCAACTTGCAGGAAGTGAAGCAAACATTTTGTGATGTGTGTAGCACTTTCTGTAGATAGAAGCTGCTACACTGAACAGCAAGAGCAGACTGAGCCAAAGCACAGAGCTGCAATGAAATAGCATGTCTTCTAGATATTTAGATCAACAAACAAACAAAAAATTAAATGTGTCACAAATGTTTTAAGCTTGCGAGTTATATATTTATTGAACAGTTAATTTAACACTGATTCTGTGCTTGGCTGATTTCTTCACATACAGTATCTATTTAGCAATATTTTTATGCTGATTTTTAAAACGTTTTTGTTGTGAAAGCACTCTAAAGCCCATCCACTGCTGTGCAAAATTTATCAGGCCCTGTCTACCCTATCGATCAGTGAAAAGAGATTAGCACAGGACCACCACTCAAATGATATTTGGGCACTGGATTACTATCAGAACAGCAGTGACATGATTGTGTGTTGCAATGGGATCACAGGTTCCACAGTTTTGCTGGTGTACAGCTGAGAAAAGTCCATCAATGAAAAACATAGCGCAGTAATGCTGTGGTCGGAAACTGAAAGGCTTAGAGGATGAACAATATTCTGTTAGTGTGAAAAGTTAAATAAACAGCTGCAATCTCACTGTTCACCTACAATGTGAACCAACAAGGCTAGTGTGTATAATAAAGAGGTGAGTAAGCCTTCACAGTACAGGGCTGATCCACTGGCGCACGCATGCGCGCACACGCACACACACACACACACACACACACACACACACACACAGATGTCAGTGTCACTGTGTTAATACATGACCAAACGTTAGTGGACACCTGACCATCACACCCATATGTTCTTGTTGAACATCCCATTCCCGATTTAGTCCTCCCCTTGCTTTTAAAACCACCTCTCTACTAGATTTTGGAGCGTGATAGTGTTTAGTTGCTCATTCAGCCACAAGAGCATTAATAAGGTCAGGCATTGATCTCGGGTGAGGACACCTGATGCACAGTCAGCATTTTTAGTTCATCTCAAAAGGCTGAAAATGTTCAGTACCTTGGTTCTTACATTGCTCCAACATCAAATGACATCAAGCATCACAAAGGAAAAGCATAGGGCACATTTTGGAAACTTCAGAAATTTTGGTCTTCAATTGCTGAACTAAAGATCAACCTGTTTAGAGCAGCCATTCTGAGCATCTTTCTCTATGGAAGCGAGTCCTGGATTATCACTAAGAAGCTTGAAAACCAGACAGACTCATTCCAAACTGCATGCTTGAGAATCATTATCCTTGAGATAAAGAACGAAGACCATGTGTCCAATGAAGAAGTTTACAAATGAACAGAATCAAAGTCTCTCTCGGTCATCATCATCGATTGTCAACTACACTTCCTTGGCCATTCCCTACGGAGACTGTGGTTGGTTGAAGAGAGCAACTGGACTTGCTTGACGATTCTTGAAAACGTTTCGCCTCTCCTCCGAAAGGCATACTCAGTTCTGTCTGACTACTAGGGAGTATCCAGTATTTATTCTCTCATGGATCATCATAGAATCCGAATCAGAATGCTGATGGCTGCATTGTGGGCGGCTGATAAGATGTCATAGACACCCACCTCTGTTCAATGATGGTCGTTCCAGGTTGACAAAAATGAACGATCCTCTCTGGCTAAGATGTCTGCCAGTTTTCTGGAAGTCCTCTCATACTCCCACACCAGTTGAAGGGATCTCATCCCAAAGTGCGTAGAAACATATCTGGTGCGGGAGTATGAGAGGACTTCCAGAAAACTGGCAGACATCTTAGCCAGAGTGGATCGTTCATTTTTGTCAGCCTGGAACGACCATCATTGAACAGAGGTGGGTGTCTATGACATCTTATCAGCCGCCCACAATGCAGCCATCAGCATTCTGATTCGGATTCTATGATGATCCATGAGAGAATAAATACTGGATACTCCCTAGTAGTCAGACAGAACTGAGGATGCCTTTCGGAGGAGAGGCGAAACGTTTTCAAGAATCGTCAAGCAAGTCCAGTTGCTCTCTTCAACCAACCACAGATTACTATGTACCTGGACGACTGAGTTTCTTCACAGATATGTCCCTACAGAGACCCACAAAAGATCTGGTGTCAAAGTTTGCTTTATACTCTCCAACTCATGGGACCATGTCAAGAGGAAGACCGAAAGGTGCAATTCAACAAGTACATATCTCAACTGCTGTGTAATGAACATGAGATGAGTTCAGAAAAGATCTGGAATTCTGCTCAAGACCGTGTTGGTTGGAGAAGATTCACCAAGGCCGCTTGCCGTCGTTTGCCCTAAGAATGACGCAATTAACAGAAAGAAAGGTGTCCAGTGGGGTTGAGGTCAGGGCTCTGTGCAGGTCACTGAAGTTCTTCCATTCCAACCTTGGCAAACCATGTCTTCATGGATCGCACTTTATGCACAGGAGCATTGTCATGCTAGAATATACAAAGACATCCTGTACAACTGTGTTTCTCCATCTTTGTGGCCCTTTTGGAAAGGTCCACATGTGGGTGTGAAGGTTGGGTGTCCACAGATTTTTGGCCATCTGCTCAGTGGTGCTCATTATATTGATGTTGATAAACTGTGTACAAAAACAGATGGGCTACAGTACATTGTTTATAATTTAAAGTGCACCTACTGTATATGGTAGATGTAAATAAAATGGCCATTGAGTGTACATTCCTAATAAAACTTTAACTGAAACCAGAGAGGCGGCATGATGGTGCAGAGGTGAGTACTGTTGCCTCACAGCAAGCAGGTTCTTGGTTCAAATCCGCCAGGTCAGCTGAAGTCTTTCTGTATGGAGGTTAAATGTTCTCCTCATGCATGTGTTGGTTTCCTCCAAGTGCTCAGGTTTCCATGGTCCAAACAGATTAGGTCAGTCCAGCTGTCTATTCAAAATTGCTCATGTGAATGTCTGTCTGTGTTAGTTCTGCTGGAGACCTGCTCATTATCAAACATCCTTTTAAGACACTTGACTTTTTTAAAGTCTGGTTTCTCTGAAGGTTTCTTCCTCATGTCGTTTCAGGGAGTTTTTCTTTGCCACTGTCACCCCTGGCTTACTCATTAGAGATTTCTCTAAAGCTGCTTTGGGACAATGTTCGTTTTCAAAAGCGCTATAAAATGAAACTGAAATTAATAACTACCCAAAATCACTCTTAGAGCCACAACTACGTCCCATTCAGACAGGTGCTGCTCACCGCCATCCTAAAACCGCCTCATCTTCCAGAGCAAACACACCCGTATTGTAACAGATCCCGCCTCCTGCGCTACGACTGGCTGGTAGTATTCACCAAAACAAGGCATACACCAATTAAAACACTGAATGAGAGCGCGATGCGGAAGTGAAGTTTTCGGAGTACAGGTGGAAAAACAAATAAGCTAATCAGGTTTAGCTTCTCTAGCTAGCTTGTACTTTTTGTTTGTTTGTTTGATCTGTGCCTACTAACTTGCTAAATTGTGTTGTAAGAGGCTGCAGAGAGCGCATATTTATTTTCTTATTAGTATGGCCTCATTAGGTTTATCGTTTAAAGCATGCTAGTTTACTAACAACACACACACACTCACCTCTCAGGGTCTCTTGGAAACCTAAAGAAAGCCAGATCAGACTGAGTGCTTTTCCGGGTGCAGTTTGGAGCGGCGCAAAAATTTGGCATTGTTTATGAACCTAGTATAAATAAACTGTTCCTGTTTACAGTCCACGCATTATTTTATGTATATTAAAATTGAACAGTGTCGTATTTTCCCACTACATCAGCACATAGCTACTACACAAGCTAGCTAGGGAGCTAAACAGCTAACAAAACACGGAACTGCTATCCCAGAATGCATTTCGACACCCGTCCTATAATAATGCTACAGTTTCTGTCACAAGAAACGTCTGTTAAAATGAGTCAAAATCAAAGAAAATAAACAACAATATGATTGGACTTTATAAGATCCGTCGAAATAAATACCTCGATAGACGTTTTGGATTATAAATGAAAAAGTCGCTCAGATTTTCCTGCTTTAGTTCTGATATTCGGTATGAGACGGTATTTGGAAGGTAACTGATGTTGAATTCGGGCATTTACGCGATAAAATAACTGTAAATTTACCTCAGGATGGAGATGTATCAGTATAACAGCGCATACATTGGATCGCTTCCGTTGTTTTCTGACTTAGTAAGAAACCTGAAAATAATGGGCTCGTCCGGGATTTGAACCCGGGACCTCTCGCACCCGAAGCGAGAATCATACCCCTAGACCAACGAGCCGTGTGTTTCTATTATAATAAATATCTTCTTAAATCAACGATACAGCGTTCCAACGCCGGTTCCAAAAGCCGAGGGGTTTTTTTGGGGGGGGGGTCATGGTATGACCAAAAGTTTGTGGACATCATCTCATCGCACCCGTACTGTATGTTCTTGTTGAACACCACAGTCCAGAGTTAATCCCTGCTTTACTGTTAAAATAACCTCCACTCTTCCGGGAAGGTTTTCCACTAGATTTTGTATCGTGGCTTTGGGAATGTGTCCCCATTCAGTTACTGCTGTTGGGTGAGAAATCTTGGGTTGCAGTTGGTCTTCCAGTTCATACTAAAGGTGGGGTTGAGTTCAGGGATCTGTGCAGGACACTCAAGTCCTTCGACACCAACTTTGACAAATCATGTCTTAGAGCCAACTTTGTGCACAGGGACACTGCCATACTGGAACAGGTTTGGGCCCCTTCGCTCTACTGAATGTAAACTGCACTGCTGCAGCGTACAAAGTCATCCGATACAGTTGTGTGCTTTCAATTTTGTGGCAAAAGTTTAGGTAAGAACCACAAACAGGTGTGATGGTCAGGTGTCCACATATTTTTGACCATACAGTGCAGGTAGCTCACAAGTTGAAACGTGTCAATTTCCTGTGAAATGATCTAAACAGTTGTACTCACTGCTACCTTACTAGAAACACCTGTACACCTGCTCATAGCCAACCAGAGGGCAGCAGCACAGGGTATAAAAGCATGCAGATACAGATCTAGAACTTTGGTTACATTACAAGCAAATGTTCTCATCCACAGTGACGTACAAAGTACCCAAAGCAACCTGGGGGTGCCTTGCTCAAGGGCACTTAGTTGGTCCAGGGAAGCAAACCAGTGACCTTTTAGTCCCATAGCTGCTCCATTAGGCCATGGCTTTCAGTTCATGTTCGCATTAGAACGTGGAGAAAATGCGAACTCGGTGGTTGACCACAGCATTGTTGTTGGTACTGGATAGGTTGGTTAGATAGTGCTGAACTCCTAGTATTTAAACAATCTCCATGGTTTACACAGAATGGTGTGAAAAACAAAAACATCCAGCGAGTGGTAGCTCTGCACATGGAAATGCCTTGCTCTTGAGAGACATCACAGGAGAATCGCTAAACTGGTTTCAGCTGACAGAAAGGTGATGGTAACTTTACCACTCTGTACAAACGTGGTGAATAGAAAAGTGTCTTGGAAAACACTTAACTTTGAGGAGGATGGGATACAAGATCAGACAACCACATCAGGTTCCACTCCTGTCTGCCAAGAACAGGACAGAGAGTGGATGTGAAACAGTTGTGTATGAAAATCCTAGGAGATGAACGGTTTATGAATTGCTCCATTCAAATGACAATACCATGGTTAAAGTCCGTGATTCCCCCCCCAATTACATAACACTTTTGACCTGCATGTGAATGATTTTATCCATTGCACTACTGCCACATGATTTGTTGATTCATGAACTGCAGGAAAGCGCAGATGTAAAGATGTTCCTAAAATGGTGTAGTGAGTGTATATATTTGCACTGTTCTTTGTTTGTTGAAGCATCTTAACACTCTAAGGACCATTAAATAAGATTTTTTTTCTCCTAGTTAAAATTATACATCATTTTAAATGGAAAAGCCAACATAATTTTCACCTCATTAATAAGTACAGGAAAACACAACTTGATTAAACCTAATGCTCTGCAGTACAACATGCAGACTCGAGTTTCTAAAAAAAAAAGCATCACAGCATACACACACAGGAACATCACCATTATGAAACTAGTGATACGCAACAGTGCGTTTGGGATCCCAGACCATCAACACAAATTATCTCCAAGAAAGAGTGTGGATACAAGAGCAGATTTGTTCCTTATTTATGGTCAGATCAGCATTCCTACTTTTTGTTCACTCAAATCTTTGAAAAAAGGGCCAGTGGTGTACGAAAATATTTTCTCCTCTATGCTAGAATATTTCTGATTAAACCTAATGCTCACTAACAACATTTTTATACTTGTGACCCAAGGAAAGCTCCTCTTAAAAAAATAAATAAATAAGAGTTGTAATTATATACCAGGAGAAATGTAGCGAATTCTGTATTTCCTTTATTAAAAAATATAAATATATATACACATCAAGTCTATTTCAACTATTAAAAAGGGGCTGCATTTCAGGAAACGACACTAAATCAGAGAGCTAAAACAGGTAGACACTTAATATCGGTTTAGTTTTTCCAGGTTTATTTTTGGAATGTTTTGAGCTCAGCAAATTGCTGTTCCCCACTCAAATGGGGTCATTTATAAAAACTATTTTTAAAAGCCATTTAACATTTATATGAACCATTTCTCATCACCATTACTCTTCTCAGAATATGTAAATATATCAAACATTATTTGTTTTATAAGAGGGTAAAGATGCCTTCAGCAAAATAAACACCACTCGTACAATAGTGTCCTGTTACCTGATTTAGCAGCAGGACACTAAAGATTCATTCGTAATATGCATGGAGTTGGTCTTAGTCAATACCCAATGCAAAGTGTGAGCACGGGTGGAGAACACGTCACAACCTGTTATACTATAAAGTGTGGGTGGGATTGCTTATGCAATTAACTAACAATTACTTCTTTGACTGCAAAGTGATTGAGAACACTGACTCTCTTGGAAACATGCATATGCCCATGTGCCATCAGTGCCATATTTAGATTCTGTTTAAACAGTATATGGGAAACAAGCACCAAACAAAATGTCTGACAAACTCAACTTGCACTCAGTAGCTACAGTAGACTGCCTGAATAGTTTAGCTGAAGTATGGTCCTTCGGTAAAAATTAGCATGTCATCCAAAGTAAGTAGAAAAAGTAGCATCACCCACCAACTGATGACCCAAAAAAACAAAACAAAATAAAAACAAACAAAAAAAACCCCAAACCCCCCCTTTTGTAATCTTTCACAGCTACTCCGTAGCCTGCAGAGCAGCAGTGTTGTGCCAAACTATGGTTTCATGGTGGAAAAAAAACAAAAAAAACAAACAAACAGGCTTTTGATGTTTAAGCAAACAATAATTCAACCAAGCTTTGCAAAATTTCCATTTTGCAAAAGTAGTTGATAGACATTTGGTATGGACAAAACTGATCATTTAATAAAACGCTGTGTTTGAGTGGTGAACTGCTACATTATTGGTTACAGAACCATAAAAAACCAATTACTTTGGTATTTAAAAAAATATGTAAAGTTCACAGCATAATTCAAGAGGGGATAAAGGCAGTCACAAATTTCAGTGAATATTCCCGTACTAAAAAAGTGAATAAGCAAATTTAACAGTGTTCAATGGAAAGCATACAATCAAAAGGAAAAGGAACAAATAAATAAAATCAAACATCTCATATGGGGTGACTAACTCTGTTGTGAAATCCTACTTCGATAAGAAAGAATTGTAGGAAGTCACGATTAAAACACTTGACCCTGTAATTATGAGTCCCTTAAGTCCCTTTGTTAAATAAAGGCCTCTTAATAACCTCTTGATTACTTTTTAACTCTAGTCAGCATTCCTCTAAATAATTATCGTTTACGTTAAAAGAAGAGGAAAGCCGTCTTTATCCGAACAGTATTGTCCATGCTCTTTTCGTTCAAATGTTCAAAAATCATAAGGCCAATAGGGTTCTTAACAAGAACCCCCTAATATGGATCTGACCCCATTCAGTGCATCTTCTCCATAACTGGAATACATAGTGAGACGCATCTCAGCCTGAACGCTACTGCAGCTCAATCTGCTCCCACAGTCTGAGCACACGCTTCTCACAGTTACACAATACAGACAACACTAAAGACCACTGAGAGTACTTCTTCCTGCACACACTACAGGTTTTAAAAACACACATCTCCTTTTCAAATAAAGGGTAAATAAATTATCAAGAAAAAAATTTTTTTTTGCTAAATGTTTCACTGTTGGAATTTAAATTGATGGTTTTTTGCATTGCTTTAAATGTAGATAGCTGTGTGGCAGTTCTTGGCTCTGAAATATTAGAGATTTAAAAAAAAAATTTTAACGAACGACGAGTGGGACATGAGTACTATGTGTAGTGAGTGAACTGGAAGATGCAAACTTATGATGGTCATTTTGCAGTATTACGAATGTGTCTGTTAAGTGGAAAAGAGATTTGAATACATATACTTTAAATACTCTTCAGTTGTAGCGTTTCAGTGATATCTCCCCTAAAAAGTGAGCAGCTTTTTGTTCTCTATGCACCATTTAAAAATAGGAGAAAAGGAAAATATCACCTAGAAAAAAAAAATATTCATAACCACATTACAGAAAACAAAACATTTTTAGATTAGTCACGAACTAGCCATGGAGCTCGGCTGAACGCAGACTCCAGACATCGGAGACTCATCTCTATCAATGCCTTGTCTCATTCCCAAATGTCCCTCTGTTATGAAGTGCCCAGGTCCTGTGTTGGAGGGAACGGAGTACGGTGGATGTCCAGCAATGCCAGTTTCTTGGCGGGGATTTGAGAAGGCACCCAAACCCATGCTCCCGATTCGGCTGAAGTCCAGGGCTGTGGTGGGCCCCTGGCGGAACTGGTACACCTGGTGGCCATGGTTTCCTGTGGAAGAGGAAGAGGTGGAGGAAGAGGAGGCAGAGGAAGACAGCGATGTCATGGACAGATGGCCATGCCCAACCTCCATGGAGTCCTGTGTGGAGGCGCTGTTGGTGGGAGAGTTGTAGAGCCGTGACCGAGGGAATGATGTTATGACCTGTCCGTGATGATGGTGGTGATGGTGGTGGTGGTGGTGGTGATGAGGGTGTAATGCTTTAGGATGCTGGGGAGGCACATGAAAAGTGGTCTCCTGCACTGGATGCGTCTCTACAGTGACCACTTCAGGGCCAACACCATCAGTCCATACTACAGGAGGATGGTAAGGCTGTCTTTTCTGTAAGAGAAGGAAACACAGGCACAACCATTCACATACACATGCAAAAATAGCAGAAAATAGTGCGGTCAATACAAAACAGGTGCCAACACTTCTTTCAAGAAAATCCTAGTGCACAGAATTTTTTTTTTTTTTACAAAGAATACCTTTGTATAGTTTTACACTAGAATACTGCTTTACTTATTTCTTTTCTCTTTTTTTTAACATAAAAAGACACCAAGAACATTAAGACACTATCAAAACAAAAAGTTTGGTGTGACAGCTACTTAAGGAATAATATATTTTGAGGCATGTTATTATTAATTTTTATAATTTTTTTTTTTTTTTGGGGTGGGTGGGTGTTGGGTTGAGGGAGATCAGTGACGTAAGCTGTTATTGTTACCACACTGAAGTCGCTAATCTTCCTAAACCAGCAAATCACAAAGCATGTTACTTTCCAATAAAATTAATGATTACAATTTTAAATTAATTAATCAGAGAAAAAGCAATTTGTCAAACTGGAAAGTGCAAAGCAAACTTTCCCATGCCTGGAAAACCTACGTTCTATTTCGACCACTACGTTCATTTCTACTGACCGCCAGAAATGGTACTTTAAGCACCTGGATGTCCATCATGTGTACGTGCAGGTCGAGTGTTTGTATCAACAAAGGTCACCTGTGACCTGGGTGATGTATGCCCCCTGCCCCAGCACTAAAGGCACGTTCACCCAGGAAGTGATCTCTTGCCACCATCTTGCGTTGGTAAGTAGGTTTCAGGAGCGCACAGGCATTGCTGGTAGTCTTGTAACTTGAGACAAGTTGGAGCTGCAAACTTTCGCTCTCCAAAGACTGTGATTAACCTTTTATTTACAGTTAAGTGTGTTCCGTAGGCTTTCGAGCAAGTCACAGATGATGTTATACAACAACAGGCAAGTACATTTTTTTTTAAGCTGTATGAGTGAACTTGCTCTGATTCAGCAGTCTAATGCCGCTTTTCCACTACCAACGCGGCTGAGTTGGGCTGAGCCGTGCCGTGCTGAGTTGGGCTGAGTCGAGCTGAGCGGGGCTGTTGGAGTTGCATTTCGACTACAACCACGCTGAACCGTGCTGGCTGGAAGTGGGTGGACACTTTGGGTGGAGTTAGCGAAAGTGGGTGGACGTCACGTGATGTCGTTAGGCGGCGCAAACAGTGACATCAGTGACCTTTTAAGCGGTAGTCTCACGACCCGGATAGTAAACAATAAACATGGAGGACATGGAGTCGTTAGTGTTGCTGGTCTTGGTGCTGTGGCTTGTTGTCACCGACAACGCCAACAGATACTGGCAAGAGCGTATAGATGAGGCGAGGCGCATAAGGCTTCAGAAATTCTCGTAATTCGTAATTATTCTTCTTCCGGGTTTACGGTGTTTACAGATCCCAGCGCGCTCGCGGGGCGTGTGTGGGCATGTGAGGACACTCCTCCTCACCAATCAGTGCACAGGGGAGTGTCTCTTCACGCCCCTAGCCCCACTCGGCTCGGTTTGGCTCGCTTCAGCCCTACTCCAAAACCGTGCGAGTTTTGGTTGCTAAGTAAGGCTGAAGCGAGCCGAGTCGTGCTGCTCTGAGGTAGTCGAAACGCGAGCCGTGTCGGGCTGAAGCGAGCTGAAAAAGGGTAGTGGAAAAGGGCCATAAGAGGGATAACCAAGTTTGTGATCAGGTGGTGTCTCTCGCCTTAACGCTGATCTTAAATGCAATTCATTTCGGTATCAGGCTGGGATCTCCCCTTGTAGCTCTCTTTTACGAAACGCAAACCGTGTTAGCATAACAGGCCTTTGTTTGAGAGTTGGATGGTTACTATCCACTTATGTTATCGAAGACTGGCTATTCAGCTGGATTAATTAAGAAACTACATTGAAAGTTAGGGGTTATTCTCCATGATTTTTGTTTATATTGTTGTTTGTTGGGAAGTCTAATTACGTAATTAGTCTGTGTTAATTTATTATTGACTAAGTGCAAGTCGGTTGCTCACCCCTAACTGCACCAAATGCACTTACATAGTAAGAGAAGAGAAATCCTCTGAATAGGCTAGTAATTAGGCTACCACATCAACCTAGGTTTAGTGGAAGCAGTAGTTGATAATGTTCATTGGTTGCCAAGCCCTTCTTGAGCCAGATGATGGCCATGATCAGTGTCCCTCTTGCCTTGGGGTTGAACACTTAAGGCAGGAACTGACAGAGCTGGCATGCTTGAATTGAAGCTGTACGAGTCTAGCAACACAGTCAGCCAGGGCAAAATAAGCTTGCTCTGATTCGGCAGTCTAAGAGGGATAACCAAGTTTGTGAACAGGTGGTGTCTCTCACCTTAACGCTGATCTTGAATGCAATTAATTTCGGTATCAGGCTGGGATCTCTCCTTGTAGCTCTCTGTTACGAAACGCAAAATAAGCTCTCAATTGCCCTCTGCACAGAGGAACAGCGCTGTGCTAGTGCACACAAGCACCGCAGATCTGAGTCACAGGAGGCCCCCACTAGATCCCCCGGCCCAGAAGGTTGATACTTTGGCCTGAGTTTGCAGAGATTAAGACCCTCCTATACTTAATCTGCAACAACCTAGCGCACAGCCTGCTAGCGTACCCGCTACAGCTGCACAACAGTCTCCTTCTGAGGCACTGCTTCTGGCAGATCTGAAGGTCATTGGTTCAAGCCCCAGCACTGACGAGCCTCCACTGTTGGGCCCTCGAGCAAGGCCCTTAACCCTCCCTGCGCCAGGAGCACCATGTCATGTACCCCCTTGTTGTACGTCACTCGGGATAAGAGCGTCTACTAAATGCCTGTAATGTGATGCAATTATTTCACTGTAGTCTCCCACAAGGTAGCAAGGCGTCAAAAATTGTAAATGTTATGGCTAAACTGTAGATACTGGTGTTTTTTCCAATGTAGATGGCAAATTTAGTAACCCAAAAACCATCATTTTATATACACATACAGTGGAACTGCATACATATTTTAAAAGTAACTTTATTTTTCTTGCGATATGCTCAATGTTTTTCTTTTTTGTGTGTTGAACATTTTTAAGAGCCAAGTCATTCTAAAAACTCCACTGACCTGAGAGCGGAGGTTGTCACAGTCTATGCTTGGCATTGCTGTGCTAAAGTGCCCTCCACTGTGCCTATGATGGTGAGTGGGATCAGACCTCGCTCTGCCACTGGTACTCGTTCCAGATGATCCTCCTAAAATCACAGAAAAGGTGCCGTGTTAACTTTTTAACTGCTTTCCACAAACATTTCACATAAAATCACAAAATATTAAAACTCTGAATATTGTTTTACCATATGTATATGACCAGAAATAGTACTGTTTCAACCTAATTCTACTAACTGCATCAGCAGTGTACGTGTGATTGCTATGGACAAGAAATTCTATAAATTTTAATTAATTTATATCAGTTAAGAAATTCTATACATTTTCTGACAGAGGAATTTGTGGGTGTGTTTGTGGCATTTGTACCACAAAATTTGTTACTTTACCTGAAATTATGTTTGATATATCACTCCAACTGAATAAAAGAACAGCTTCAGTCAGACGGTCTCTCACATCTGCCTCCTCATAAGACATTTTTTTTAGTTGCTGTTGCAGTAAAACAGTTGCAGCTTTCAAGTCAATTAATAAAAGGCTTATTTATAAATTTAAATATCTCATTCTCATCTCATTATCTCTAGCCGCTTTATCCTGTTCTACAGGGTCGCAGGCAAGCTGGAGCCTATCCCAGCTGACTACGGGCGAAAGGCGGGGTACACCCTGGACAAGTCGCCAGGTCATCACAGGGCTGACACATACAGTGCGTTTACATGCACATCCAAATCGAGCTACTGTCGGTAATCGAGCTAAGGGTCCCAGCAGGGGTGCCAGAGAAATCCAATCCTACATGCACACAAGGAAATCGAGCTATTGTGTGAGGTACATTGTGCACCCGAGCCACAGGTGGCGCTACACGCCCCATCGTGTTGGTACACTTCCAGTTGTCATCATGAAGAGCTATTCAAGAGTATAAACAAAGTTATCAGTTCCGTGTTCACAAGAAGAATGACGACGAGGACAGCAACATCGATATATATATATTTTTTTCAACTCCTTAAGCTGAATGAGCATGAACTATCTCCTCATTGCTCCAGAAGTGCACGTTTCTACTACTGTTGTCATGCCGACCGAGGCTGTTGTGTTTCCCACTTGTGATCTCGTCACTTCCAGAAGGGGCAGTGCTGAAGTAAGTAGCTCGACAGGGTTTACATGCACTAAGTAGCTCGGCTACAATTGCATAATTTAGGTCGCGTAGCTCAATTACGAGAAATCCAGTTCGGTTTGATTTCAGCCGAGCTAAGGTGTTTCCATGGCATTTAGAACTTCGATTTCAGTCGAGCTATGGCAGAAATTCGATTTTCTCTATGTGCATGTAAACGCACTGATAGACACAGACAACCATTCACACTCACATTCACACCTACGCTCAATTTAGAGTCACCAGTTAACCTAACCTGCATGTCTTTGGACTGTGGGGGAAACCGGAGCACCCGGAGGAAACCCACGCGGACACGGGGAGAACATGCAAACTCCGCACAGAAAGGCCCTCGCCGGCCACGGGGCTCAAACCCGGACCTTCTTGCTGTGAGGCGACAGCGCTAACCACTACACCACTGTGCCGCCTAAATTTAAATATTCATATTATAAAGGTGTTTCCATAAAAGAGAATGTGTGTTTTTACCCCTCTTGGGACAGGAAACATATTGAAATACTTGGTTGGCCGGCTTCATAGATTGTTGTTTAGTTTTAAAATTAATATATAATTGCTTAATTGAATTTTAAGAACCAAGTGCAATTCAGTGATTATGATTTCTGAACAATTATGTGACTCCTTGGAACTTACTCATAAATGAGTCGGTTCTTTCATTTTCATATGTTCACAGACAAAAGGACACAGGGCCTGAACTGACAGGGGATGCAAGGTGAAGTCCTTCTAAAAATGGTTTCCAGGTCAAGTGGATTAAACCAAATTTACAAAAATACTATACATTTCCAGGGATGAGACTGCTAAATTACTAAAAAAATTAGACTTATTCACAATTCTACTGTAAATGTTCTGTACTATTCGGAAAAGGTGTGGTCAATCCTGAATAACTGCTTAGTCAAAATACAAATTCAAGCTCCAAAACTGTATACTATTCTTTAAAAAAATAAACCACCAGACTATGGCGATATATCATTATAAATTATAATACACTATGCATTTTGTGATTTCTTTTTATATGTTTTAAAATGTGTCACTGCTGGAAAGCACTGTCTGTTAGTGTTAGGAAGCGTTGCTGTGATTTACAGGGAGAGGGAGAAAGATGCCACTCCTCCCACACAGACAGCATGGCTAGCTCTGCTCCCATTGGCTATAGATGTCTGTGGCAATGTTGGGATTTGAACTTGTGATTTCCCAATGATGGCACAAACAACAAGCTTTACAAATGTATAGAATTTGGGAGAGGAAGATTTTGATCTATGATACAGAACTATGATTATGAGGGACTTTAACCCTCAAAAATCAAACCCAACAAAATATTTTTGCAAGATTAAATATATAAGGCGGCACGTTAATGGTCCTGCAAATAAGGGTATCACAATTACCCTGTAGTACCACAGAAAAAGCAGTTTTGTGTTCAGTAGACAAGCTCTTTTAACAGAAGACAAGCTATAGGCCTGTTTTATTCTCTTATTGTGTGTCAGGCAAAACGAAACCAATCTGGATCTAACCTAAACAGTATGTGTTGCATAAATAAACAAATAAATAAAACAAACAGCTTTATAATGTTTAGCCTCAGTAGAACCTATTTTAATGCAGGAATACCATCATCTTCTCTAAGAAAGAAGTTGAATGAAGTTGCATTTTGATGTTCTCATTCATAGAACAAGGTGAAACCTCTTAATAGCACTTATTGAGTCACTTGATTGCTGTAAGTAGGGACCACTGAGTAGGCAAAGTGGGACTCTATTTGCAGGGCACCTGAGCTTGAGGATGTACTAGAAGTGGTCCCTGAGGACTGCGAATGCTCAAGTGCAGGACTTGTTGAAACACTGCTGCTTGTGTTGGTTCCTTCATCTGCAGTCTTCTTAAAGAAGCTGTGCTGGAGCGCATAGTAGGGCTGGATTCGAGTCTTGGGGTCGTAGTCTAGCATTCTGAGCACAAGGTCCTTGAACTTCAAGTAGTCAGCCACTGCATGGCCAGACTCACCAGCTCTTCGACCACCAGGTCCACCAGCCTCCACCCCCAAAATGGTATGGAGTTTACGAGAAGCTGGAGGCTTGTACTGTTGACAAACAAACAACTTAGTAATGAACATACAAGCTCACTATAGTCCATAGAAAAACAGAAATAAAATGCACCCTTTTCCCGTCTTTGGTCTTCTTAATGCTCCACGTCCCATCTGATAATTTCTCAAAAAACTTTCTGGCTTTTGGTGCTAGGTCCATTATGTGACTGGGTGGGATACCAAGGACTTCAACAATTTTGTTCATTTGGTCCACCTGAGTGAAATGAAAAGAGCTTTCATTTTTTCCCCTCTACACACATACTGTATGTGTTAACAATTAAGCACAAAATAGAAACATAACACCAAACCAATATACTGTACAATTTGACAGTACGTCCTTTGATAGACTGTACAATTACAATAACCTCCTCAGTGGGCTGCTATGTTTATTTGTTACAAATCTTAGATTTCCTGACACAGACAATCCATGACGGATCTTTAGACATTTAGTTGAGAACACCCCAACCCAAATTGAATAATTCACTGTAGCCACACTGTTAAAGTTTAAAAAAAAAAAACAACCCCCCCCGCTTTTTACTGACTCAATCATGAGGTTTCTCACCTCATTGGCTCCACTGAACAGAGGCTCTCCTGTATGCATCTCCACCAGTATGCACCCCAGAGACCACATGTCTATTGTCAGATCATATGGCATTCCTAACAGCACTTCAGGGGAGCGGTAGAATCGACTCTGGATATACTGATATATCTGAAAAAGATGCAATTACATTTAAATAATTAAGAAAGGAAAAACAACAACAACAACAACAACAACAACCCACACACAAACAATGAGAGAAACTGTTCTAATTATACCCTCTGTCCCAGTTGGCAGGAGCTTCCAAAGTCCACTATTTTAATGGCGCTTCTCTTGGGGTTACATAGTAGGATGTTCTCTGGCTTGAGGTCACAGTGGATGATGCTGAGTTCAGGAGTGGCAAGAAACAGCAGTGCTGTGCAGAGCTGCTGGGCAAACTTCCGCGTCAGGTTTAAAGAAACTCCTCTGAAGTTTGTGTTTCGTAACAAATCATACAAGTTGTATGACAACATTTCAAACACTAAACAAAGGTGATTCCGAAACATGAAGTGCCGCTTCAGATGAACTAAAGGGGGGGAGGGGAAAATATATTAAGGGGCTTTACTGAACTGAAAAATTATTTTACTGAAAACAATGTAATGTAATACACACTAATAGAAAAACAATTATAGTTTATACAATAAACTGCATCATTAATACACCATGTAGCCCAAGATTCAAAATGTCATCTGAATTTAATACCTATGTAATATTTCATTTCTGTATCATGTTTGTTCATGAGCTCCAGCAGCCGCACTTCAATCTGAGCTTGATTCAGAAAAGCCTTCTTGTTCTTGATGATTTTGATTGCGACCCATTCCTGTTCAGCACGGTCATAAGCTTTAACAACCTGCAAGAAGCCAATTAAAAGACACATCAGTACATATTTAAGTTTCAGTGACACACCAAAGACGACAATAAGAATACTAAAGTGGTGTCAGGCATGTACACTACTTGGTCAAAAGTTTGGACACACCTGCCCATCATACCCATATGTACAGCCTTCCTCAAATTTGGCACAAAGTCTGATGCACACAACTGTCTACTGTAGAATAATCACTGTAGAGTTCCTCTTGACTGGAACCAAGAGGCCCAAAATATGTTCCAGCACAAAATGAGATCCATGGCAGCATAGTGGTGCAGTGGTTAGCACTGTCGCTTCACAGCAAGAATATTCTGGGTTTGAGCCCAGCAGCTGATGGGGGCCTTTCTGTGCGGAGCTTGCATTTTCTTCCTGTGTCTGTGTGGGTTTCCTCTGGGTATGCCAGTTTTCCCCCCCACAGTTCAAAGACATGCAGTTAGGTTAACATGGGACAGCCTTGGCCTGAGGTTGGGCTGAAGTGCCCTTGAGCAAGTGCACCTAATCCACAACTGCCCACTGCTCTGGGTGTGTGCGCGCGCTCATTGCTCACTTGTGTGCGTGTGTGTGTTCACTGCTTCAGATGGGTTTGTGGCAGCGGGGGCGTGGCCAAGCAGCAGTCTGTGAATGGAGGGCGGGGTCAGGGAAGGTAAGTGGCTAAGTCATTCCACCTGCTGTCAATTAATGTGTGTGTTTGTTACAGGGACAGAGCGTAAAAGGAGAGAGAGCGAGCAGAGAAAGAGAGCTCTCTCCCCAACCACAATGCGTGTGTGAGTGAGTGAGTGATGGATGGATGGATGAAAGGAAGCAAGCAAGCTGAAAAGCCGAATAAAAAGATATTCGTACAAATATCAACTCTCGCCTGCCGTGCTTCTGTGCTCCACCCACATCAGGAAGTTTTACAGTGGTGCCGAAACTCAGGAGCACAGAAGCGCGGCAGGCAAGAGTTGATATTTGTATGAATATCTTTTTATTCGGCTTTTCAGCTTGCTTGCTTCCTTTCATCTATCCATCCACTCACTCACTCTCACACACACACGCATTGTGGTTGGGGAGAGAGCTCTCCTCTTCTCTCTCTCTTTTTATGCTCCGTCCCTGTAATAAACAGACACACACACACACTAACAGCAGGTGGAACGACTTAGCCACTTACCTTCCCCGACCCCGCCCTCCATTCACAGACTGCTGCTTGGCCACGCCCCCGCTGCCACAGGGTTAAATGCAGAGGTTAAATTTCACTGGGTGCTCAAGTCTGTGCTCGAGTGTGTGTGTGACAAAGGTTTCTTGGCTGCCTGAGACCCCGTCCACACGTAGCCGGGTATCTGCTAAATCGAAGATATTTTTCTACGTTTTGGCCTGTCATCCACATGAAAACACATCAAAAACGAATATTTAAAAAAAACTCCGGGCAAAGTGAAGATTTTTGAAAACTCCGTGTACGCCTTTTCGTGTAGACAGAGATAACCGGAGGTTTGCGTTTTAGAACGTCACAATCTGCGCCAAAAAAATGACAACAACTCTGCCCTGACGTCAAACGTGCGACCTTTGTTTACTGCAGAAGCCAGATTAAGCATGGACTTAAGCTAGCCGCACACCACGGCGATCCACGCGGTACCGAACCGACCCATTTCAGAGCCGACTCCCGACAGGGCACGCACACATCCCCGACTGTTGACGAGTGCAGTCGCGATTGAAGCGACATGTGACAACTTAATAGCTTTGTGATTGGCTATTGGATATAATTACTGTTAAATCCAACACTTGAAGATGCTACAGGCTGAATTACAAATGACACAACATGGAATATGTAGCGCACTATCTAGGCTGCATGAGCTATTATTCCCAACCTTAAATAGTGCACTTATATAGGGGAGTTAAAGCGATTTGGAATTCAGCCACACAACTTGAGCAGAGTGGCTTTCCAGCCCACTGTGTCTATGGATAAAGCTTCAGTCTATGGAATTACAGTATATACCTGCATTAGGTGCTACCAACACGTATTTCTCGCGCTAGAAATTGTGTTTAATGATGTCACGTGTTATATGCGAAAGATATGATTGGCTACTGCTAGCGACTCTCGCCGATCAGTCTGGCTCCCGATTAGTTTTTCGAATCGGCTGTGAGATGAGTCGGTACCATCGAAAACTAGTCTTTACGCCTGACTCGCGACTTCAGTTGGCTCGGTACGCTGAAAATCGGCGTAGTGTGCGGCTAGCTAAAGAGTAATGGATCGGAGTAGTGCCTTGAAAGCGTTAATTATTGTGCAGGTGCTATTTACATCTTTAATTTTAGAAGCCCAACTACTGCTCCAAGAGCACAGGCGATGTGATTAGGGGGTAGGATTTGGGGAAATAGCCATCTACAGGTTTGGAATGCTTATGAATGTGATTGAAAACGCAGATGTTCGGTTATGTGTGGAAGGGATTTTTTTTGAAGACGAGGTGGTGTGGATAAAACATTTTTATAAACGGAGGGGGGGGGGAAATGTTCGGTTTTAAAAATACCCGGCTACGTGTGTACATGGCATTAGATTGAATACTGAAGTAGAAGAACTCCAATGTCCTGTACAGATTCCTGCCCTCAATCACACTGAACAGCTTTGGGATGAACTGAAACACCGACTGCACCCCAGGCCTCATGACCTGACATCAGTGTCTCATCTCATTAATGCTCTTGTGGGCGAAATGAGCAAATCCCACAGCCACGCTCCAAAAATCTAGTGGAAAGCCTTCTCAGGAGTGTGGAGGTTATTACAACAGCAAATGGGGGACTAAATTTATTATAGGATGTTCAACAACCAAATATGGGTGTGAATGGTCAGGTATCCACACACTTTTGACCACACAGTGTATGTGTGGGAATTGGACCTGACTAGCTCTGTTTGAGCAGCAAGCATATTAAATATACAAGTCAGTCAATAGAAGCTGTGCCTTCATCTGCATATATGACATGACCATATGTTAGGGACCATACCTGCCCAAATGAACCCTTTCCTATTAAAGAGTCGATTTCATAACGGTCCATCCACTTCTCTCCATTCTTAACAATGTAATCAAAGTTGTCATCATCATAGCCATCATTGAAGACTTTCTTCTCTTTCTTATGGCTGGAGTCCTCACAATGACCCTGTTGATGCCGTCGTTTCTTTTTTGCATAATACACCTACGCAGAATGAAAGATTAAAAACAAACAAAACATCAGTTTCTCTTACGTTTGTCTCAAACAATATCAGTCCGTTTTATATGGGTGTTCATAAAATGATATACAGGGTGTCTGAAAATTCAGGAACCAATGACAATAAAACTCCATATACGTAATTTTGTATTTATTCTTTACACCACACGCTCTACATGTTCAGCCTTACACTATATGCGTTTTCTCAGCTGTTGCATCAACATGTTTGCTCAACATATTCAGATCAACATATTTACTCATTGCATTCTCATTGATTTCTGACTTTTCGGACCACCCTGTATCACTTACTGTGCCACATACAAATCTGTGACATTTTCAGGAGGTGCCAAATTGACAAAAAAATACTAACAGTATTTTACCAGAAAAACCCTAGTGCATGTCAATTTTTGTGTGCTCATAGTATGAATGAATGTCCACAAAACAACTAAGTTACTATCATCGCTGACATGATAGCAGCTATTTAAAATAAAAAATTTTTGTATGTATATATATATATATATATATATATATATATATATATATATATCTCCTGCACCAGCCTCTCATCTCCTCACGCTTGACGTTTCCAAGAAACCTGAAAGCCTAAAGTCTTGGTCCTGGAGACTCTCCCATGACTGAAAACTTATGGCCCTTTTCCACTACCCTTTTTCAGCTCACTTCAGCCCAACACTGCTCGCGTTTCGACTACCTCAGAGCGGCGCGACTGAGCTCACTTCAGCCTTACTCAGCACCCAAAACTCGCACGGTTTTGGAGTGGGGCTGAAGTGAGCCAAACCGAGCTGAGTGAGGCTAGGGGCGTGAGGAGACACTCCCCTGTGCACTGATTGGTGAGGAGGAGTGTCCTCACATGCCCACACACGCCCCGCGAGCACGCTGGGATCTGTAAACACCGTAAACCCAGAAGAAGAATTACGAATTACGAGAATTTCTGAAGCCTGTATGCGCCTTGCCTCATCTATACGCTCTTGCCAGTATCTGTTGGCATTGTCGGTGACAACAAGCTACAGCACCAAGACCAGGAACACTAACGACTCCATGTCCTCCATGTTTATTGTTTACTATCCGGGTCGTGAGACTACCGCTTAAAAGGTCACTGATGTCACTGTTTGCGCCGCCTAACGACATCACGTGACGTCCACCCACTTTCGCTAACTCCACCCCATGTGTCCACCCACTTCCAGCCAGCACGGTTCAGCGCGGTTGTAGTCGAAATGCAACTCCAACAGCCCCGCTCAGCTCGACTCAGCCCAACTCAGCACGGCACGGCTCAGCCCAACTCAGCCGCGTTGGTAGTGGAAAAGCGGCATTACTGTTAAAGTGCTTACACCTGAGACTCCTTCCATAAACATTTAACAAACATCTCCTTACAACGATGCTAGGTTTTGGGTTTTTTCTGTAACAGCATGGATTTTAACCTGTTTATTATTAGTCATAGATGAGTATCTGCTACACAAATCACTGAATTAGCTGAAGAATTGGAAGTCAAACCTTAGCTCATGTATCGGTAGCATAAAACTCTGGGTAAGGGTTAAAACAGAAACAAGACAGCAATAAATAAATAATTACATTAAGATTTTGACCAATGCTTCTTAGAGTTTACTGCCCTTATACATTATTAAACAAACATGCCCGTTTTGGCAGCAGATCTTACCTCATTAATGTGTTTGTAGGTTTTGATTAAGTCAACAGAAAGCTTCCTCAAAGGAGCTGCAGTTGGTTCACGAAAACACTGGGGCATGTGCCTCTGTATGAAACACACACACACACCTTTAGGCTGAGATATATATAACAGTTCATTTTCCTGGACAAAACTTTGATCAAAGTAAGGACCGTATGTGGATTATAGGGTTGTTATGGTGTCATGGTTGGTTATGGAGTACAATCGGAGCACTGCCTTACTATCACCTCACTGACAGCACAGGAGGGTATAATGATACAAGCTTCAGAATTGGAAACTGCAATGATCATAAATGCTCAGGTGGATGGTGGAGTTTTAGGCAATTTTACAGTCCTGCACAATAAATCAAAATGTATAACATATTTTTAGCTCGTCAGCCCTGTGATGACCTGGCGACTTGTCCAGGGTGTACCCCGCCTTTCGCCCGTAGTCAGCTGGGATAGGCTCCAGCTTGCCTGCGACCCTGTAGAACAGGATAAAGCAGCTACAAATAATGAAATGAGATATTTTTAGGTTTAAAGAAAAGTTTATCAATTATGACCATTAAGCTCATTTGTAATGCGTTAAGAGTGATCCGTTGTTGTACTGATGCATCCATTTAATCTTTCTGCATCAACCTTTTTACACTGCAATCCTGCTATAATGAACATTATGAACTTTCACATATAATGAACCAAGTTCACGGTCCCCACCTTTAATGACAAGGAGTCGGGAGTGTTCATCAAAAAACATTTTCACATCTATGCGTACACTCTCAGCATGCACAGCACCATTAGGAATAATTACTATGCACCTGTTCCAGATTACAGCAGAATCACAGCACAAGCTTATAAAGACTCTCTAAACACACAGACTTGAAGTATAGACGTTGTACCTTGTCTCACACGTTACCAAGCCTTGTATCTGTGTAGTGCCTTTTTGGTTTTGACTTTGTTTTGTGCATTTGGACTCTGCTTTTCGTCTTTGCCTCCGCCTCTCTGTGCCTCGCTCAACCACTGCCCGTTTCATGACCCCCGCCTTTGTCTTATCTTTTTGAACTGTTTGCCTACCTGTTTGAAAATAAACACTTACTGCAATTACATTCATCATTCGCCTGCTTACATGATGCACTGAGCCATGCACTCCTCTTCCCACCAGAGACGATAAGTAATCAAGCCTGCAGTCAAGTTAACAATGTGTGTTAACGTCATTGTCAAGTGTTTTGCTCCTTTGCTGTGCTTATCCCACACTTGAAGGGTAATACCAATGCTGAACATTAAGGCCAAGTTTACATTAGACCGTATCTGTCTCGTTTTCTTCGCGGATGCACTGTCCGTTTACATTAAAACGCCTGGAAACGGGAATCCGCCAGGGTCCACGTATTCAATCTAGATCGTGTCTGGTCCGGTGCTGTGTAAACATTGAGAATACGCGGATACGCTGTGCTGAGCTCTAGCTGGCGTCGTCATTGGACAACGTCACTGTGACATCCACCTTCCTGATTCGCTGGCGTTGGTCATGTGACGCGACTGCTGAAAAACGGTGCGGACTTCCACCTTGTATCACCTTTCATTAAAGAGTATAAAAGTATGAAAATACTGCAAATACTGATGCAAATACTGCCCATTGTGTAGTTATGATTGTCTTTAGGCTTGCCATCCTTCCACTTGCAAGTGGTAAGTGATATGCACTGGGATCACACACACAGCGGCTCAGTCCCGAATCACTGCTCGTGCACTACACTCGTGCGCTCTGTGAGCTGCGCAGGGCCGGAGTGCGCACCCTCCAGAGGGCACTCGCTGTTCAGGGCGGAGTGATTTGGAGCGCAGGATGCCTGCGGAGCCGAGCGTATCCGTGTATTGGCGTTGCTGTGTGCACGCGAATCGTGTATTGGCGTTGCTGTGTGCACGCGAATCGTTTTAAAAACGTTAATCTGATGATCCGCTGATACGGTCTAATGTAAACCCCACCTAAAACTGGAATTCACTCAAACCAGGCCTTTGTTCCATCTTTTTCTTTTTTCCTTTGCAGATGAAAAACCTTAAAAGACAAACACCATCCATTTACCAATTTGCACTTTTTTTTTCTTTTTATAAAAGCAGTTACACAAAAAATGATTATCAAAAGCTTAACATTAAATACATGTATGTGAAAATAGACAGAATTTACTTTAACTTGAGACAGATTTTGAATGAACTGTTTCAGCGTAAATGCATCAAAATATTAAATTTTAACCACAAGGGCCATAATGAATTAAGCAAGTTACTAAACCCAGTAAATGAGTTACCAAGTAACAAGCCAACCTACATATTTACAAACCATATCCACCATGAACATTTTAGCAATGAAATACTTTCAATTTGTTTTAAACATGCACTGTATGCAAGTAGAAAAAGATAAATGCTTTTAAACCATGTCTTCGCTGGCACCCAAGGATTCAGCACAATAATATCCACGCATCAAACCACATCTAAATTGGGCCATTTCAAACATGAGACCAAGCAAGCTGCCACACCTTTTACCGGACCAAACAAAGCAAATTGTAATAACCCTTACCAGCCAACAATTACACAAAGCGCCATGTGAATATTTGAACCTTAAGACGCTACAAACACAAACATTTTCCCCGCATCTCAATGCCCCGTCAGCGCAACAATTTCCTCGCATTCACAACAAAATAAAAAACGCGAGCTTACCGGCTGTCTGTTCAGATCTTGACAATGGTAAAACTTCTACACAGCTTCACAAAATGCTCAGCAAGTGATCGAGTTTGTATTTCGCGCTTCAGCAGCCTATTTTTTGCTGTTCAGTCCTCGCACCCGACCAAGTAGTCAGCGTGTCGCTTTGTTCTCCTTGATTGCGCGCAGGTGAGTAATTAACGCGCTTGCATACCGGCTGACAAAAAGGGCGTTCGCCGCGACACCTCCCACTCAAGCTTTCCGTACCTAGACGGAAAAGGTTGCAAAACTGCAAAACAAAGGCTTAACGAGTCTTAGGCCAAGTTTACATTAGACCGTATCTGTCTCGTTTTCTTCACGGATGCACTGTCCGTTTACATTAAAATGCCTGGAAACGGGAATTCGCCAGGGTCCACGTATTCAATCCAGATCATGTCTGGTCCGGTGCTGTGTAAACATTGAGAATACGCGGATACGCTGTGCTGAGCTCTAGCTGGCGTCGTCAGTGGACAACGTCACTGTGACATCTACCTTCCTGATTCGCTGGCATTGGTCATGTGACGTGACTGCTGAAAAACGGCGCGGACTTCCGCCTTGTATCACCTTTCATTAAAGAGTATAAAAGTATGAAAATACTGCAAATACTGATGCAAATACTGCCCATTGTGTAGTTATGATTGTCTTTAGGCTTGCCATCCTTCCACTTGCAAGTGGTAAGTGACGCGCATGCCCGACATGCACTGAGATCACACACACAGCGGCTCAGTCCCAAATCACAGCTTGTGCGCTCCACTCGCGCGCTCTGTGAGCTGCGCAGGGCCGGAGTGCGCACCCTCCAGAGGGCACTCGCTGTTCAGGGCAGAGTGATTTGGAGCGCAGGATGCCTGCGGAGCCAAGCGTATCCGTGTATTGGCGTTGCTGTGTGCACGTGAATCGTGTATTGGCGTTGCTGTGTGCACACTAATCGTTTTAAAAATGTTAATCTGATGATCCACTGATACGGTCTAATGTAAACCCCACCTTAGGCGTCAATCACTAACAATTATCGAGAATGGTGATCAAAGGATCAAATGACGGCTGATACTGCCAAACTTAACACCTAGTTAAAGCATACAAGTGGCGTTTTTATACCCCTTGACCCACAGCATGACATCAGTAATTTTCAACACATTAATGAACTGAATGGGTCAGTGGGTGAAAGATACACCAGTAACCTCTGTCATTTCCATAACAGACAAAGAAATCATCGCCTCCATCTGTGATCCTTTAACTCAGGCTACATCCACACAACAACGGCAACGAGATTTTTTTTTTTTAAATATTGTGTCCACATGGGCAACGGATCAGTAAAATATCAGGTACATATGGCAACGCAACGCTTGCTGAAAACGATACAATACACGTGCCACACCTCTAGACGGTCCCATCGGAGACACCAGAACAATAGAAGAAATAGACGCATGCGCATAAACCCCTTCTTCTGTAGCATTAGCCACATAAAGTTTTTATTATTAATCAGTAGCGTAAAACGAAAGACGCGGAAAGAGGAATGAATGGGGGTAGATGGAAGCCGGTACGCCAACATTCTGATATTCTCCAGAATTCTTTAATGGTCCGGAATAAATTGAATGCTACACGTTGATGGATTACTTTGTTCTTCTACGCCCTTTTTGAGGAATGTATTGTAGGACTTAAACCAACATCTGAAGAGGTGAGATCGCTCCTTTTTTTTTTCTTCCTATTTTTGCTGGCGGGATTTTATTTTGTTTTTGGAAAGTGCACAGGCGGTGAGCGGTTTGGTACTGCTTCCGCAGTGTTTGGACTAAAGACTCTGCCCTAAGGGCTATTCTCTCACTCTCTCTCTCTCTCACTTTGCACCATTACACAATAAATATTCACAGTGAAAATATTTTGTAAGCACGTTTCATGAACCAAGTTATAGGATTTGTTGACAACTCGCATCGAGTTCGTTACACTTCTACCCGGCGTGAAGCACTCACAGTCATGTGGTTGTGACGTCATCGTAAACAAATCCGTTCTACTCATCCAGACGACTTCGCAACGGGGCCGTTGCCAGATTTTTCCACTCTGGAACCCGTTCTCAAAAGATTTCATTTTGGGGCACCCAAAACGCCGGTGCCGTGTGGACGCTAGGCCGAAACGATAAACAATTTTATCAGCTTCACCTGAATCCGTTGCCGTGTGGACAGGGCCTCAGTCAATTAACTACAATAGTGACTCGGAAGGAGAAATTTGTGATAAGGAGAAGGTGCCTAAAATTTCACATATAAAGTGAGTGTTTGGTGTGACAAATGGGTCCATTTCATTATGAACTTTGTGGTATAACAAACTATTTGGGCGTCCTCCAAGGAGTTCGTTACAGCGGGGTTGCAATGTACTTTCAACCCAAAGTGCAAATCTTGACCATCTTCAGACAGTTTTTCAGTGGCAATCCCAAAAATAAATATATTAACTGATGTTAAATATACACAGGTCTAACAGCAGCTAAATCAAACATACACCATGTAGCCAAAAGTACAAGGACACCTGACCATCACACTAGTATGTGCTCATTCAAAAACCACAAGCATTAACACAGTCAGTACTCATCGGCCCCATCCACCTTTACTGTTACAAACAACCTCCGCTCTTTGGGAAGGCTTTCCACCCAATTTCTGACCATGGCTGTGAAGATTTGCCCATTCAGCCACGAGAGCATTAGTGAGGTCAGGCACTGATGTGTGAGGAGGCTTGGGGTGCAGTCAGCATTCCAGTTCATCCTAAAGGTGTAGAGTGGGGTTGAGGTCAAGGCTCTGTACAAGCTACTGATGTTCTTCCATACCAACCTTGGCAAACCATGTCTTCATGGACCTTGCTTGGTGCACAGGGACACTGTCATGCTGGAAGCAGTTTGGGCACCGTAGCCTCAGTGAAGGGAAATTGTAATGCAACAGCATACAAAGCCATCCAGTACAATTGTATCCTTTCAGTTTTGTGGCAACACTTTGGGGAAGAACCACATATGGGTGTGGCTCATGTGTCCACAACATTTGATCATAATGTGTACGCTGATTTATTTCAGATTAATGAACTCAAAATATTCACCATTTACCTAGACTAAAAGCTAGAGTGTGCTGCAAGTCGAGTGCATGTGAGATACATCAATCTCCATTTCTTTGTGAAGGTGATGTGGACTGCTCTGAAAACCCTTTGGCTGTATAATCCACTACTATTGTAAACACGTCACACTGCTAACTCTGCTTCCACTTTTACCATGCTCATAACTACCAAACATGACAGCTATGAAACTCACTGAAAATCATGGCACTGCTGATCATAACTAAATCTAACAACTATATTTTTGGCTAAACAACGCTGCAAACTAGGCTGTGAGATCGTGTGTAGTATGTCCTACGGAAGCTCGTTATCAATTGGCTGTAGCTGCAATTGCTAGCATTTAGTCAGGTTTTTTTTTTTTTATTAATTAATTATCTGTTAACAAGGTCAGAAATGCTTGAAGACTGAGGTTGGGATTATAAACTGAATTATAACAGAGTTATTAGCTGTAACTAAGCTCATTATAAAACGTAAATAAAATATAATGTGTGCATGTGCTCTGTGTTGAATAGCAGCCAAAACAGAGCACTTACTGAATTCTTGCACCTTGATAAACACACCATTTCATTTTCCTAATTTAAACCTCTATTCATGAAGACAGACAGCAGGTCATTCAAAGTTTGTTGGCGTTAAAGCTGCAGACACCATGTTTTTACAAAGTCCTTCCCACACCATGTGGCGCACAGGGTGGCACCGATCTCCGTTTCCGTAGCCCTCAGCCTCTCGCCTATTACATAGCGAGGGTTACAGTGGGGTGGGGGGCTAGTCCTCTGGTAACCGCGAGAGTTTGACTCCCCACTTGCATCTGTATTGCAGTGTGCCTTGCCAGACGGCAGTAGGTACCATTTTTATGATGGCCTTTGGTGTGACCCGACCGTGAGTAGAACTCGCGATCTCCCAATCGAGAGGTGGACATGCTAACCACATTTTTACACAGACATAAATTGTCCAGTGGCCCTCGATTGTCATCATAATAGTTGAAATCTCTCTGTGATTTCCAATGCTCTTGTTAAATCTTCCCAAGCGTACTATACACTCAAATTTTATTTGCTCAGTGCTGCCAGTTCTCCTTTGCACCCACTCTCTGACAATCTAAGAAATTTTATGGAAAGTCTAGTCTAATCAATTGACTGAACCAATACAACAACAAATACTCAAATATAATGTCGATACTATTGAACATCATGGACGATGCCAGTCACCCTCTGCACACCGTCATCAGCAACCAGAGGAGCCTGTTCAGTGACAGAAGGGGTGTTCACACAGCAACTTTTACTCCGGTGTAGCACCGGGGCTGCCCCGGTAGAGCGTTCACACGGTACAAAGTTATACCGGTGTAGCCCCTGAAAGCTGCTTAAACCGGTGCAAATCTAACCCTGCTCGGGAGGTGGTTTAAGAAATTTACTCCGGAGTAAATGCTAGTTTGCGGGGCAGCACCGATATAAAATGGGACGTCTGAACGCTACAGGGGTAGACTCGCTACGCGTGAGAAGAGTTGATTACATAAGGGTATTGCATAATTTGCATCCTGGTATTTTGCGCTTCCAAAATGGCGAATATCAACAACAACAGAACTGCGTGTCTTCCAGTGTTGCCAGATTTGGCAGTTTTAAGTGCATTTTGGCGGATTTGAACATATTTTGGGATGGAAAACGTCAGCAATATCTGGCAACACTGGTGTCTTCATCCACGTTGTTTTCCCGGCACTTGGTGATGCCATGACAACCGGGAAAAAGAAGTACATTTTCACGCATGCGCATATTTCATTTCCGCATTATTACTATCGGAAATGATAGTAATAATGATAGGAAATGATAGTAATAAAAGGAAATATCAAAACTTTACTACTATCAAAGGAAATGATAGTAATAAAGTTTTTGCTACTATAACACGGTCGCAGAAACTGCCGTGTGACCGCAAGTGGGGCTGCACCGGTGCTAACACGCTTCTCTCTAGTAAGCAGGGTTGTGACGTGTGAACGCTGCGCAAAATTTACACCGGTGTAAGATATATCGCAACAAAATACATCGGTGCAGCATCGATGCAAATATGTGCCGTGTGAACACCCTAAGAATGCTCCTTCCCAAGTGCAGGACGAACAGACTCAAAAACTCCTTTGTCCGTCACGCCATCAGACTGTACAAACTCCTCTCTGGGGGGGAGGAGGGGTAACAGGAGGACAGGATGGGAAGGAGCAGTAGCCTAGCCTAACAATAAGCAATACCAGACAATGTGTAATATAAAGTGCAATATCTCTCCTGCTGCCCCCCCTTTCCTTTTTTCCCCCTCCTCTCTCTTCCCCATATCTTATTCTTTTTATATTTGTATATGAGTGATTCCACGCTTATGGGTACTGAAATGGGGACATGAACTTATTCACCTAAAACCATTTCTTTTTTTACCATCAGGTCACAAAACATGTAATCTTTAATGAATGATGTGTTAAAAGATAACTTTAATTTTCTGAGATGTAATAAAAACATATTTATATGCCAAAGTCAAGCCTATGAGTTCCAAAATGATGTCTGTTACATTACTTCTGTTACGATTGTCCATCTCGCGTCTGTTACAAATTAATTACAATCTAGCTATATACCATGTTAATCTTATTGAAAGAATGTGTATGTTTATTCTACTACACATGTTTATTAATTATATTTGCTAAAACATCACCTTCCTATGTTTCAAAAAGTAATTCTACATTGTTAAAATTGAGAATATATATGTCCACAACACTTCTGTTACGTTCTGACTTTGGCATATAAATATGTTTTTATTACATCTCAGAAAATTAAAGTTATCTTTTAACATATCATTCATTAAAGATTACATGTTTTGTGACCTGATGGTAAAAAAAGAAATGGTTTTAGGTGAATTTTTAAAAATATGTTCATGTCCCCATTTCAGTACCCATAAGCGTGGAATCACTCATATGTAAATACTTAATTTATTTTAATTTATCTAGAAATTTTTCTCTATTTCTTTTCTCTGTTTATCTGTAATGATGCTGCTGGAATCTTAATTTCCCTGAGGGAACCCTCCCAAAGGGATCAATAAAGTTTTATCTAATCTAATCTAAAAGCCAACAATGACCAAGTCTTTATTTTCATTTGACTAGAAAATGTAATCAAAACAAAATCTTTAACTACATAACAATATACCAGAATGTGATAACCGGTATCTAATTTTGAAACATTAAAACCTGTGAAAAAACAAACATCAAACATTAAATTCTGATGTCCTCTTAAGCCTCGGTCACAACCGGCAGTACGTGCTCCTACGGCCGGTCTACGTGCAAAAAACGCAAGAAATGCACGGAGGATGCGCGTGAAATGCACGGAGGGTGCGCGTGTGACGTGCTGATTTTCGAGCCGTAGACTGGCTGCAGACCGGCCGCAGAGGTTCTTTGTCATGTCAAACAAACTCTACGGGCGCTTACGTTTTTTTCAGGTTGCAAGACAAACTTACGGCCAACGTGCGTCTTTCTCCACAAACAAAAAAACCGCAGCAGTTTGGGAAATGCCAAAAATCGCACGTCCGGTTGTAATCTAGGCTTTAAGTGAGTGAAATTTGAAAGGCAGCATATTATGGATTAATTTCTCCCAAGGACTTTTTGAAGGAGGACATCTGGGATATCTCCTTACAAAATGAAGTCACCACAAGAGTTTATTGGGTTTGGTGGTTTCATGGAACATAGAATTTCTTCTCGTCTGACGGTCTCAATATCCTCCTTTGGTGGGGCTGGGCCATTTGGAGGCCAAGTTATGAATTTTTTTTAAAAAGGCTGGCTTGAGCCAGGGCTCATATTAAAGTTTTCGGCAAGCCGCACTTGTGCAGGGGTTTGGGGGGAGAATAACAGACTGCAGTCACAGCGGGCCATGCCTGGGCTGATTTGAAAGGTCTTGGGGGAGAGGGAGGTGCCTGTAAAGTTTGGCGGGCTGGGACTTTGGGTGGCCGAGTTCTGAGTTTTTAAATCCCTGTGTGTGGACGTAACAGTGCACAGTCGTAATTTTGTTGGACAGACTACGACTTTCACCGACTCTGCCACCATTACATGCATCCTAGACGTCTCGTGCAGTGACCTCACATGAGTGTCTGGAGATCCCCATGCCCTCGTTAGCTCAGTCTTAACACTGCTGAGTAGGAATTAGCAGTTGGATGAAGGGTTATGACTGTACATTTAAATCCAAATAAAAATACAAATTTATCAGAATTTTTGCCAAAAAAACTTGATAGCAGTCAGATTTATATCTATTTAAAAAACACATACACCCGGCGTTTATTTAATTTTTTAAATAGCCTTTTAAATACTACCTGAACAATCGTAACTTAGATGGACAGAGGATGTTATGCGTATGACGCAATTTTTGATCGGCGTTCATGTGGATTTGGGAAGAGTTACAATGAAAATATTTTTCTGTGTTTAACTTTGAGTTTAAGCCTTTCGATCAGTAGACTACGGTAAAATTCTCTTATTAGAGTGACATTGGATTGAAATACCAGCACCAATTTTGTCACACAACAGGTCTCCAAAACGGTGCATTATTTGACAAAGGCACAGATTTTTATTTTTTTAAATCCAACAAGATACCTTGCTCATTTTATCAATACTATCTAACAGACATACAATGACCACAAAAATATATGTGGTTTTTATTTCCATTTATTCTCGCTCATGCTACACAACCACAAACCTAGCATATGGCATTTGTAACCCCTCATCATAGAAAAAGCCTGATACAAGCCTATACGGAATCTTTGAACATCTTTCTTTTAATTTTTCCCACTGGTTTGTGTTTTTACGTGGTGTGATACTGTAATATATTTAAAACTAAACTCCAACACTCCTAGTAGATTACATATGCTTGGCATGTATGTACATGAGCAGTCGCTATTACCTGAGTGGCAGTGAGCACCTGCGTCTGGTCACTGTATGGTAGCACAGTGCCAGACTGCTCTGTACTCTGCTGGTGACAGTCACTGTGCTGCGGGTGTGAATGAGGCATCGGTGCAGCCATGTGAAACCCAGCAGCATTGAAAGAAAAAGAGCGTGCAAGCCGGCCAGACCAGGGTTGGCATGCTGAGGTCTCTCCCCCTGGAAGAAAAGTTCAAATGTGTTTTAATGCTTATTAGCACTAATTTAAAAGGATTCAACATTTTTTAACAAGCGTCACAGATCACCATACAGCATTTATTTCATGAAGAAGCATCTCATTAAATGCGACATTCCTATATGCCTTGAAAACTTTTTTACACATTTTTATACAAGAGGCGTACACATGAGAAAAAGGGGGGAAAAAAACATGATTAGGAAAATCCCTCAAAATATGTTGAATACAGACTTGAATGCCATAGTGCACACCAAATATGAAATGAAAGAACATTTAACGTTTAGTTTCTGAGTAACCCAATAGTGTATATGTCGGACAGGAATATAATAAAATAAATTAATAAATACAATCCTGATAAATTCACCCTCCTTTAAGAGTAATTTCTGATGGTTATTAGGAGAATGCTCGTTTATGAGCATCCCTCAGTAGGCAGCACAATGCGCCACAGCCACACTGAACCACACCACTATTCCGAATCCCAGCAACAGCACCCAATTAGCATAGCCTATCACCACCAAGATACTGTGTGATTTGGCAAGCCCATCAATGTTCAACCCAATCACAGCAGAGTATGCAAACAGACCACTTTTGTTGCCAGGGCAGAGCTGCTGCCATTTGCCAATAAGAAAACAAGAAATAAACAAATTAAACTCAACTTTGGTACACTTTCAGGTAACATCCAACACATGGGAGGCTGAGTGCAAACTAAAAATCTCAGGAAGTGAGAGAGCGATTTATGTGAGCGAACCGAGATTGGGCGAAGAACTCACCCAAACCAGTAACAGAAGGTGCAATCCCAGCATTATCACACCATCATTTCAAACCATGCCTAGCACTGAGAGGAATGTGACCTAAAAAGGGAAGGCAAGCTTGAATTTATTTCTTTGCAGATTTATTTACAGAGCAGGCTCTTGCAAAAATAAATACCTCAAGTGGTACCTAACATTTTAACACGTCACCACTCACAAAAGGTGCTTTACAATAAACATGGCCAATACTTATTGCTGGTTTTTTTTTTTTTGCCCCTACAATTGATCGAAAGCTATGCAGTTAAATAGATCACTTGTCTTTTTTCAGTTGAGTACAATATGACCATAGGAGTTCAAATATAAAGCAGTTCATTTAAAAGGGGGGGGGGGACGGGACACCCCACCCACAACAACAATGTGCTCACAAAATAAAATTCATTTCTTTCTTTAAGGGCCGTTTCACAAATCATGGTGGGGTTTTTTTTTTAACACCAACTAACTCCTGCAACTTGGCCCCTATGTGCATGCTCAAGTTTCTTCTACCTTATTTTGCAGGGCCACACCAGCCCGACCTACAGCAGTAATGTCTCTTATAAGTTCTTGATGGCTGCACGGTGGTGTAGTGGTTAGCGCTGTCGCCTCACAGCAAGAAGGTCCGGGTTCGAGCCCCGTGGCCGGCGAGGGCCTTTCTGTGCGGAGTTTGCATGTTCTCCCCGTGTCCGCGTGGGTTTCCTCCGGGTGCTCCGGTTTCCCCCACAGTCCAAAGACATGCAGGTTAGGTTAACTGGTGACACTAAATTGACCGTAGGTGTGAATGTGAGTGTGAATGGTTGTCTGTGTCCATGTGTCAGCCCTGTGATGACCTGGCGACTTGTCCAGGGTGTACCCCGCCTTTCGCCCGTAGTCAGCTGGGATAGGCTCCAGCTTGCCTGCGACCCTGTAGAACAGGATAAAGCGGCTAGAGATAATGAGAATGAGATGAGCACTAACTAGTTTTACTCTGGGATGTATACATTCATTCACAATGGAAAGATATTTAAATGGAAGGGTTTTTTTTTTGGAAACGAAGTGCCTCTGACAGGATCTTTTGTCTGTCAAGAATGTCCTTTCCGGAAAACACGAAAAGAATATTGTTGTTGAACATTTAAATAAATAAATAAATAAATAAATAATGAGAAAATGAAATTAAAAATAAACACTTTTGCAGCAGAGCGTCAAGTGGTTGAAATGCGAGTCAATCAAAAAGTTTCGTCTTCGGAAAACCATAAGGATCGTCACCACTTCAGCTGTTATTACAGTTACCTCCATGTACACACATCGCTGCACAGTACTTGAAAATTTGTACTAAAAATCACATCCATTTCAACAGTCTGTCACTTTGCATTCCTTACTCTTGTGGGCTAAGAAAGGTGGTCAGTTTTAGAAACGCAGTACACAGTATGCAGTCTTCTCACCACACGTAACACACCCAGTATACGACCTGTAGCTCTGACATTCGATGCAGTTCATTTCCATCTGAAAAGGTAATTTTTGGCAGCAGAAAAAAACAAAAATCAAGTCTCAGATTTGTTGACTGTTGTGTCCAAAAAATTTTTAAATACATGTTTTTTAAAACACGTTTCCTCAGTGATAAAACTTTCACAACTGGAGAGCAATAAAATTTCCACAAGAGGAGCAAGTTTCTAGCAGTTTGTATTTTCTACAAACTTGTATGTTGGCATCATATGATCATGCTTACATGATGGTGGTTAATGTTCATTCAGAACATGGTGTCCAAAGAGTCGAGAGGTACTGGAGTACAGAAGAGACAAGTCCAAGTTCAGAATCGCACACAAAGACTCTTTGCAACCCACTAGGGTTGGGCGGTATCCAAATTTTGATACCTTTAAACCGTCTCTGTGTTTTCCCGGGGTATACGGTATTACCGAGAAAAAAATAATATTTTGTTTCGGCCTACTGTGTAACGTGCGCCTATGCCTCAAATGTACTATTTAAAAGCAGCATAGCGAATTGTGTGCATTGTGGTATGGATTAAGCAGCAAAGCGAATTTTGTGCATTGATGAATGGATTAAGAGATATTTCAAAGCATCACGCAACTCTTCCTTCATCTTGAAAATAGCATTCAACTGTCGTTTACACGTCTGCGTTGAAACGCCATTTGCAGCACTATTTCACCTACTCCATCAAAAAAAAGTACACGATGAGCAGGATCATACCCTTTCAAGCATGGGAAATAAAAAAAAGAAAAAGAATCAACCAACACCCAAGTCCGTTTAGACTGCGCGATAAACCATATTCTTCAGCGCAAATGAGGCGAACCTAATTCAAATGCGTGATAGCTGCACAAGGCAAAATCATATGGGCCCACGTCATGCCATGGCGGGGAAATTAATAATCAAATGGCCTTACCTTGCTTAAAACGTTGTCTTGATCACATAACTCCTTACAATTATTCCACTTAAATCCATACGGTTTAACACACCCAACAAAGATAGTAAGCGCATTGCTAATTCCCACCAGAAACCGAACAGTTTACGCTACGATGTTTTCTTCCGTTTCTTCAGTAGATGACATTTCAAACGTTTATTACCCACATCCCAAATGTCATACGTTATATTATTTTACCTTGTTGTTACTCATGTAACCTACTCAAAACACAACTCATTGGAGAGATCTCGTGGAAGTGGAGTACCCCAGGCTATGGTGTGCCTTAGGGGACATATTAGATTTTTCGTTTGGTTTGAAACCAAAATACTGCCACACTGACGATGTTGTTTTTTTTTTTTGCCACTAACTCGTTATCTTGACTTGCCATCTTTCAACCGCGGTCTCAGTCTCTCTTTTTTTTTTTAGATAGGACAGTATAGAGAGACAGGAAATGAGCGGGGGAGAGACAGACGGGATCGGGAAATAACCTCGGGTCGGAATCGAACCCGGGTCCCCGGATTTATAGTACGGTGCCTTAGCCATCTGAGCCATGACACCCCCGGGCTCAGTCTCTTGTGAAGCTTTCTGTCAGACTCCAAAATGTCACGCAGGGTTGCCATGGTAACGACATAAACAACCCTGCACGCGATGAAAACTTCTTTAGGAAATTGATAGAATTAGTGAAAATACGATCACACAGTTATTCGGGATGATCTTCAATTTATTATTTTATATTATGACCTCATGTACTCCATATTTATTTAGATATTATATATTTTTTTAAAATGACGGTAATGAGACCGATACCGTTGGTACTTTTGGATACCTCGGGATACCTTCTTACCGTAATACCGCCCAACCCTACAACCCACGTGCATAAATCTAGCTGTAATTCTCTGAATACAACTTAAGTCCGCAGTTTTGTCCGGGATCAAACATTGGTGTATCCAAGCATGGTATGAAATGCTCACTACCCATGTGTCACTCAGCTCTGAATGCGGCCCTTAAATCTCAAGACAGATAGTCAGACAAGTATCATATGTTTTCCTTCATTTTCTTTCTATTCTGATAGCCATGGCAAGACCATTTCCAATAGCTTCCAATAATGATGTTCTGAACGCCTAGCAGCACATTGCCATCAATTAGCTGTACATGTGTTAAGGCACCATGAAATATACGACATTTTGTTCAAGTCCACCAAGTTTATTAATGGCAAGTGTTGCCAGGCAAAACAAACCTCACCCAGCAGCACTTATTTTATACCTATTTATTGATAATGGTAATATTTCTCAATCATCAGCTGTCAGGTGATAGTTCGATGAAAATCCATGACCTTGAGTTTGACATTTCAAAGTCATTCAAGATCAAAGGTCATGGTGCCAAATGAAAGCCCATATGGCACTTCCTATAAAGATGTTAATGGTAAATATCTGTCTCCCATCAACCGTTTTCAAGTTACAGCCCTCTTAAAATCCATGACCTTGAGTTTGACCTTTCAAGGTCACCCAACGTCAAAGATCATGGCCATATGGGAGTTCCTATATGCTCATAATAGTAAACTTTCGTCTATCGGCAACCGTTTTTGAGTTCTAATGGAAAACGTTATTTTGACCAAAAGGTTGACCTTTCGGGTGACCTTAACCTTCACCTTGACCCGATTACCCCCAAAATTTAATCAGGTAATCTACGGACCATTTCCCACCTACCCTGAAAATCTGAAGTCAATCGGTGCAACCGTCTAGACGCTAGATTGTTAACACACACACACACACACACACAAGCAAACAAAGGAAAGTTTGAAAGAAAAACTATGAGAGATGCCCCGCCATGTAGCATATTAATGGAAGCAGAATTGAAAGATGAACATTTTAGAATTGATTTGAAGTAAATATGATGAATATGAAGGAAGATATCGCGGGAAAAAAATTGACCTTTTTGGTGGCCTTGACCGGATGACCCTCAAAATGTTGGAGGTTCTATTTGAGACCAATGCCCATCTATCCTGAAAGTTTCATGAAGACTGGTCCAGACATTTTCCCGTAATGTTGCTAACAAAAAAACCCCACCGAAAACAATACCTTGCCCCCTGGTGGACTCCATCCCAGGTGAGGTAATGAATAAATGAAATATCTAAATATCTATACACACACACAAATTTTATATATATATATATATATATATATATATATATATATATATATATATATATATATATAGTGTGTGTGTATATGTGTGTGTATATATAAATTTTTTTTAAAATACTCCTGTTCTACATTCAAGCCCAGTTGGTGGTGGTAATGCACCTTTAAGTTGGTTTGCCAACCACCCAAAAAAACTAAAAGCAACAAAAAAAACCTGAAGAAGAAAATAGCGGAGTGTGTTGCTGAACCAACCGAGGATGAAATAAAAACTCTCAGGGCTCGACATTAACTTTTAAACTCACTTGCCCCCCAACATCATCATTTGCCCCCTATTTTGCGAACACTTTTTTTTTTAGGAAAACCATAGAATAGTTGTGAATTGCAACATAAAATGAAGATCACACATTGAGTTGAAGTTTGGTTATTGATTAATGGTCATAGGCAACAGTCGGAGGTGAAATGTATCAACTTTATTGTCGAGAAGAACGACCCAAAAAGCGAATTCAATCTTCGAGTGTCTAATTTGCACACGAAAATTGAATAAAACGGTTAAATATATACTGTTTTGCCCAATTTCCGAAGGTTTGTTTACATCTTGCTTATGCACACTTTCACCGCCAGGGGATTGTCGTCATGACATCATTTAAGCCAAACAGACCACGAGCAGCTCTGTGTTTACTTGCGAACCGAGCACACGTGAACGGACTTTGGTCGTGAGAGGTTGGGTAAAATGTCTGAAAGCGATAGCGATTTTGAAGCAGGAACTCTCCAAATTAAACATCGAGAGTTGAAACCATACATGCATGAACCTATGGCCGTTGCGAAGCAATCAGTGAACGCGGCTCACTGGTTTGACCGTGTGGCCTCGGAATCGGACAGCGAGTCGGCCGACTCTGAGCGTGGTGACCCCGGACCTTCACAAGACTCACGCCCAAACGATTTATCCTGCTAATTATGATAAATTCCTACTTTTGTCATAATACTAAATAAGAGCCCTTTTGAAGGATAATTAAACCGGCCTCCCTTGTGGATATAGGTAACGATTACTTGACAGTGCGCCGGTAGGCCACATTAGCCTGCCATCTGCGGCGTTATACTATTTATAGCCGACTCTAAGCGAGGAAATATCCCTTTGTCTCATTTCCACAATGATTGTACAGGATCCCTCAAGGATTCTTGACTTGTCAATTGCAAGCAAAAGTAAAAATGTTTAACTCCAATCTTCTCCTTTTTGCTTGAGCGTTGCTGCTCTGTTTCTTCTTTGACTGCTTGATTTTGTTTCATGCGCACAATCCACTCGCTCCGCCTCGTCTCCTCTTCCGGAAAAAGCCAGCCCACTCGCTCCGCCTCGTCTCCTCTTCCGGAAAAAGCCAGCCCACTCGCTCCGCCTCGTCTCCTCTTCCGGAAAAAGCCAGCCCACTCGCTCCGCCTCGTCTCCTCTTCCGGAAAAAGCCAGCCCACTCGCTCCGCCTCGTCTCCTCTTCCGGAAAAAGCCAGCCCACTCGCTCCGCCTCGTCTCCTCTTCCGGAAAAAGCCAGCCCACTCGCTCCGCCTCGTCTCCTCTTCCGGAAAAAGCCAGCCCACTCGCTCCGCCTCGTCTCCTCTTCCGGAAAAAGCCAGCCCACTCGCTCCGCCTCGTCTCCTCTTCCGGAAAAAGCCAGCCCACTCGCTCCGCCTCGTCTCCTCTTCCGGAAAAAGCCAGCCCACTCGCTCCGCCTCGTCTCCTCTTCCGGAAAAAGCCAGCCCACTCGCTCCGCCTCGTCTCCTCTTCCGGAAAAAGCCAGCCCACTCGCTCCGCCTCGTCTCCTCTTCCGGAAAAAGCCAGCCCACTCGCTCCGCCTCGTCTCCTCTTCCGGAAAAAGCCAGCCCACTCGCTCCGCCTCGTCTCCTCTTCCGGAAAAAGCCAGCCCACTCGCTCCGCCTCGTCTCCTCTTCCGGAAAAAGCCAGCCCACTCGCTCCGCCTCGTCTCCTCTTCCGGAAAAAGCCAGCCCACTCGCTCCGCCTCGTCTCCTCTTCCGGAAAAAACCAGCCCACTCGCTCCGCCTCGTCTCCTCTTCCGGAAAAAGCCAAAACCCACTCGCTCCGCCTCGTCTCCTCTTCCGGAAAAAGCCAACCCACTCGCTCCGCCTCGTCTCCTTTTTCGGAAAAAGGCAACCCTCTGGCTCCGCCTCGTCTCCTCTTCCAGAAAAAGCCACCCCTCTCGCCCCGCCTCGTCTCCTCTTCCGGAAAAAGCCAACCCTCTCGCGCCGCCTCGTCTGCTCTTCCGGAAAAAGCCAACCCACTCGCTCCGCCTCGTCTCCTTTTTCAGAAAAAGCCAACCCTCTGGCTCTGCCTCTTCTCCTCTTCCGGAAAAAGCCAACCCTCTAACGCCGCCTCGTCTCCTCTTCTGGAAAAAGCCAACCCTTTCGCTCCGCCTCGTCTCCTTTTTCGGGAAAACAATAATCCACTCTCTCTGCCTCTTCTCTCTCAGTAAAAGGTAAAAAAATCTTCCTGAACCGGTCCCGTTGTTACAGTTCACTGCACAGCAATAAGGCTTGTTTTTTTCTTTGGAAATTCCTGAATGCACGTCTGCACTCAAGCCAAACGGCAATGTAAGTAAAAGGAAGTGGACTCAACTCAAGCGGTTTGTTTGTCTTGAATGACGTCATGCGCCCAGTGGTCACGAAAATCGCCAAACATAAATTCGCCACGATACGCGCCAACTTATTTTAATTATTACTTATTAACAATACTTCTTGGGACCAGAAAAAAATTGCAGAGGGTTTTTTAACATATGAAGTTTCAAATGTGCACAAATTGAAAACCATTGCCTATGACCTTTAAGTTTGGTTATTGGTTACTTTTTACTTTTACTTGTAATGGACAATTTTATCCAAAATAGTTTTTCCTGCCTTAGTTGATTTATTTCCATTTCACATGCATGCAGCCGTTGTAAAGTTCAGTGCATTTGTGTAGAACTCTCTCAGACTATAGGTTCATTACTCTATAATGTAGAAATCACAAAATAGAAATCTATAACAAAGTTTGTATGAACAAAATAGGGTGCCAAGACTCTTGAACAGTACGGTGTTTGAGGATATTATATATATCCATCATCCACCTCTAGGTTTAAAGAGGAGGAAAAAAAAATCCACGCTGCATCATGACAGACAGGGTAATGTTTGAGTTTAAAATTGTTTAGTGTATAGACCCCTTTCACATGACGTCACCGCGCCACGAGATTTTGTTAGGCGCCATATTGGAAGACCAAGTACATGCACTCACAAAATAAAACAAAGTACGAGCGAGAGTAAAGTGACACGATGGATGATAATTCTGGTTATGCGAGTACATTACCAGCTGCAGAAAGGGCACGGTATGTGGAGAAACTGGCTGTGATTGATGGGTTTGACCCATATGATAAGACTCGCGGCAAGGGAGAATGGAAACATAAGGAGGACCGGACACCAATTCTGCCATCTGTTTGCTACCCAGACATTGTAAACTATTTGTTGTTTACACCCAGTGCCTACACTCAGTGTTCGAACTATGCCGATATTTTCGGCAGAACAAGACTCTTGTTCCTGTTGAGGCTTGTTGCGCACTGCTTCAATAAGAGTACGTGTGAGTGATGGAGAAAGGCATAGACATATAAACATCCTCGCCGCCATATTGGATGGGGCAAAGTGGAGATTCTTCACCCGTCTCTGGAATAGCGTCTAGACAGTAGCCGAGAATAAAGATGCCTCATTCACGTGCTGCGTTTAACTGTACCAACAGGTTTACCGTCCACACGAGATCACATGGGATTACCTTTCACAGGTGAGACTGGAAAAATACTTTTCAATACTGTTCCTTCAGTCTTCAGTTTCCCAGCTCATCTCCACCGGGTAGGTGTAGAGTTATAAGCAGTGAGAATTAGAGAATACAGTGCCACACTATGATGAACGTTTTTGAACGCATGATGAATGTTTTTATTTTTGTTATCTGTTTTTTTCTTCTTTTATGGCAAATACTTCTCTTCAAAAGAAACTAATGAAGAGTAAAATAAAACTTTATTTTCACAGTGATATGCACTTTATTTTTCATCCCTTGGTTTTCTCATCTAATATGGAAGTTATGGATGTCAGTGGCTGTGACAAGACGTTATGCTCTGCAATAAAAAAAAAAAAAATTGGTACAAAGCAAGCCCATTCACTTTTTTATGCTGATAGAGAATTACAATGGTTTTTCATGTGACAAAAATGTGCGATTAAATTGAGATTAATCGCGAGTTAACTACAACAGTCGCGACATTAATCGCAATTAAATATTTTAATCGCTTGACAGGACTTTATCTGTTTGAACAAGCAAAAACGGCGCAAAAATTGACCATATTGAAGACAGATTAAGCCGTGCTTGCATGAAAGACGGCGTCTGTCTGACCCCAGCTGTAATTATCACGTGACATCATAAACAGTATGCGTACCATACTACAGGGGTATATAAAATAACTTGCAAAGCAATAAATGAAACTGAGACCAAGAAAACAGCCAAGGCATAATGGTGGATACATAGTGAGGGACGCTTTTAGGAACTGAAATAAAAGACCAAAAAGCCTAATTTTTGTGGTGCTAGTTTGTAATATATGCTCATTCCAACTTGCCCGGTCAGGCATGTCAGGGACATATCCCACTTGCCCGAATGCATGTTTCACTTGCCCCGGGCAATCCTTAATGTCGAGCCCTGACTACTCGAAAACAAAATCCCACAAAAAATAAATTAATTTATTTAAAAAAAATTGCTAGTCATTTCACTGATTTGTTTACATTCTAAGTGGAAATTATTTTGTCAGACGTTTTGTCCAAAGTTTTTATTTATTGAATTTGAGGAGAAAAAAAAAAAAAACCCTCTGTTCTCACAATCCAGTGAATGTGGATAGAATAAAAGGAGTTATTTCACTCAAACTTATCATACATGGCTTATAGCCAACGCAGTGCTACACACCTCGTTGGCTATGAGATAAATACACATTTATTTATATAAAAAACCAATTCCAGAAAAGTTGGGATAATTTTCCAAAAATGCGATAAAAATCTGATTTGTTAATTCCCACAAACTTTTATTTCACTGACAAAAGTACAAACAAAAGATATTCATTAGGTTTTACTGACCAGCTTAATTATATTTTGTAAATATCAACCAAGTTAGACTTTGATGCCTGCAAAAAAAAAAACCACACAAAACAACAAAAAAAAACCAACAACGTTTGGACCAAGGAATAATAAGACTGAAATTTTATAGGATATTCAAGTAACCCCATTTTGGACGATTCCACATTAAGCAGGTTAATTAGTAACCGGTGTGAGGAGCATGCACCAAAGGCTCAGTCTCTGCAAGCAAGGATGGGTTGTGGCTCACCCGTGTGCCAAAATTTGAGAGAGAATTGTTCATCAATTCAAAAAGAACATTTCTCAACGAAAGACTACAGAGAATTTGTTTAAAAACCTACAGTACATAATACACTGCAACCACGCTATAACGAACTCTAAGAACTTTCGCATATAATGAACTAAGTTCATGTCCCTTGCCTTTACAGTCAAACAAAACCCAAAAATAAAACGCAGTTTGCTCATCATGGCAAGTGCCCTGATGTGCCCTCCACACATTTGTTAATGTATCCATTAAAAAAAAAAAGTTATGCTATTGCTAAAAATAGGCTTACCTGGCCGCAACCATATGCACTGAAACTGAATATCCGCCTATAACGTTAACCGCACATGAGAACGTTACACCTTCGTTACACAGAGCCATCAAATAAAGGCTACTAATTCTAAAAATCTAAAATCAGAAAGTTTCCATAACCACGTGATTTTTACTGGCAACGAAAACACATGAAATCAACAGACTTAATAAAAAAGTGAAGTTTAAATCTCACACATACGCAGTACTGACACAGATGCCAGTAAACAATCCCGCTGCTATAGCAACACAATTCTTGCCATTTATCTTTTCTCAGTGGGGGGGATTTTATATATATATATATATCACAAACAAAAGCGATATGAGGAAGCCATGGCCTAATGGTGAGAGAAGCAGCTTTGGGACCAAAAAGTCGTGGGTTCAATTCCCTGGACCAGCAGAACTGGCTGAAGTGCCCTTGAGCAAGGCACCTAACCCTCAACTGCTACTCCAGCTGCTCTGGATATGTTGTACGTCACTCTGGATAAGAGCGCCTACTAAATGCCTGTAATGTAATGTGACAAAAGCATGTCACATAAAATGATCAGTGATCAGGCTTTTTTTATTTTACATCCAAACGCTTGACACTCTGCCTCTTTAAGGTTGTTTACAACAGTTTAGAAGCAATGTGTTGACAAAATCCATTAGCTTCAGTAACTCATGTAGCATGTAGGTTATCACAATTTGTACTCGAAGTGCAATATTTGAACCTCAGAGAGAGCAAGATGGCGGCGCCCAGGGACATTTGTTTTTGCTATTAAAATAAAATCTGTATAAAGCATAAAAAAAGGTATAAATATGAACAAGAACACTCAAACATGTCTTGTATGGATATTATCCATCAGTATAAAAGAAGTTTATTTATTAATTAAAAAAACAAAAACACCCCCGAGATGACGACCAAAAAATAAATAAATTAATAAATAAAATAAATTATAAACTCATCTGTTCCGGATTAAGGCGTAATCATTGCAAACGCTTATCAGGACTCCCTGAACACACAGATTTTGCAAAGTACACACACACACACACACACACACACACACACACTACACCTAGTCTTTGTGCTGTGTATTGCTTTACTAGTTTTGACTCGCTTTTGTATTTTGGACATTGCCTTTGTGATTACCTCCGATATTCTGTTTGTGCCTTGATCAACTATTACCTGTTCCACAACCCTGCCTCAGTCTTAAATTTTTGAACTGTTTGCTTGCCTGCTTTTAAACGAACACTCTTCCTGAATTTACCCCAGTCATCTGCCTCCATTACATGACGCTTGTAAACGCAAGATACTCTCCGTCGAAGACAAACTTCATATCATGGATCATCTAAAGCATGGTGAGAAAGCAACAAATTTGTCAAAAGAATATGCCATTCCAAAAAATTACATTTTAACTTTTAAAGAAAAAAGCTCGGTGACTTTTTCCAGAACTACGATCAACATGATAGGCTGAAAAGAAAGAAGATGCAGCAAGCAAACAGCAGTAAGTGAGACTTCTTTCCTTTACTTCGTAAATATGCAAGTGAATTAAGTGTAAATATAAATTAAAACACAGTTGGTCTTGTTTTACGCAAGTGAAGGTTTGGTGTGACCAGTAGGTCCATTTGGGTTTTACAATCTTTTCAGTATAAAATTATTTGGATGTCCCCCAAGGAGTTCGTTATAGTGGGGTTGCAGTGTATTGTGAAAAGATTCAGGGACTTTGGAGACATCTTGGTGCATAAATGGCAAGGTTGGAAACCAGTGCTGAATGTGTGTGACCTTCGAGCCCCCAGGTGGCACTACCTGAGAAACTGTCATGCTAATATGAGAAATCCATGGGCTCAGGAGGACTTCAGAAAACTGGTGTCACTTAACGCAGTCCACCACTGCATTAAAAAAAAAAAAAGCAACCTGAAATTACGCATTACGCAAGGAGGAAGTGATTCAATTCTGTGCAGGAATGCTGTTGATTTCTCTGGGCCCGAACTCATCTCAGATGGACCAAAAGACAGTGGAAATGTTTGCTGTGTTCAGATGAGTCCACATTTCAGCTTGTTTTCAGGAAAACTTGACATGTTCTCCATGCCAAAATTGAACATGACCATCCAGTTTGTCATCAGAGAAAAATGAAAAAGCCAGCATCTGTGATGGTATGGGGTGCATCAGTGCCCACAGCATGGGCAAGTTGCAGGTGTGTGAAGGTACCACTGACACAGAGGTGTATATTGGGATTTTAGAGAGCTACATATTGCTATCAAGGTGATGTCTCTTCCTGGGGAGCAGGACAATGCCAGGCCTCATTCTGCACAGGCTACAACAGTGTCGCTTCATAGACAGAGTGCTTGTGCTTGACTGGCCTGCTGCCAGTCCAGATCTGTCTCCGATTGAGAATACATGGCGCATCGTTAAGAGAAGAATCTGACGATGGTGACCACGGACTGTTGAGACCGTTAAGTCTTGCATCAAGCCACAATGGATAAGAATGGCAAAACTGCAACAATTAGTATCCTCAGTTCCCATATGATTAAGGTGTTATTAAAAGGAAAGGTGATGTGGAAAGGTGATGTAACAGTTAAGTTGATAATGCCCCATCCCAATTTTTTTTTTTTTGACTGTGTTGCAGGCATCAAATTCTAACTTCATTTATATTTACAAAAAATGCACTTAAGTTGGTCAGTAAAACTATTAAAAATCTTTTCTTCGTACTTTCGTCAGTTAAATAAAAGGTTCACATCAATGAACAAATCACAGATGTGTTTTTATTGCCCTTTTGGGAAAAAAAAAAAAAAAAGACACCTTTTCTGGAAAATGGGGTTTGTATTTTTATTTAAATACATTTTACATTTAAATATTTAAAATATGTATATTTTTAAAATTTATAAACAAACATTTATCTCCACTAATTTGCAAAGTCTTCAAAACAAATATTTTCCTTTTCTACCACACAGGCCAAATCCCAAATGGTTTTCTAGGTCACAGAATGTGCTTAAGGTAAAATGCCATATAAATCAAGTACCTTGTAAGAAATAACAGAACCATTTTACTATCCGAGTAGCCAAGCATCACTGATAACTACTACACTGCTTCCTTTTCTCAAAACATAATACACGTTTTTAATAGATCCTGTTATTTAATGGCCGAAAGCATAAGTGACTCAATTACTGCTGCTAATGAGTCAGCTCTCATTGTTTTACTGATTTTTCATGGGTACAAACTGTCCATAACACTGCAACTTCCTCACTTCGAGCGATCCCTATGTGGATGCAAAAATGTTGGACCAGTGCATTTTATTTGTGCACATCTAGGATTGGATGGTTATTGTGCATTAAGTAACAATGCACAAATTGGTGCAAGAAGGCTAAAAAGACAAGAGTGCTCCGAGAGCACAATATCCCCTGCTGGCAACTATATCTATGCTATAAGTGCTTTATACACCCTCATGAAATTGTCAAAGTACAAGTTTGGTAATCAAGGGCCATAACTTTGGTAAAATGTGACTAATTGAACTAAATTGCAATATGCATGTTACCGACAAACAATCCTGTCAAGTTTTGTGAAATTCCTCCAAAAATTGTGAGAGGAGTTGATTTCGGACGGACGGACATCGCCACAACATAATCTGACAGACGGACGGACATTTCCACTGATAAAAATTTAGCATACAGAAGTTGAAAATGCTATTCTTTAAAAATGACCTGCCTTTACAAAGTGTGTGGTAGTGGCCCAAGATATCTCTTCACTGAACACTAAACATTCCCCTTGACTCCAATGGGTTTTTTTTTTTATTTGGAAAAAAAAATAAAAAGTCTCACAACCACAGTGTTCTAGTTTTATGAAGTGCAGCAGAAATTAAAGATAAATACAAGTGGATTTTAATTGATACTCATAGTTATAACCCAAATTTAAGCAGTAAAGTCCAGGTGTTCTTGGATTTTTTTTTTCATAACACTAAAGGCATTATACGGGAATGTGCAATTTTAGGTCAAAAATAAATTTTTTGCCTTTACTGAACTTTTTACTTTACAGCTACCACATTAACAGGCCGTAGATTTATACTTGCTAGATACTTTTTATCTCCGATCCTGCAGTCATCGGAGATAACGAAACTCCCCATTGTCGTCTCCATTCAAACAAAGGGTGTACCCTAAACCTTCCCTTTCTTGAGAACATATCTATAATTATGTCTTCATCAATACACTACTGACAGTCATGGTGTGAAACCAAGGTGAAACAAGCATGAGACAGAAAGCAAAATATTTAAAAATTTGCATCAGACTGTGTGTGCATACTCTATTTTTCCTCTTTTGAATGAAAGCCAAATGTCTGAACCAGATTGACTTTTTTGCTGAAATATTTCTGTAGTATCCCTAATAAATAAAGTTAAAGGTAGGGTACATTTTTTTTTTAAGAAGCATTTGTTACATTTACAGGGGTGATAGCGTTCCAGCGCCGCGCCGGATTTCCAGCGTACCGTGGCTGGGGAAAAAAAAAAAATCTAGTTCGCCCATTGTCCTGTGTCATTCTGAGATGCGCAGATAGACAGTAAAGGGAATTCCCTTTACTGTCTATCTGTGCATCTCAGAATGACACAGGACAATGGGCGAACTAGATTTTTTTTTTTCCCCCAGCCACGGTACGCCGGAAATCCGGCGCGGCGCCGGAACGCTATCACCCCTGCATTTATTGAAATTATCTTTATATTCCGACAGCAATGAATAAACGAAATGCCCTGATTTAAAAAAAAAAAAAAATCTGTAGCAATCGCAGGGCTATAAAAAGTCTGTTCAAATCATTCTATTCAGATTGGATGGCCTACCAGATTGTCTGCCTTTTTTTTTTTTTTGCGTATATGTAAAATACTTAATTTATCTGGAAGTTCCCTCTATTCTCTGTTTATCCTGTAATGATGCTAGTGGAATTTTAATTTCCCTGAGGGAACCCTCCCAAAGGGATCAATAAAAGTTCTATCTAATCTAATCTAACCTGCGTGCACTCTGCCCATGCATTCATTGCATGCAACCAAAGTCTTCTATAAGACTAGGCAGACATATTGCTAAAGTTAGCAAACTAATTTACAGCTATGAGTACTAATAATAGCCATACTCATTGTTTACATTCATTATAATAATGTCGGGTGCTTTCTTACACGTAAATGAGACATGAGGTAGTCACCCACCCCCTGTGTTCAAACCTCACGACTGACTGGTGCCTTTCTGTGTGGAGTTTGCATGTTCTCCCTGTGCAAAGTTTCCTCTGGGTGCTCCGGTTTCTTCCCACAGTCTAAAGACATGCGGATTAGGTCAACTGGCTACTCCAAATTGCCTATCGGTCCGAATGTGAATGGCTGTTCGTCTCTGTGTTCGCCCTGCAACAGATGGCCAGCCTGCCCAGAGTGTACCCCGCCTCTCGTCTGAAGTCAGCTGGGAAAAGCATTATTTATAATGAATGGATGGATTTGGAGTTGTGTTATTGAAAGAGCAATCAATGGAGAGAGGGGGGGGAAAAGAAAAAAAAAAAAAAAAAAGGTCTTAGCCACCTGGCAGAAGAACCTAGATTTTGGGATTTCAAAAATAAAAATAAAAAATCCTGGCATGTTGCCAAGTGCACACTAGACAACTTTCAGACTCTCAGAATGGCTGACCCTTTCACACTACACATCTTTCTTTGCTGAGCTCCAAAATTAGTCAACAACTGGAAAATCAGGGCTAAAATCGTGGCAAATTATTCGAATCTACAACATTGAGTACCTTTTTGTGGCAGTGTTAAGGCAATGTTGTATTTGGCCTAAAAGTGAGTTAAACTTCATGTGCTAATTTGACTCTGATATTAAAAAGACATGGACAGTAGCTCCAGTATACTATGCTAGAAACACCTCATGGATGCACTGGGACACATCCTCAGTGATGTATCCTGGGGTCCTCGGGTGTTTCGGGTCTCGCAACATCATACACCCTCACCCAGGCGACCCAGCCAGGGTTGATCAAGCCCCGACTTGCATCCCAGTAGCAGTCCACGGATCACCCCTTTTAATCCAAAGCCATCGTGTGGCTTTCTCTGCGGCTTCGCTTGCGGATGCAATGGCCCTCTTCTTAGCTGCTCCTACAATGCCCAAGCGACTCAGGACTTTGCAGAGGGAGCGCCCTGCAAAACCCCTACAGCCGACTTCTATCTGTTGTCATTGGGACTGCCTAAGTGAGTTAAACTTCATGTGCTAATTTGACTCTGATATTAAAAGACATGGACAGTAGCTCCAGCAGCAAGTGCATGGATAAAGAAGTGTCATGCTCTCAATTTGTGGAAAAGATGGGTTCAAAGATGGAATATTCTGAGCTCAGTCACAATCAGGGCTAGCTAGACATATTTCCTATTGTTATGGGGTTATATGATCGTGTCAACATCAATATAATAAAGTTTTGTTTTGTTTCAAATGTAGGAAAGTATTGTGTTCACCTGTGCACATATAAATTTAACACCCTTTACAACAATACTTTCTCACAGAACAGTTGTAATGGTCATATTCAGGTGCAATTTTCATGTTGATTTGATTTATTAGCTTTGCCATAGCAAGATCTATATATGTACATACATTATGGCTGGGAAACCACTCCAGCTTGCACCAATTACAGTGGCCCCATTATACCGAATCTGCATGTGGGGGAAACCGGAGCACCCGGAGAAAACCCACGCAGACATGGGGACACAGAAAGGTGCCTGTCGGCTGCGAGGTTCGAAACTTTTTTGCTGTGAGGAGACAGTGATGACCACTACACCACCGTGTCGTGTTATGACCCTTCACTTGCAAAATGGGTTAACTTTACATGGATTTCTCATTACAAAAAAAAAAAAAAAAAAAAAAAAAAGTGTTATAATTGTGTTTTATCTTTGATCTCTTGGTCTTCTGTAATATGCCTTCTTTCTTTTGCAGGTTATATTTTAAAATCAGTAGAGTAAAAGTGAAAATAAAATGAATTTACTCTAATTACCCATTAATTATATTTTGTGTTACCACAGACAGCACATCATTAGACAATAAAAATATCCTGTCTGATATGTGTAAACATGGAAAGAGGCTTTTTGGCATACCACTGAAGGATCAAAAGTGTGATAAAACGATCAACTAATATACTCATTCCCCTATATATTGAAGTCACGTTATAAAAACGGTCAAGCTAAATTTTACAATTTTTTGTGATGTCTGGGACACCCTTATATTTACAAATCTGTTATATTTGTAAATTGTTGACCGATTTTACAACTGCTTGTTGCCCACTCCAATAATATATAAATCTGTCTTGAAAGTCTTTGTATGAATAGAATAGATAAATAATCCCAAAATGTAATGTCCGTGACATAGCATTAATACATTTATTTATGATCATTTTACAATTTGTATACCATCTTTAGTCTGGTTTTCTGAAAAATACTGGTCAGAATATTGGCAAGATTAGAAATGGACGGCATACTTCAGATCTTCAACATGCTAAATTTAATATGAGCTCTATAACAAATTTAGAAGCCATCATGAGATCTAATAATTACTTTTAATGATAAAATGCCAAGACAGATTGTGTGATACAATAAATTAATTTTTCTAATGTAAAATTACAAAACAGAAATGTTGCAAATTATTCCAAATACAACTACTAAATATTAAAAATGCATAATAAACATAGTTAGAAGGTGTCACAGACATTACACATATTTTGAATTTCAGCAACATACTGCTAATAAATTTTTCCCCTCCCATAGGCAGTAACTGAAGATTAAAGATGGAAACCAGAAGTAGTGCAAAAACAGACACTGTAAAACTCTCAGGGTCAGCAGAGAGGACTAGAAAGTATAGGGAAAGACTGAGACTGGACAAAGATAAATATAATTTGTTGAAAGAAAAGGAGAGGATGAGAAAAAGAAAGGAGAGGCAGGAACAGAAGAAATACGCAAGTACTAAAATGGTTGAAACAGCCAGAAAGAAAAAAACACTTGTATACGGTGAATGAAACAGAAAAATGATGCTGGGGAGACTACCATGGTTCAGAAGAACATAATGGTTCTGACAATGCAGGAGGCATATGCTGCTTTTAAATCCAGATATCCAGAAAAAGCAATTGGCCTGACATCTTTCAAAAAGCTGCAGCCCTTCAACATAAAGAAAGTTTCTGAAACTAATCGGAAAACACGTCTCTGTACAACATGTTCAAATCTGGCACTGAAGATGGTTATCAAAAAGTTTGCCACAGCCATATCTGCTAATGATCCAAGCAAAAAAGGATGAACTGCAGCCACTCACCATCCTCAGGAAAACTCAATTTTCTGATGCTACACTGTGTCCTTACATGACCTTCCCTCTCAAAAAGTGCCTAGATAACACGTGAAGAATGTAACAAGCTGGATGAAGTCCTAGCCCCTTTAGCCATTCAAGGATAACACCATTAACTGGTGTCACTGGGAATATATATATATATATATATATATATATATATATATATATATATATATATATATATATATACATACACACACACACACACACACACACACACACACACACACACACACACACACACACACCGGTCAAGAAGGAAGAAAAATATCAAAATGGTGTACAACCCCGATTCCAAAAAAGTTGGGACAAAGTACAAATTGTAAATAAAAACGGAATGCAATGATGTGGAAGTTTCAAAATTCCATATTTTATTCAGAATAGAACATAGATGACATATCAAATGTTTAAACTGAGAAAATGTATCATTTAATGAGAAAAATTAGGTGATTTTAAATTTCATGACAACAACACATCTCAAAAAAGTTGGGACAAGGCCATGTTTACCACTGTGAGACATCCCCTTTTCTCTTTACAACAGTCTGTAAACGTCTGGGGACTGAGGAGACAAGTTGCTCAAGTTTAGGGATAGGAATGTTAACCCATTCTTGTCTAATGTAGGATTCTAGTTGCTCAACTGTCTTAGGTCTTTTTTGTCATATCTTCCGTTTTATGATGCGCCAAATGTTTTCTATGGGTGAAAGATCTGGACTGCAGGCTGGCCAGTTCAGTACCCGGACCCTTCTTCTATGCAGCCATGATGCTGTAATTGATGCAGTATGTGGTTTGGCATTGTCATGTTGGAAAATGCAAGGTCTTCCCTGAAAGAGACATCATCTGGATGGGAGCATATGTTGGCATATGTTGCTCTAGAACCTGGATATACCTTTCAGCATTGATGGTGTCTTTCCAGATGTGTAAGCTGCCCATGCCACACGCACTAATGCAACCCCATACCATCAGAGATGCAGGCTTCTGAACTGAGCGCTGATAACAACTTGGGTCGTCCTTCTCCTCTTTAGTCCGAATGACACAGTGTCCCTGATTTCCATAAAGAACTTCAAATTTTGATTTGTCTGACCACAGAACAGTTTTCCACTTTGCCACAGTCCATTTTAAATGAGCCTTGGCCCAGAGAAGACGTCTGCGCTTCTGGATCATGTTTAGATACGGCTTCTTCTTTGAACTATAGAGTTTTAGCTGGCAACGGCGGATGGCACGGTGAATTGTGTTCACAGATAATGTTCTCTGGAAATATTCCTGAGCCCATTTTGTGATTTCCAATACAGAAGCATGCCTGTATGTGATGCAGTGCCGTCTAAGGGCCCCGAAGATCACGGGCACCCAGTATGGTTTTCCGGCCTTGACCCTTACGCACAGAGATTCTTCCAGATTCTCTGAATCTTTTGATGATCTTATGCACTGTAGATGATGATATGTTCAAACCCTTTGCAATTTTACACTGTTGAACTCCTTTCTGATATTGCTCCACTATTTGTCGGCGCAGAATTAGGGGGATTGGTGATCCTCTTCCCATCTTTACTTCTGAGAGCCGCTGCCACTCCAAGATGCTCTTTTTATACCCAGTCATGTTAATGACCTATTGCCAATTGACCTAATGAGTTGCAATTTGGTCCTCCAGCTGTTCCTTTTTTGTATCTTTAACTTTTCTAGCCTCTTATTGCCCCTGTCCCAACTTTTTTGAGATGTGTTGCTGTCAGGAAATTTCAAATGAGCCAATATTTGGCATGAAATTTCAAAATGTCTCACTTTCGACATTTGATATGTTGTCTATGTTCTATTGTGAATACAATATCAGTTTTTGAGATTTGTAAATTATTGCATTCCGTTTTTATTTACAATTTGTACTTTGTCCCAACTTTTTGGGAATCGGGGTTGTATTTCCTGTGTTGAGAAAGAGACAAAACTGGCAGATTTCTTGGATGCCCAGAGAGATGACATGGAATTTTATCCATCTCACATCTTTATGGCCAACTGGCAACACCATCAATTGACCCAATGCCAGCAAAAGCTTAAAGAAGAGGAAGTTCTCCTTACTATGGATTTTAGCAAAAACTACCAATGTAAATTCAAAGATGAGGTCCAATCAGGTTATTTTGATCAAGTTGATCAAGCCAAAGTAACACTACACCCCTCAATGGCATATTATCTGGAGAATGGAGCACTTGTCAAACATGCCATCATTGGAATTTCTACATGATGCACACTTTCACAAAGCGTTTCAAGAGAAGGCTGTGAATCTTCCATCACAGCAGCTAAGCCTGAGTACCATCTCTACCATATATGAATGGACAGACGGGTGTGCCGCCCAGTACAAAGGGAAGACTGCATTTGCTTACATCTCCCTTTCTGGTACCTCACAAGTTATTAGAAACTTCTTTGAAACCTTGCACGGAAAGGGGGTGTGCGATGGCTTTGGGTCTGTTGTTAAAAACAGAAAAGTTACCAAGCTGTTGTCACTGGTAAAGCCATCTTAGCCAATGCACAAGGAAAGGGAAAGTTTCCCTGTGAGGGAAAGTTGGTCCATGGTCCCCAAGTAAAGCAAGAGAACAAGTTGTGTCTAAATGGGATTTCATCTTTGCAGATGATGTTCCCCATACAAGAGAAGTTAGTGTAGCTACTCTTGCAGGCACCAGACAGCTACACAGTGTCATGAATAGACACCCCTTACATACTCAGAGTGAGAAATCTTTCTTGTTACTGTGACCCATGTAAGAAGAGCAGACATGTGAAAATTCAGAGTGGGTGTATCCTTAGACACTCCGTTCTCTGAAACAAGTAGCTGCAAAAATGTAGGATAGCAATGTTGGTATCCTTTTATTAAGATATACAAACAAATACATCACTGAAAATGATCTTTTGAAATCCATTAATCTCTTAATTGAAATAATTATTTGTAAATCACATTGCAGCTCTCATAGTTTTGTGATCTTATGCTGTAATGTCCATAACATAATAACCCATGATAAACTCAAAGCATTTCACAATTTCAATTTTGTTTACTGTGATGGTGTCTTTAAATTTTACTAAAAGATGTTTACATAAAACACAGTGGTAATTAGTAGGGCTGTAACGATACACCCAACTCACGATTCGATTCGTATCGCGATTTTTGACCCACGATTCGATACACCCACGATTTTTTTTAAATGTATTTTTAAAGTAGTAAATTTGACTTATTAACATTTACTTACTTACATTAACTATTTAATAACAAATAATTCAGACCACTGCAGAGAATGAGTAATATGTATGCAAAAATGAACAAATGTATATCCAAAGACTGTTTTATTTCTCAAAATAATACTGTTGAGCCGGAAGCTCTGTTTTTTTCGGTTCTGAAAAAGTAATTTTTCCAAATCGTGTAAATCCGTTAAGATTTTTTTTTGGGGGGGGGGGGGGGGGGGGTGGCGGCTCTCTCACTGTCTCACACTCATAGGGCCAATGATTTTCTGTGATCGCGGAAAACAGATGGAGATTACGGAATTTTTATAGTGAAACATTGCTCACGTGTCAAAATGTAACTGCCGCAGAAGGCTTCCGCCCAAGCAGACATGCCTTCAGTGTTGCCAGATATTGCTAACGTTTTCCACCCCAAAATATGTTCAAAACCAGCCAAAAAGCACCTAATCCTGCCCAATCTGGCAACACTGCATGCCTTTCCGGTCAAGTGATTGTGATTGGCTTGTGGCACACCTAGCCAGCCAATGAGCTGCTTGTTTACAGATTCGCTCCCCGCGTCGCAACCAGAATGGCGACCGCTTAAAAGAAATGAATGCTCTGCCAGTGGCGAGTGTGGATGTTGCGTGACTCGCAGAAGATTGTCGCAGGTCGGCGAAAAAACGACTTACTAATAGATATAAAAAATAAAAGTAATTTAAGTAAGTTTAAAATGTAATTTAAATAAAAAGTAAAGTATTCATAAATTGAAGTTTGGAAGCACCTCTGTTTTTGGGCTGAGGAGAAGTTTGAAAGGGTGTACCACGATTCTGCCTTCTTGTATCGCGACACGGATCATGGCTCTGCGTATCGCAATTTCGAATTCAATACGCATATTGTTACAGCCCTAGTAATTAGCATTATTTCTTATGAAAATACAGTTCTGTGTGAAACGATAGCCATTAGTTATAAAGTCACTTAAAATCCGTTAATTTTTCTTTTGCTTCTGTACTAAAGAAATTGGTCAAACCATAGGGATATATGATAGATACAAATTTTTATGCACTTGTATGTTCACAAACATTGAATTAAGACTTTTCATAGAATAAAAAAGTACTTCATTGCAAGTTTACACTTCTTTGTCTCATTAACATGCTTACCTTGTAATGTCCATCATATTGAAATAGTCATTACAGAATAAGTAAGAAAGATTACTCAAAAAAAAAAAATTAGGGGAATATTCCACACAAATGGGTCTTAAAAAAAAAAAAGAAAAGAAATACTGCTGTGCATATATTCTAAACTTGAATTTTTGCCTAAAGTGAAAGGTTCTAGCCAACCCTGATTGTGACGAAGGTCTCTAGCTTTTGCTGATGAACAGGGACAGCAGTCAGACTCAAACAATGCCAGTATGTAAAAGGTTAGAAATCTCTCCACTGCAAACCAGCCAACTTAAAGTGCTGATGACACGTTTTTGACATCTTTGGCGATGTTTTATAACATAAAAAGTAATTCCCAATGATCCATATATTAATTCACGAAGGCGCCTATTTTACAAGTTATGATAAAAAACGCAGCTATTTGGGCAAATTTGACAGGGCTGCAGCACCCAGGAGACGAAAGAGGAGGAGGAGCTATATGACGTCAGCGAAAGAACCTTCCTCCTAACTTACCAGTTTGTTGTTGATGCGACAGGTGTTCAGTTTGTCATTATTAGTATTATTATTATACATTTTATATATATATATATATATATATATATATATATATATATATATATATATATATATGTTTTAGTTATTATGCCTTCGCGTTGTGTTGCCGGCTTTTGCTCCAAAACCTACAAGGATGGGGTAAGTTTATTCAAGTTTCCCAGAGATCCCGAGCTGCATGCGAAGTGGGTGAAGCAAGTCAGGCGCACTCGTGACAAGTGGGAGCCCTCACCAACATCCGTCCTGTGCTCTGAACACATCGATTTGGATTGTTTTGACACCCTTCCCAGCTTAAAAGAATCTCTTGGGTGTTCAGTTCAGCACAAACGTGTGTTACTACCATCAGCAGTGCCTACACAGTGTTGCCAGATTGGGAGGTTTCCCGCCCAGTTGAGCGGTTTCAAGTGCATTTTGGTGGGTTTTGAACATATTTTGGGCTGGAAAATATGTTCAAAACCCACCAAAATGCACTTGAAACCGCTCAACTGGGCGGGAAAAATCCCAATCTGGCAACACTGCCAATATTCCGGAGGGGGTCTACTAGTAGCTATGCCGGATCCAAAGACAATCCTCCTGTCAGAACATGTGTTGTGAAATGACATAAGATAAAGGTACGTAGAGCTATAGATTCTACATGATAATCATAAATGTTATCATAAAGTCGGCGTGATATCAGTCATGTATTTGCTTGTGAAAGCTTGCGACTTTCATGTAACTGCCGCCTAGCAACGAGAGGCAAAGGGTAAAGAGAGTAGACTATCATAGATTCTATTCGGAAGAGATCAACACAATTCTAGACTCCCAGAAGAGGAAGAGCTAGCACTAGAGAGTTCACCGGCGTTTTCATGCGCCATTTCCATTGAGTAGAACCAGAATAGAACAGCCAGTGAACCGCAGCGTGTTCTCCCGCTGACGTCACAACATGGCCGTGAGCCACGGACCCAGTTTTCTTGCGCTGTGCAATTAAAAGTTGGATATTTGCGTAACAACAGCTTCTTTTCACGTAATTATAACAGAAATCTAACATGTTTGCCATGTTGTATAGTTTATTTAAGAAATTGCATAGAGTCATGTTCGTGTCATCAGCCCTTTAAGCAAATTGAGCTTCATCATTGTGAGCTTAATTTAGATTCAGCAGGATAAAGTCAAGTTTATTTGTATAGAGCTTTTAACAATAAACATTGTCGCAAATCAGCTTTACAGAATTTGAACGACTTAAAACATGAGCTAATTTTATCCCTAACATATCCCCAATGAGCAAGCCTGGGTGGCAAGGAAAAACTCCCTCAGACGATGGAGAATTCATGCATGTAAACATCAGTTGCCGCAAAAGATTAAGGTTCAAGACATAACATTTGACACACCTTTGACTCTCCACTTCCACAATGTTTCTTTTCTCATTTTTGGAGGTAGAGGCTGGAATCCTAATGGAAGCTGGGATCAAGGCTCACTGAAGCGTGTAGCATATGTACTGCACTGTTTAAGAGATGAACCATTTATAGGGAGTTTAATTAATGCACTAATTAATGCACTTTCTTGTCTTGTGACTCATGAACCATATGATACTATATTTCCTTCTTGCCATCACAAATTAATTTTCTACTTTTTGACATCATATGGAACATAATAAAATATTGGTGTTTAAGACAGTGTGTAACAACAGCAGGCCAACAGCAGTCTTCTCTTTCTCTCCCTCTCTGCAGGTGTTCCTTGCAATGCTGCTACAGTAGTGCTGAAAAGACCGCGCCCCACTCTCTGCACTCGGCAGTGGCAGTTCAGCACTACCGGCAGAAGACGGCACCAAGCGCACACGAGAGGAGCAGTAGTTTAATGCAGCACAGCTGGCAGGCACGAATGACAGCACCTACATTCACCCTCTTCGAGATGCCAAGACAGTACATAAAGGCTGCACACTGTGTACAAGTGTGGTACATCCTTCCGAATGCTATAGCTGACCCACTTATCTCCAAATACCAGCTCAGATAATGCACCACCTTGTTGGAAGGACTATAGAGCTAATCCTCTGCATCTCTAAAGGACAAGGCTTTCACTCCTCGCACCCGGGGGCTTTCAACACACTTCCCCAACAAGAACCTCACAACCCACACCAACTGGCTCACCTCACCAGGCAATTAAAAAAAAAAAAAAAAAAGGCCGCGCACTTTTGCACCTCACTCCTGTTGTCTACGGGTTTGTCACACATCTCGCCACCAAGAGCACTACACTGGTGGCAAATGCAGGCAAGTGACACAGACCCCAACAGCTCAGCCTTGGACCCCGTGGTGAGACAGCTCTTTGACGTCAGCATGCAGCAGGGGCAGCTGTTTCAGGAACTGGCCCATGCTTTACAAACCATCACCCAGGACCTACCGAACCTAAAGCATACACCACTCTCAGCCACGGACCCTCTCCTCGACCCTGTCGGAGACACCCAACGCCTCCTAACAAAGCTCAATGTAGAGGATGACACTGAGGTATTCTTGGGGACCTTTGAGAGGGTCACAGAAAGAGAGGGCTGGCAGCCCTGGGAGTGGGCTCATATTCTCGCCCCACTCCTCACCGGCAAGCTGCAGCAGGCCTACCATGCCCTCCCCTACTGGTGGAACCCATGGATTACACTTTTCTCAAGGAAGAAATCCTGGCCTGCCGGGGGCTCTCTCCCACCCAAGCCACCTGCAAATTTCACCAGTGGCATTACAGGCCAGACCAAGAGCCTAGAATGTAGATGGGCAGCCTCCTGAGGATCACTCGGAGGTGGCTCCAACCAGACCACCTAACCCCTGGAGAAATCGTAGAGCAGGTTGCCCTTGATCACTTCCTGCGAGGCCTGCTGGGTGAAAAGAGGAGAGTTGTGGGAATGAAAGCACCCTAGCCACCCTGAAGATGGGGAGAGGGAGAAGAGGACCTCAATCCAGCACGAGCCCCACCATCAATTCACCCAGAGCCCGGGGGCACCTCGAAGGGCATTGGATACCCCCGCCACAGCCCTCACCTCAGGACCAGCCAATGCTCACAGAGCCAGAGCACTGTGTTCCAGCAAGGTCCTTCAAGCCCTGGTTTGTGGGGTACGCCCTATATACCACCCCCCACCATCACCCTCCAGGTAAAAGGCGCCATCGTGCCCATGCTGTTGGATTCGGGGAAGACCATTACCCTGGCTCATCCCTGACTTGGACCTCCCCACCCCGTGGAAGCCTGGCTGTTACTTATGTGCACAAGGATGGGAAAGAGGTCCCCACTGCAGTGATCCACATTGGCAGCTGAAGAGGTGAATGCCCAATAATGGTGGATCTAATTAGGGGTGGGCAAAATTATCGATACGGCGATATATCACGATACTTTGTCTTCCGATTCAATATCGATACTCAAAATTTGAATATCGATATTTTTTCAAATAATAAATCATGTTTCAGACGGGTTGTAAATCCAGTACGACTTCCGCACCTCCGCTCCGCAAGGTGTCGCTACCTCACTGCAAGGCACTCTTCGTCTTCTCTTTTTTTCCCGGTGGTTGCAGTGAGGAAAAAAAACAAGCAAGCATGGCTGTTAATGTAAACCTAGAGACGCCGCCGAACTTTAAGGCAGATGCTTGGAGGCACTTTGGATTCCAAAGGAAAGGAGAAAAAAAAAAACCCAGTGAGCTGGACAAAGAGTACGCACTTTGCAAAACCTGTTTTGCTCCAATTAGATATTCAGGTAACACAACAAACTTGCGAACTTACTTAGCACGACACCACCCCGACATATTAGCTCAGCCGGAGCCACCGAAACCCGACCCGAAGCAAACTACACTGGACAGCGCCAAAGTCCTCCCGTCTACTTCAGTGATGTGTGACTTACTGTAACTGTGAACTTAATTTTGTCATTTAAGGGCAAAGGCAAGAAGCTGCACTTTTATTTTGCATTTTCAATTTTAGTGTGTGTGAGACACTGCATTTTATTTTGAGTATTTACTCAAAGTTCAGAAGAAACGTGATTCACTGAGGTTTCAATTCAGTTTCAGTGTGTGGACACTGACCCACACTGCACTTTGTTTCATAATTGTGCTCAGGGAGACTAAGATGCACACTGCACTTTTCAATGTGTTCCAGACAGTGTGTTGTTCCTGCAAACATGTTGTAACTTGCGCTTGTTTAGTTACAATAAAATGGCATGGATAATTAGAATTACATTGTTTTGACTCAGTTTGTCCCATGAATTATCACTATCATCTGATGTACATACAACTCGGATTTTAAGATGCATAATGCGTTTACATTTTTCAGTGAACTATGTAGAATATCGCAATATATCGCAGTATCGTATCGTGACTCAAGTATCGTGATGCGTATCGTATCGTGAGGTCCTTGGCAATACCCACCCCTAGGTCTAATCCCTGATCTCCCTGTGCCTCTCCTTGTAGGCAAAGACTGACTAGGGTTTCCTGCCTCTGTGGGTGCCCCAGAGAGAAAGAAGAAAAGGAGGAACTTCAGGAGGTCACAGCAGCCACAGTAGCTGAAGCGCACCTTGCCAGCCAGCCCTGGGACTGCACTCTTAACTGAGGAACAGGCAGCAGCTATGGAAGCTGGAGCCATAAGTGAGCTCTCCCTACCCATTAACCCTCTACCTTGTCTCAAACAAGGAGATCTTTGGAAGGGAGCAAAAGGAGGACGACTGGCTGAAGCACTGCTAAGGCCAAGTGCTACAGATCGATGAGAAGAGCCTGCACCCCAACCAGGAGCTGCCCCTGGCCTACTTCCTGGTGATAAGAGGACAGCTGTATTAACACTGCAACTGCCAGGGCGAGCCCTGTGACATCATCACCAGGTTTAAAATAGACTCCATCATGCACCTGGCCCATGCCCACCCGCTTGGAAGCTACCTGGGATCACAGAACACACTGGAAAAGATCCGAAACCAGTTTTCCTACCCAGGATTGGTGGCTGAGATCAGCAACTCCCTCCCCCCACAGGCCAGCACTGGCTCCACTGATACCTCTGCCCACCAACCATGTCCCCTTCGAGCGGGCAGCCACGGATCTCATAGGGCTGCTGCCTAAGTCTGCCTGGGGCCAGGAGTACATCTTGGTGATTGTCGACTATGCCACCCAATACCCAGAAGTAGGGGTGGGCAAAAATATCCATACGGCGATATATCGCAATACTTTGTCTTCCGATTCAATATCGATACTCAATTTGAATATCGATATTTTTTCAAATAATAAATCATGTTTCAGACGGGTTGTAAATCCAGTACGACTTCTGCACCTCCGCTCCGCGAGGTGTCGCTATGCCGCTACCTCACTGCAAGGCACTCTTCATCTTCTCTTTTTTCCCCCCGGCAGTTGCAGTGAGGGGAAAAAAAAAAAAAAGCAAGCAAGCATGGCTGTTAACGTAAACCTAGAGACGCCGCCGAACTTTAAGGCAGATGTTTGGAGGTACTTTGGATTCCAAAGGAAAGGAGAAAAAACAGTGAGCTGGACAAAGAGTACGCACTTTGCAAAACCTGTTTCGCTCCAATTAGATATTCAGGTAACACAACAAACTTGTGAATTTACTTAGCACGACACCACCCCGACATATTAGCTCAGCCAGAGCCACCGAAACCCGACCCGAAGCAAACTACACTGGACAGCGCCAAAGTCCTCCCGTCTACTTCAGTGATGTGTGACTTACTGTAACTGTGAACTTAATTTTGTCATTTAAAGGACATGGGACATGAAACATAAAAGCACGCTATATCAGTTTCTTTCCATTAAAAATATGAATTAATTGCATCAACAAATACAAAATCATCTATTAAATTCTGCAAAATCGTTATATTCGTGATGATTATATGGCATTTCTGCTCGACTTCCGATATGCATTTTTTGCAACCGGAAGAGCCGCTGTCACGTGATCATACGTCACAAAAACTTTCGGGCACAGCACAAGCGGGTAGATGAATGGAGAAGTGGATGACAAGAAAATTGTTTTTATAGTCTTTAAAGTACATTGGACATCATGGTGTATTGTGCTGCTTATGGTTGCAATAATTCCAATGGGAAATGCCCTGGAGTAAGTTTTTTTGCATTCCCCAAGGACCCGAAGCTGAGGAAAGTGTGGGCTCACCTGCGCATGCGCAGTAGGCTTCGCGCATGCGCAGTAGGCTTGGTAGGACAACTTTACAGAACACCTGTTGAAAAAAAAACTTTGCACCTACTGTTTCCCACAAACTGTATTTGGACCATTTCACTGAGGATTCTTTCAACATTAATACTCAGGTACTGAGCGATATTAATTCATGAAACAGGAAGCATGAGGATGAGAAAAAAAAAAAAAAAAAAACAGTTCAAATCGGGAAGCCGCGCACACCTGCACCAGGCTGCACAAATGCGTGCAGCTTCCCGACCCAAACCGCCTCTCTCTCATCCTTACACTTCATGCCTCATCCTCCATGAACCAACATCGCTATATATATATATATATATATATATATATATATATATATATATATATATATATATATATATATATATATATTTTTTTAATCGGATCTGCGCGATTCAGCCGTGAAAAAGGCGGCATCCGCCGAAAGGCGCGCTGTTTGCATCCCTGCACGGAGGCCAGGGGACAGGGCAGGAATATTTTTGTTGATATGAGTGATCCGGTGCGATTTCGCGACCCCCCTGTTGAAGACCTCTGCGCTAAGCGACTGAAAGCCGAGGTAAGGATTAGTATTATAATTTTGGGTGTATCAATTATTGATTATCATAATTCTGACTCATTTCGCCATTTTGAATGTTTTCATCTCGGACTCTGGAAGCATTGTATCTCAATCAATCTCGAAAAATATCAGCAAAAAAAAAAAAAACTAGCTTGCAACGGACTTTAGCTAGATCTATGATGAACTTTCAATGCATGATACAAAAATAATATACTTCTTTCAACAGATCATTAGCCTTTGAGCAGAATTGTTTTTAACTTACCAGGAAGTGTTATCCAGCCGACCACTTTCAGTTTCATGAGGGCTGAATGAACTCTCACTCTCAGAATCATCTGACCCGTCAGAGTAAAGACAAGATCCATGTTCATGTGAATTTCCAGCTATCGGCTCGAATTGATAGGGTCTAACTTCACATCTCTGTGAAACATCGGGAATATCACTGTCGATGGTGTCCATTTCGGTAACCTGTTTACATTAGATTCCCAAGCGCTGGCTCCTTGGAAAGTTTTTGTGATGTCACGGGTCACGTGACCACCTAGCTCATTAACGAATCCTTGTTTTACGCTGATGTATAGAAAAACTTGAATAATGTGATGATTTTCACATTTTTGACGCCCTGCAGTGATTTAGATGGCATTTCTTATGTCCTTTATACACAATTATGCCCAGGTAAAAATCCATGTCCCATATGTAGAATATCGCAATATATCGCAAAATTTTGAATATCGCAATATCGTATCGTGAGGTCCTTGGCAACACCCACCCCTACCCAGAAGCCATCCAGCTTTGTAACACCACATCAAAAAACACTGCCAGAAAACTGATGCTCCTTCTCAGCTGGGTCAGAAACCAAGGACCTGCTCACAGACCAAGGCACCCGCTTCATCTCCAAACTCATGGCAGACCAGTGTCAACTGCTGCATCTGAAAACCTGTCTACCACCTTCAGACCGACAGCCTTGTGGAAAAGGTTCAACCAAACCCTCAACCGCATACTGAAGAGGATGGTTGAGGAGATGGGCAAAACTGGGACCTACTCCTCCCCATCATGTGGGAGACTCCTCAGGCCTCTACAGGATTGAAGCTGCTTAAGCTCCTGTTCGGTCAACAGCCCAGGGGCCTATTGAACACAATCAGGGAAGCATGGGAGGAGCAGCCATCCCCATTCTGCTCCCTCGTTGACCACATCCAAGAAATGTAAGAGCAGACTGAACGAGTGGCCGGCCCCCATCATACAGAAGCACATGCGGGCAAGCCCAGAGGGAGCAGCAGCAATGGGTCTACAACTGGCTGACCCAACCCTGGTTAGTATATGCTCTTGCTCCTCCCAAACATGAGCTACAAGTTCCTCGCTTGCTAGCAAAGACCCTACAGTTGTGGTCAGAAGTTTACATACAGTGACGTGAATGTCATAGCAATATTTAGGCTTTCAGTAATTTCTTTGAACTGTTCTTTTTCTGTGGCAGAATGATTGTACAGCATACATCTTTAATTTAAAGGCTGAGAGAAACGTACCCCTTTCCCCCTTGGATAATAATAGTACAAGTCCCGACAATGATAATTTATCATTGAAACCCACGTCGTAAATGTCAGGATAATTCAGAATTTGTAGAGTTTAAAATTTCCCACCAAGGGAATCCCGGTACCAACATCGCCATTATTAGCTGGCTTCCGCATGACGTCAGGAGTGTGAGTGGTTTTACCAGCGGTTTTTCCACTTATGTCCACACAGTGTAGTTTTTGTCTAACTCTGCTAGATTACATTCATTTTGATGGAAACTTGGGACAGAACACGACATACAGAGAACGACACAAATTGTTAAACTACAATCTACAACTATTATGGGTGGGAAGAAACGCCCAGAAAGCGATGTATCGCTGCCGGGTGCAGCAACACAAATGCCATGGAGGGAGTGGCCCTGTTCCTTTTCCCAAAAGATAAAGGTAATCTGTAACATAGGTCGCGTTAACCGACAATTGTCCGTCATTGACGGATTTTTTTTTAGCTATGACGGAAAAATCTGAAGGCTGTCGGTCATTTTGACGGATGTTTACCGTTACCATTACCAATAACAATAATAGCCTAATAATAACAATAATAAAACATAATGAAACACACAATTGAAATGATTGTCAAGTTGTGGCAGAGTTTTCTTACATACAGTATACATAGTCTTCACTGCCGTCACTTTCAATCTGAGCCGACGTTGCGGCAGTCTTGATGTTCAGTGCATCATGTATACATTGTAGCCACTGCGCAAGGCTGTTCCCCCCATCGCGCTCCTGACCGCGCTCTGACTTTTCTAACCACTAGCACAGTGAGCTGTATTAATGTTTCCCTTCTCTGCAGAAGACACATCATTTTTGCTATTAAAAAAAAAAAAAAAAAAAAGAGATGCATTGGGTTGTTTGTGTCGTTTCCCTGCCTGTACGTCTTAATGCAATAGCGCTCATTTAGGCTAGTTGTTTTCTTGTTTTTAAAATGAAACAAATGTCGATTTATTGTATTCTTCCCCAGCAAGCTTAGGAAGCTTAGGAACATCACTGCTCGAATATCTGCGAAACTATCATTTTAATGAGAGCACGGGTAGACAAACTAACATTTAAACATAACTTCGTTTTATTTAAGACCTTCCGTGTCAGGTTCCAGGCTCCGCCGAGCCGAGCCGCGGGGTGCAGCTGCACCACTGGTGCAGAAAGACCGCATGCTGCAGGATCTCCTCCCTATGAAGAGAGTACTAGCAGGGTCGGGAAATCCAACTTTCAGAGGCTCTTGCCGGCTTCTGATCACTTCCCTGGGAGAAATGTTTCCCGATTTCAGAACTTTGGCTGAAGTGGTGCTGGTTATTCCAGTCTCCAGTGTCGCAGCAGAGCGCGGGTTCAGCCTTCAGAATAAAATTAAAACGTCAATGAGAAGTCGTCTGTCCAAGGCAAAGACGCAAAATTTAATGACAATTGCCTCGGCAGCAGTCTCCGTTGACGACTTTGATTATGCACAAGCGAGCTCCCAATTTAAATCCATGCGGGCCAGAAGGAAGGTTTGAGCTCACGCAAACAGGTCAAATTAGATTGTCACTTAAATCGTTGTAGTGGACTGTTCATATTTTAACTGCAATTGTCTTGCTACGTTGTAAAATAACATTGTTCATATGCCCGTTAAGGCACAACAGCTGCAATGTTTTTAGCGGAGGGAAAATGGGTTCACAAGTGACCGAACGTCAGAATCTCTGTTCATCTTTTTGCATCATAAATACATAAATAGGGCAGCACGGTGGTGTAGTGGTTAGCGCTGTCGCCTCACAGCAAGAAGGTCCTGGGTTCGAGCCCCAGGGCCGGCGAGGGCCTTTCTGTGTGGAGTTTGCATGTTCTCCCCGTGTCCATGTGGGTTTCCTCCGGGTGCTCCGGTTTCCCCCACAGTCCAAAGACATGCAGGTTAGGTTAACTGGTGACTCTAAATTGACCGTAGGTGTGAATGTGAATGGTTGTCTGTGTCAGCCCTGTGATGACCTGGCGACTTGTCCAGGGTGTACCCCACCTTTCACCCATAGTCAGCTGGGATAGGCTCCAGCTTGCCTGCGACCCTGTAGAAGGATAAAAGCGGCTACAGATAATGAGATGAGATGAAATACATAAATAAATGATTAAATAATACAAAGCTTGTTCTGTGAATTAATTTTTAAATGAAAATGAGTCCATGAAAACACAAGTTATTAAATATATAGCATTTATAGCCTATATACATTGTCATTTAAAAGTTAAAATAAAATGACAGATAATAATGGACAATGACGGAATTTTTACGACCCTGTCCGTCAAAATGACAGACAATGAAAAAGTCTAACGCAACCACTGCCCCTGCGGCAATGCAGAAAAAGGATAAACAAACACTACTTTACTATACGGGATTCATGTGAACAGCAAAGGAGGATGCACTTGTATGGAAAAAGGTGGAAATATTGCCGGAAACACCTGAGCTGCTGGAATGGTATGGATTTATTTGGTAAAATTCATACATGTAAAAAGATACAGTATAAATAGCACCAAGGACAACACAAAGTATAAAATACACTTATTTCCAATGCGGTCCTCTTGATGAGAGCAAGAAACAAAATGAGACAAAATAATAAATTGACAAAAAGTCAAAAAAAAAAAATTTTATATATATATCAACACATATATATATATATATATATATATATATATATATATATATATATATATATATATATATATATCAACTGTATCACAGAGTACAACTAGATTACAGAAAACACCAAAGCGATAAAAAATTAGTTTTACACACACAAAACTGGGTTTGGAATTTATTCCATAAAAACTTTCACCTGTTTCTTAAAATTATCATGTGTTTTCGACTAGATTGCAGTGATCGAGGTCGGCTATTCCACAAACAAATTCCTGTTTACCTAAAAGAACTCCGAATGGTTTCCGTAAAGCGTGACGTCACTTACCAGTACACAGCCATATTCGACAAAATGGACCATAGCGCCAGCGACATTTCTTCACCGACTTCCTCGAGTATTTCGGACAATGACATGAATAACAATGACCATGATAAACAAGCATTACCATATCAGTTGGTTACACACAAGCGAACGGAGTTGTTTTAGTTAGTCATTACCGAGGCTTTTTGACAACACTAAAACAAAGCAAGACACCAATCATACAACAAATATCAAGCTGCTTAGCTGCATCAGCAATTATGTTTATGCCCAAAGGAACTCAAAATAACATCAATACACTTAATAAAAACTTAGGGAAGCCATAAAAAGTGTTTTCTTACCCTTTGAACTCCTCTTTTGCAGACTATGGACCGTGTTGTCTCGTTTGTCACGTCTGCTTTTTGGCCAAAGATTGTGGGAACCGCATCTGGATTCAGCACTGGCTTGTACGGCATTCCTAACGTCCAGTGCATCAGAGTTGTTTGAATGAAACAATCTTCTTCAAAACGTTCCGAGTACACGAGCTGCGAATGTGCCGTTTTTGCACCTGAAGGACCATTCCAGTTAACCCATGAGAGGTCTGTCTCTGTGCAGCAAATGGCATTTATCCAGAAGTGAAAAAACTAGCCTGCATCAAGTCCCAAAGTACAAAAAGGTAAGAAGGTATTCTTACCTTTTTGTACTTTGGGAATTGATGCAGGCTAGTTTTTTCACTTCTGTCATTGTTGTCTCCATTAATGTTCACATGAATCCTGTATAGTAAAACAGTGCTTGTTTACCCCCTTTCTGCGTTGCCGTGGGTGTTGGACTGTCTACCACGGTAATTATGGTAGGCTAGCCTAGTGACATCTTGAAGTTTTTCATGAATGAATCAAGAGCATGCTAACGAGTGCTTATGCTGCCAGGAATGTAGAAAAACCTCACGTACTTGCCTCTTCGACAGATTTAGGTAAGTCAGATTATATGCAGATCTGTTTGTAGGTAGTCTAGCAAGGTTACAGTCTGCAGAATGAGGCTGTCATGGCAGCACTACTTGTACCGGGGGTATAAACAGGAGTACATCAGCTGTTCACTCTTCCCTCGCTGTTTATCAGCGACATCCGTATTATCTCCCCCCCCCTCCACTTTTTTGTTAGAGAAATGGAATTAAATTTTTTTTTTTCATATAAACCTTTTAATGAAATAATCTCCAGCCAGGGGCAACTTCAAGTCTTACTCGCTATGTGGAGCTTCCGTGTCTTGCACCCAAATGATGTCAGAGCATTGCCGGAAACAATCGGGGGATTTTTCTGATTGGTTAAAATATTGTCAATGGCGGCATCCATGAAATCATCCATTTTGCATAGAAACCGACTTTCGGAGATGGATATCCTCGTTGTGCGAGCTCTTTATTTTCAATTATTCGCAGGAATCCTTAGTTTATATCATAATCCATCTTCATAACTGTATTTTGAAAATGGGTTTTCTTTTCTTTTAAAGATGCATGCTATACATTCTGCCACAGAAAAAGAACAGTTCAAAGAAATTCCTGAAAGCCCAAATATTGCCATGACATTCATATCCAAGATGACATTCATGTCGCTGTATGTAAACTTCTGATCACACTGTACATCGTCCAGGAACGAGCAAGTCCTGTAAACTTCCACCTTCAGCAGCCAGTAAAGAGAGCAGTCATCCAACTGTACCATATAAATTTAATGAAAGTGCTGGACTGATCTAGTGCCGGTGCCCTCAGCCTTTCTGCTCCTTCACCAGGTCCAGCTAAACTAGGGCAAGTCCACAAGGGGGAGGAACTAACCCCTACACAACTGCAGGAGCTGCACGAGTGGGAGTATCATTTCAGGGATGTGTTGTCTGCAGAGTCCAGGCAGTCCCACCTGGACATTAAAGGATATGGGACATGGATTTTTACCTGGGCATAATTATGTATAAAGGACATAAGAAATGCCATCTAAATCACTGCAGGGCGTCAAAAATGTGAAAATCATCACATTATTCAAGTTTTTCTATACATCAGCGTAAAACAAGGATTCGTTAATGAGCTAGGTGGTCACGTGACCCGTGACGTCACAAAAACTTTCCAAGGAGCCAGCGCTTGGGAATCTAATGTAAACAGGTTACCGAAATGGACACCATCGACAGTGACATTCCCGATGTTTCACAGAGATGTGAAGTTAGACCCTATCAATTCAAACCGATAGCTGGAAATTCACATGAACATGGATCTTGTCTTTACTCTGACGGGTCAGATGATTCTGAGAGTGAGAGTTCATTCAGCCCTCATGAAACTGAAAGCGGTCGGCTCGATAACACTTCCTGGTAAGTTAAAAACAATTCTGCTCAAAGGCTAATGATCTGTTGAAAGAAGTATTATTTTTGTATCATACATTGAAAGTTCATCATAGATCTAGCTAAAGTCCGTTGCAAGCTAGGTTTTTTTTTGCTGATATTTTTCGAGATTGATTGAGATACAATGCTTCCAGAGTCCGAGATGAAAACATTCAAAATGGCGAAACGAGTCAGAATTATGATTATCAATAATTGATACACCCAAAATTATAATACTAATCCTTACCTCGGCTTTCAGTCGCTTAGCGCAGAGGTCTTCAACAGGGGGGTCGCGAAATCGCACGGGATCACTCATATCAACAAAAATATTCCTGCCCTGTCCCCTGGCCTCCGTGCAGGGATCCAAACAGCGCGCCTTTCGGCGGATGCCGCCTTTTTCACGGCTGAATCGCGCAGATCCGATTTAAAAAAAAAAAAAAAAAAAAATAGCGATGTTGGTTCATGGAGGATGAGGCATGAAGTGTAAGGATGAGAGGGAGGCGGTTTGGGTCGGGAAGCTGCGCGCATTTGTGCAGCCTGGCGCAGGTGTGCGCGGCTTCCCGATTTGAACTGTTTTTTTTTTTTTTCTCATCCTTATGCTTCCTGTTTCATGAATTAATATCGCTCAGTACCTGAGTATTAATGTTGAAAGAATCCTCAGTGAAATGGTCCGAATACAGTTTGTGGGAAACAGTAGGTGCAAAGTTTTTTTCAACAGGTGTTCTGTAAAGTTGTCCTACCAAGCCTACTGCGCATGCGCGAAGCCTACTGCGCATGCGCAGGTGAGCCCACACTTTCCTCAGCTTCGGGTCCTTGGGGAATGCAAAAAAACTTACTCCAGGGCATTTCCCATTAGAATTATTGCAACCATAAGCAGCACAATACACCATGATGTCCAATGTACTTTAAAGACTATAAAAACAATTTTCTTGTCATCCACTTCTCCATTCATCTACCCGCTTGTGCTGTGCCCGAAAGTTTTTGTGACGCATGATCACGTGACAGCGGCTCTTCCAGTTGCAAAAAATGCATATCGGAAGTCGAGCAGAAATGCCATATAATCATCACGAATATAACGATTTTGCTGAATTTAATAGATGATTTTGTATTTGTTGATGCAATTAATTCATATTTTTAATGGAAAGAAACTGATATAGCGTGCTTTTATGTTTCATGTCCCATATCCTTTAAGACTCCCACAGGAGTAGTCATCCAACAGCAGCTCAACCAAGTCCCAGAGGCCAGTCTTCCGCTAAAGAGGCGGAAGTACCCAGGATGCTACAGGAGGGCCCCAAAATAAATAAATATCCACCAGCTTCTGGTCCGGCCCCATCATTATCATCCCCAAACTGACAGAAGCCTCCGGCTCTAATGACTTCTGGGGGCTAAACACAGTATTGCAGTTTGACAGCTACCACTGCCACGAGTAGATGACCTCAAACTATCTAGGGAGGACCCAGTTTATCTTCACCCTCAACTTAAAAGGCAGGTAGCCCTCTCCAGGAAAGCATGTCCCAAGACTGCCTTTGGCACCAACAATATCAGGTCCTTCCCTTTGGGCTCCATGGAGCACTTGCAACATTCCAGAGGCTGATGGACATTGTCTTGAGACCCCACCGCCCAGACACTGCAGCCTACTTGGATGATGTGGTCATCCACTCCCACAACTGACCACCTCCACCATCTCAGAAAAGTGCTTGGCACACTCCACAACACAGGACTGATGGCAGTCAAAAAAAAAAAAAAAAAGGGGAAGGAGGGGAAGAAAAAAAAAAAAAGGCAAGCCACCCAAGGCTGACTGAGGCACTTTGTGCTCTGCAAAGAGAATGGGAGCTATTATGCTTATGAGATTGTGCCAAATATGCCATCGTCATATATTGCCCCCTCTGTGACGGCCCCAAGCAACTGCACATGATTTGGTTCCATGCCAAATCAACCAATGGCCCATGCCCTTTGGCCTCAGATTTTCTTCATTTTGCTAATAAAATGTTCTTTTACTCACCAAATGAACAAATCTGAATTTTGAGCCCTCTCTATCATAGCTTCTGCTTTACAGCCACTTTCTTGAAGGGGCTAGAAGCCCCAAAATGACCGCTTTGAAATTTGATACCATGTTCAGATTTTAATAAATTCAGAAATGTGAATTTTATTAATGGGTCTAGACTAACAAGTAGAGATCACAAATACAGCAAAATATTCTTATATGTAAATCCTAATATCACAGATCCCATGCAATGTGCAAAGAACATTCAGGGGACAGAACTCAATACTGAATATTTTAATGGTTTTTGACGTACTTGATATGTAGTTTATTTCTCCCAAATATAATGATCTGTTCAAAACTCCTTCGAGGTAAAAAAAAAAATAAAAAATTTTAGAAATACATTACGTTTTAGACCCCATGGCTTTCAGGCAATACCTCGGAATATGCTTCTTGCAGAATGGCTTTGCACTGGGTATTATATGTCTTAAATTCAAAGAAAATTATATTCTGACTTAGCTTCTGGAATTTGGTTGTTAAAACAGACTTTTAAGACTGAATTTGACAAGACAGACTATGAACAATTTAGATGACCTCTAGATGGAAACTGTGTGTTCTCCCTCACTCCCTTATTCTCTCTCTCTCTCTCCCTCAATTCCAGCAGACCCTCTGTTTGCCCCATATAAAAAGGTTACAACATTGGCTAAAGCACAATTCCAATTTCTCAAGCAATTCCCCAAACTGCAACTCTGACCCTGGCCTTGAAGATGGTGTGTACAGGGTAACACAGTCATAGCATTCAGAAGTGCTCAATTGAGTGTAAAATGCACTTTGATTGCATGGACAGTTAACCCCTTTTGGTCCACATTTGTGCACCATACAACGCAGGAAGCATTAATCTCTTATCTGCCGCTTGCATAGTACTACTTTTATACCCTGTCCACGCTAGGGATTTTGTACCGATACGAAACTACTTTCGTACCGCAACACCTGTCCACACTAGCAACTATACTGGTACTGCAGCGGTATAACTGTATCGGTACGAAACCCACAAATGTATGGATTTCGTATCGGTACAGTATCGGTACTGTAGCGCTTCGCTGTAGTGTGGACAGATGAAGCGGTTCTGTATCAATACAAATATAACGCGCATGCGCAAAGTCACACACTTCAATCGATGTCTTCGCTGAATAAAATAGTGAAGAACGGAGATTCGTTTGTTTCTCTCTCAACTGCCTCGCGCGTTTTATATGATTCGACTGAATAAATGACCACCAGAAATACAGACTGTACACTGACAACAAAAAGCACACACACATTGTTTCATCCGTACGGAAGCCGAGAGAGGCCCTTCATATAATCCTTTTTTTTTTTTTTAATTCACCTTGTTATCCCGAGATAACGACATAATTAATTCAGGATCTCAAGAACACAACACAACTAATTTGAGATCTCGAGAAAACAAAATTATTCCGTGATCTCGAGAAAAGAAAACTATTTCATGATCTCGAGTAAACAGCTGAGAAATGGTTCATTCAGGTGCGCCAAGAGACTTGTGATATGCTGACTTTGGGGCTATTTCTCATTCTGTATAGACGCAACTTTGGTCATTAGAATGTCTGGAATAATCGATCACCTAATAAGGCAATATTTTGATCAGGGGTTGACACAGGGAGAGATTGCATTAAGTCTTTTAATAAGGGATAATTTCAAAATTAGTCCGCGGCACCTCCGCAGAAGACTGGCCCGGCTTCGTCTCTACCGACGGAGATACAGTGATCCAGCTGAGATCATGAAATAATTGTTTTGTTTTCTTGAGATCTCGAAATAACGGATGCCGTATATTCTCGGAAGGAAGTGACTCGGTAACCACGGAAACATTTCGCGCACGCGCATTTCAACTACCGTGAAAGAAAACCGCAAACATTTCTCGCTAGTGTGGACAGATGCACTAAACTGTACCGGTATACTTTATATCGATACAGTTATACCACTTTCGTACCGGTATAAGTGTGAACACAGCATTAGTTTAGTTTGGTGTGGTACAGGATTAGCTAATATAGATAACTTCTACAACTAACCATTTTGTGCATATTTTTGGGGAGAAACTATAACATTAAAGCTCAGACAACATTAAATATTTCAGGACATATTTAATGAAGATACTTTATTTAATTACTTAGATCTACTTGTTTTACAACCCCAATTCCAAAAAAGTTGGGACACTGTAAAACAAACAGAATGTGAACATTTGCAAATAATGGAAACCTTATATTTCATTGAAGATAGTACAAAGACAACATATCAAAAATATTGGAACTGAGAGTTTTTATTGGTTTTTTTTTTTTTGAAAAATATGCGCTCATTTTGAATTATGTCAGCAACACGTTTCAGAAAAGGTTAGGATGGGGCAACAAAAGACTGAAAGTTGTATAATGCTTAAACAAACAAAAACAAACAAAGTTGGTTAATTGGCAACAGATCAGTAACATGACTGGTTATAAAAAGAGCATCCCAGAGAGGTAGCATCCCTCAGAAGTAAAGATGGGGAAGGGTTTACCGCTCTGAAAGATTGCATGGGCAAACAATTCAACGATTTAAGAATAACATCCCTCAATGTAAAAATTGCAAAGAATTTGGGGATCACGTACATATCATTCAAAGATTCAGAGAATCTGGAGAAAGCTCTGTATGCAAGAGATAAGGCTGAAAACTGACAGTGGATGCCTGTGATCTTCAGGCCCTCAGGAGACACTGCATTAAAAACAGACACGTGTCTGTAGTGGAAATCACTGTATAGGCTCAGGAACACTTCAGCACACCATTGTCTGTGAACACTGTTCATTACTGCATCCAGATATAAACAATATCCAGAAACACCACCACCTTCTATGGGTCCGAGCTCTTTTATGATGGACTGAGGTGAAGTGGAAAACTGTCCTGAGGTCTGACAAACCAAAAATAGAAATTCTTTTTAGAAAATCATGGACACCACATCCTCCAGACTAAAGAGGAGAGGGACCATCCGGCTTATCATCAGTGCACAGTTCAAAAGCTAGCATCTGTGATGGTATGAGGGAACATTAGTGCACATGATCTGGGTAGCTTGTACATCTGGGAAGGCATCATTAATGCTGAATGATACACACATACGTACACTTCAGAGCAATATGCTGCCATCCAGACAAAATCTTTTTCAGGGAAGGCCTTCCTTCTTTCAGCAAGACAATACCAAATTGCTTTCTGCACATATTAAAACTGCATGGCAGTGTAGGAAGAGAGTCCAGGTGCTAAACTGGGCCAGCGGTCTCAAAAGTAGCCGGTCACCGGCGGCAAATCGTCGGCTATGGCTTGTTATGCCGCTGGCTATTGTCAGTCGAGTCACAAAATTTAATATTAAATATTTCTGACAGCAAAAAAAGTTGTGAACGTAAATTACATCCACTATGTCATGTATGTCAACTGTGTTTACATCCTCGACATGAGTGCAGCCATTATTGCCACCTGTGTTGCCAGATTGGGCGGTTTCCCGCCCAATTTGGGCGGTTTTAAGTGCATTTTGGCGGGTTTTGAACATATTTTGGGCTGTAAAATGTCAGCAGTATCTGGCAACATTTTTTTTACTTAATACAAGAAATTAATGGATGCCAACGTTTTTGCCAAAATGGTATTTTATTTTCCACTGTTTAGGCAGCTTCAGCATCATACTGTGAGATTCTGTTCAAATTGTTTTTTTTCTTCTATGAAGCCTGAGCCATTTATTTTATTAGTTTATAATTATTGTTTAATTTATGTAGTGAAAGTTCATTATGTCTAACTATAACTATTCTTTAAGTTCGTTTCTTAAGACACGTATTTTTTAGGATGTTACCTTGTTTGTCAACAAACAAGGTAACATCCTAAAAAATACGTGTCTTAAGAAACGAACTTAAAGAATATTGTTTAATTTAGTCTTCAGGAGAGACTGCCTGCACACAGTACTAGTATTAATAGGTGTTTTTCTTACATGAAAGCTGAGGCATTTATATTATATTTTAAGGTAACTTCATGTTGTGCTGTGAGGCTCTATGTACTTTAACTTTTGAACCAACAGGAGCATTTGGATAAGTAAAGCCTTTTTTCTGCATTTTTGTAGTCCTGGTAATCTTTTATATTGGTAAAGTTGTTTATAGGACCATTTCTCAGTGTCTGTTTTTTTAATCAATAGTTTTTCAGTAATAACTTAATATTTAACATATCACTCAATTTTAAACAACCCCCGCGCCTCCCCCAGGGCTTGCCCCCATAGTCTCCAAAATTTCTGTGGGAAACACTGGCGTGCGTAACAACGCTAATCAAGCTTAAGCTAGATGACCCGCCTCAAATACCTGTCCCGGGTAAATGTTATCCCAATTTTAGATGGCCTGTTCCAAACCATCCCGCCCCATGAAAAATTCGTACTTGCATCCATCCATCCATCGATCTATCTCTGCACGCTTTGCGTGCATTATGTCTGCCGCTGGCAGACATTTTACCATTTTGAACCCTGCTGTAAATTATTTGTACCCTGCTATTCTCCCGAACTTTGAAGCCCCTGCTGGGCAGCCTGCAGTCCAGACCTGTCTCCCATCTAAGACATTTGGAGCATTATGAAGGGCAAAATCCAACAGTATCCATTATGAAGGGCAAAATACGACAGTATTTTGCCCTTCATAATGCTCCAAATGTCTTAGATGGGAGACAGGTCTGGACTGCAGACTGCCCAGTTTAGCACCTGGACTCTCTTCCTACACTGCCATGCAGTTTTAATATGTGCAAGGAGACCCTGAACTGTTGAGCAACTGAAATTGTATATCAGGCAAGAATGGGACAACATTTCTCTTTCAAAACTACCCCAAATTGCTCCCTAGTTCTGCAAACCTTCAACTGTATTTCTTGGAGAAATTTGTCTCTCTCTAACCATTTTCCTCACTGTGTCTGGGAGCAAAAATACACCTGTGTCCTCTTTCAAGCTCAGGTTCACCACAGCTCCAGTTGTTTTAAAGGTCATAGGCAGTGGTCGGAGGTGAAACGTAGAATATCAACTTTGTCGAGAATGACAACCCCAGAAGCGAGTTCAATCTTCCTATTGTCTAATTTGCACCCTAAAATTGAATAAAACAGTTAAAATATACCGTTTAACCCAATTTCCGAAGATTTGTTTACATCTCGCTTATGCGCACTTTCACCGCCAGGGGATCGTCGTCATGACATCATTTAAGCCAAACAGACTGGGAGCAGTTCTGTGTTTACTTGTGAACCGAGCACACGTGAACGGACTTTGGTCGTGAGAGGTTGTGTAAAATGTCCAAACGTGATAGCGATTTTGAAGTAAGAACTCTCCAAATTAAATATCGAGAGGTGAAACCATACATGTATGAACCTATGGCCATTGCGAAGCAATCGGTGAATGTGGCTCACTAGTTTGACCGTGTGGCCTCGGAATCGGACAGCAACTCGGCCGACTCTGATCGCGGTGACGCCGGACCTCAAGACTCACGCCCAAACGATTTATCCTGGCAATTATGATAAATTCCTACTTTTGTCATAATACTAAATAAGAGCCCTTTTGAAGAATAATTAAACCGCCCTCCCTAGTGGATATAGATAAATTACTTGACAGTGCGCCGGTAGGCCACATTAGCCTGCCATCCGCGGCATTATACTATTTATAGCCGACTCTAAGCGAGGAAATATCCCTTTGTCTCATTTCCACAATGATTGTACAGGATCCCTCAAGGATTCTTGACTTGTCAATTGCAAGCAAAAGTAAAAATGTTTAACTCCAATCTCCTTTTTGCTTGAGCATTGCTGGTCCGTTTCTTCTTTGACTGCTTGATTTTGTTTCACGCGCACAATCCACTCGCTCCGCCTCGTCTCCTCTTTCGGAAAAAGCCAACCCTCTCGCTCTGCCTCTTCTCCTCTTCCGGAAAAGGCCAATCCACACACACTACCTCTTCTCCTTTCTCGGAAAAAGGTAAAAACTGCTTCCTGAACCGGTCCCGTTGTTATAGTTCACTGCACAATAAGGCATGGTTTTTCTTTGGAAATTCCTGAACGCACGTCTGCACTCAAGCCGAACGGCAATGTAAGTAAACGGAAGTGGACTCAACTCAAGCGGTTTGTTTGTCTTGAATGACATCATGCGCCCAGTGGTCACAAAAATAGCCGAACACAAATTCACCACGATCCGCGCTAACTTATTTTAATTATTACTTATTAACAATACTTCTTGGGACCAGAAGAAAATTGCAGAGGGTTTAACATATAAAGTTTCAAATGTGCAAATTAAAACTGTTGCCAATGAGCTTTAAAGTTCTTTATTAGCGCTTTAATTCTGGATGAACATGTAAGAGTTTCTAAACACTTGGGTGTTTGGGGGGGGCATGAACATTTCTACTACCTACATTTGCTTCACTTTATTTAGCTTTCAGCAGTCAGAAAAGGAAAGCTCCGATTTCTTGTTAAATCCATTTATACAAATCGGTCGCACAGCAGCTCTTTTGTGTGTTTTCACGGCATTAGAGCAGTGTTACTTCTGCCTACATTTTGCATTCCCACCATCTTATCGTGCCTTCTGCTGTCGAAACAACGCAATTACAGCAAGGAAAAACTAAGATTGCATAGTCTCATAAGAGCTACAATTCTTTTTTTATTTCATCAACTCAAATGTCAAAATTAGTAACACCATCATCACATTCCTATTATAGCGACATTCTCTCTGCTGCTGCAATTCAGAAAACTGCCTTTTTAAATCCCGTATGTTTCGCCATTTCCGTTACCATATTTTTGCTGTCCCAGAGTTTTGTGTAACCCTATGCCATTCTTCTACTGGGGGATTTTAGATGAGTGTTGTAGTCACATTCAGAATTTAATCAAAAAATTTCTGACACTGCCAAAACATTTCTCGTAGGTTGTTGTCGGTCGCAGTGGCACTAAGCTGGCCACCAGCAAGCATGAGTTCTAAAGACAACTGATCTTAACTACGACAATTGTGCCTGACAGTAAGATTAGACTGAATATATAAAGCCAGCTTTACTGAAAAGTTTTTTTTCAGTTATGAATTTAAAAAAAAAAATTTTATCTCTCATTATCTCTAGCCGCTTTATCCTTCTACAGGGTCGCAGGCAAGCTGGAGCCTATCCCAGCTGACTACGGGTGAAAGGCGGGGTACACCCTGGACAAGTCGCCAGGTCATCACAGGGCTGACACATAGACACAGACAACCATTCACACTCACATTCACACCTACGGTCAATTTAGAGTCACCAGTTAACCTAACCTGCATGTCTTTGGACTGTGGGGGAAACCGGAGCACCCAGAGGAAACCCACGCGGACACGGGGAGAACATGCAAACTCCGCACAGAAAGGCCCTCGCTGGCCATGGGGCTCGAACCCGGACCTTCTTGCTGTGAGGCGACAGCACTAACCACTACACCACCTTGCCACCAAATTTTTATATATAAGGCTTCTGGTGACATCTAGAGCCGATTTTCACCCGTTCAACATGTTGGGGAAAAGGCCATATTTTACTGAATTCCCACCCTAAAAACAGGGAAAACCCCAAAGTCAATACAATACCCACTTGCATCTCACAAGCAGTGTACTGTTCCAAAGGAGACTGCAGTTTATTTCACATCAAACAAAGTGAATGGTGATGTAACATGGCATGAGTTGTTCGAAATATTGATCATTAAACTTTGGCAATAGTGCAGATGATACCTAATACTCAAGACTGAAGTGAACAATAAACAATGACAAAATGAAAAAAACATCAGATGAGCTGGCATTTGGCAAAATTTGGTCAGCAACATGCAGCGAGCTGGCCATCGTGGTCTCAACTGGTCTTTGACTGTTGGAGCTGTTTTCCAAAGTTTTATTTGTGAAAAACTCCATAATTCAGCTGCAACCCGTCGGTGTTTTGCTCACTCGTACCCAGCTTGAAGGCTCCACTATTTTTGCACAAGTTACCTGTGAATATTAATTGTGCATTGCTTGTCCAATCAATGTAGGATACCCTTCTCTGGCATCAGCTGCGAGCTTAGGTCAAGTTCAGGGCCATGGGCTTGCACGGACTGTATCGATTACCTGCTCAAAGGCTACAAAACGCATGTGTTGATTCTAGCTTTATACTGTAGGCAGGGATGGCACTAAGATTTTTTTTCTGGGTCCCAGGACCCACATAACTGGTCAAACTGGGGTCCCTGGCATTTTTTAAACCTGGAATAGAATATAGAGGACTTTCAGTGATGTCACAGATTTTTGTTTATCATGCAGCGTCTGCCATACTGCCGGGTAAACAAAAATACATGCAACAGTTAATGATGAAAATCAAGACAACTGCAGTCAGTACAATCTCCATGAAACGATTAAAAATTTATTTTATACCAGTAGATCGTGTTACATTCAAAAGCTGAAACATACAGGCATCACAGATCCATGCGATTTACCCACAAATATATTTAGTCTGGACACTGCACTCACACGCTCTGTGTGTGTACCCAAGGGCATGCGTGCACATTCACCACTTCAGAGGGGTTAACTGCAGAGGAGGAATTTCACTGCGATTGAGTTTACATTAGACAAAAATAAATTAAAAAAAAAATAAAGGCTTGTTCTTCTATTCCACTTGAAGTGTTCAGCAAACCAGCTATCGGATCTGGGTCACTACAACATCCTGAACTACAACCCCGATTCCAAAAAAGTTGGGACAAAGTACAAATTGTAAATAAAAATGGAATGCAATAATTTACAAATCTCAAAAACTGATATTGTATTCACAACAGAACATAGACAACATATCAAATGTCGAAAGTGAGACATTTTGAAATTTCATGCCAAAAAATTGGCTCATTTGAAATTTCATGACAGCAACACATCTCAAAAAAGTTGGGACGGGGCAATAATGCCGCTTTTCCACTACAAACGCGGCTGAGCCGTGCCGTGCCGAGTCGAGCTGAGTCGAGCTGAGCAGGGCTGTTGGAGTTGCATTTCGACTACAACCGCGCTGAACCGTGCTGGCTGGAAGTGGGTGGACACATTGGGTGGAGTTAGCGAAAGTGGGTGGACGTCACGTGATGTCGTTAAGCAGCGCAAACAGTGACATCAGTGACAGTGGCGGAACAAGTCAGAGCCGGGCCGGGGGCGGGGCAAATGACCGGGCCCTTTATTAAAGCTTATCATAACATCATTTTAGGCTACAAAATGTCCGCAACTGCGGTGTTTACCAATTTCAACACTACCGGGTGCAACTATGTTATTTAGTACATCAAGTCCTTCAAACAAACATGTAACTCAGAAACAAAAAACATTAGGATACTGTACATGGCTCATAATAAAACATCAATAGCCTATACTGCGCACATTATTTGAAGGGCATACGAATGAGCGCTCAGAGGTTGCAGCGGTGACAGGAAGAGTCAGAAATAAAAGGAGGGCGGTGCAAACCTCACTGAATGCACTGTGTTTACCAATTTCAACACTACGGGGTGCAACTATGTTATTTTGTACATTAAGTCCTTCAAACGAACATGTAACTCAGAAACAAAAAAACATTAGGTGACATACTGTACATGGCTCATAATAAAACATCAATAGCCTACTGCGCGCATTATTTGAAGGGCATACGACGAGCCTTGCGCTCCGCGAACTCGTCCACGATGCTCTGTATGTCACTGATTCAGTGAGCTTTTAAGCGGTAGTCTCACGACCCGGATAGTAAACAATAAACATGGAGGACATGGAGTCGTTAGTGTTGCTGGTCTTGGTGCTGTGGCTTGTTGTCACCGACAACGCCAACAGATACTGGCAAGAGCGTATAGATGAGGCGAGGCGCATAAGGCTTCAGAAATCCTCGTAATTCGTAATTATTCTTTTTCCGGGTTTGCGGTGTTTACAGATCCCAGCGCGCTCGCGGGGCGTGTGTGGGCATGTGAGGACACTCCTCCTCACCAATCAGTGCACAGGGGAGTGTCTGCTCACGCCCCCAACCTCAGTCGGCACGGCTTGGCGAGCTTCAGCCCCACTCCAAAACGGTGCGAGTTTTAGGGGCTAAGCAGGGCTGAAACGAGCCGAGTCGTGCTGGTTTTTGGTAGTCGAAACGCGAGCCGTGTCGGGCTGAAGTGAGCTGAAGCGAGCTGAAGTGAGCTGAAAAAGGGTAGTGGAAAAGGGCCATAAGAGGCTGGAAAAGTTAAAGGTACAAAAAAGGAACAGCTGGAGGACCAAATTGCAACTCATTAGGTCAATTGGCAATAGGTCATTAACATGACTGGGTATAAAAAGAGCATCTTGGAGTGGCAGCAGCTCTCAGAAGTAAAGATGGGAAGAGGATCACCAATCCCCCTAATTCTGCGCCGACATATAGTGGAGCAATATCAGAAAGGAGTTCGACAGTGTAAAATTGCAAAGAGTTTGAACATATCATCATCTACAGTGCATAATATCATCAAAAGATTCAGAGAATCTGGAAGAACCTCTGTGCGTAATGGTCAAGGCCGGAAAACCATACTGGGTGCCCGTGATCTTCGGGCCCTTAGACGGCACTGCATCACATACAGGCATGCTTCTGTATTGGAAATCACAAAATGGGCTCAGGAATATTTCCAGAGAACATTATCTGTGAACACAATTCACCGTGCCATCCGCTGTTGCCAGCTAAAACTCTATAGTTCAAAGAAGAAGCCGTATTTAAACACGATCCAGAAGCGCAGACGTCTTCTCTGGGCCAAGGCTCATTTAAAATGGACTGTGGCAAAGTGGAAAACTGTTCTGTGGTCAGACGAATCAAAATTTGAAGTTCTTTATGGAAATCAGGGACGCCGTGTCATTCGGACTAAAGAGGAGAAGGACGACCCAAGTTGTTATCAGCGCTCAGTTCAGAAGCCTGCATCTCTGATGGTATGGGGTTGCATTAGAGGTTGTGGTATGGGCAGCTTACACATCTGGAAAGACACCATCAATGCTGAAAGGTATATCCAGGTTCTAGAGCAACATATGCTCCCATCCAGACGATGTCTCTTTCAGGGAAGACCTTGCATTTTCCAACATGACAATGCCAAACCACATACTGCATCAATTACAGCATCATGGCTGCGTAGAAGAAGGGTCCAGGTACTGAACTGGCCAGCCTGCAGTCCAGATCTTTCACCCATAGAAAACATTTGGCGCATCATAAAACGGAAGATACGACAAAAAAGACCCAAGACAGTTGAGCAACTAGAATCCTACATTAGACAAGAATGGGTTAACATTCCTATCCCTAAACTTGAGCAACTTGCCTCCTCAGTCCCCAGACATTTACAGACTGTTGTAAAGAGAAAAGGGGATGTCTCACAGTGGTAAACATGGCCTTGTCCCAACTTTTTTGAGATGTGTTGTCATGAAATTTAAAATCACCTAATTTTTCTCTTTAAATGATACATTTTCTCAGTTTAAACATTTGATATGTCATCTATGTTTTATTCTGAATAAAATATGGAATTTTGAAACTTCCACATCATTGCATTCCGTTTTTATTTACAATTTGTACTTTGTCCCAACTTTTTTGGAATTGGGGTTGTATTTAATATTTGGAACTTCTAAATACACTGGAGATGCTAAAGGCAGACAAAAGTACAGATACCTATCAATATTTCAAGACAGGTTTCGTGACAGAACGTTATGGGGAAATTCCCAATAAAGAAAAATACCTTATTACAGTGTGGGAAATAAGGCCCGACTGGCGGACATTGACCGGTAATTTTCGCATTTCAAAAAAAAAAAAAAAAAAAAAGGGCTTGACATTAGCGGTAGGCTGACCGGACAGAGCAACTAAATGTTTGGACCGGACAAGTCTAATCTGTATCTGCTTGTCCGAGAGGACAAGCTGAATTCTTGCCAACTCTCCCGGAAGTTCCGGATCGTTTACAAAATTCTGGGGAAGCAGAGTACAGCAGGTGTGTGTGTAAAAATAACCACATCATAATATCTAAATCATTAGACTTTGAATTAATCGGAATCGGAGAAATGGCGATCAAATACCTAAATAAAATAAATATCGGTGATGAATCTTCATTTTATTCTGACTTTTTGTTGCATTTCTTTTGTATGATTCACATTAACACATTATCGCAAAATATTTCGGGGGAGTTTCACAACAGTGCCGAACTCATTTACAGTTTGTTTTCATTCACAACATGATTGTCACCCTCATCACGTCCAACTTATTTTCTTTCGGTTTCATTTCTTTAAATTAATTTATACTTCAAGTTTTACTGGATTAATGAAGATTTAACTTTATTTCCTCCAGAAGTTTTGAATTTGGGTGAGTCTAACTCTTAAAACTGCAGACCAAATAATGGGTTAGAACAACACATGCACCATAATGGGGCACTGGATAGCTTTTGTTTTTATTCACAACAACATCTTTTATTCTCGCTTTCCGTTACTGTAGTTGGTCTTTCATGTTTCATTTGCACACTTACGTCCTCTATTTTTCTTTCAAATTTGTATCCCACAATGCCTTGGGCAAATGGGGAAAGCCCACCACGTGATGCATGACGTAGTATCTTGAATTGGGTCATGGTGAAGCAGGAAAAATAGCAGAGAATTTAGGGCCACATGGCCCTAAATTCATTAATTGTTCCATTTAAAAAAAATTTAAATAAAATTGGAAGTCTGTGATTCAAATTCAGTAGCTTTCAGTCGACTAAAACAAAAATAATTGGGTGTCAGGGAAAATTCTTTTTATGACCTACACTTGAAAAATCTGAAAGGCAGTCTACCTTTAATGGGTAGTGACATGTCACCAAGCACATCAGTCAATAAATCAAGCATAGCAGGGCCGCTACGCTATGACGCTTTAGGGGAAACCCTGGTGTGTACATATAAAATTACTTTAGCCCTATCCAGACAGGATTAAATTAACATGGAATCCTGGGGTAATTTCCCATTTTATAGGTGCTCTCCTCTCTGTGGCTTTATTTCTGTCTGGATAGGCCATGTTTTTTTCTCTATCCTCCTCCAAGAAAACTGCTGATCATGGGTTTGTTTTTTTTTTTCCCGCACCAAACTCTGCGGCCATCTGAAAATTTAAGTTCCATCCATATGCACGTCCATAATCTTCTATGCAGATGTCACCTAGCACTTGGGGGGGGTGCTTGACTGCTGCTATTTGCCATATTTAGTCTCTTCACGTGCACATCAGTGACCCTCCCCAAATATTAAACAATTCCCAAATTGTGAAATGCCACTCATATTTTGCGATTGTAAGATCAAATTGTTGCTGGAACTTTGGTTCACCTCAAACTGAAATAACCAATTGAGCTTTATTATTTCACTCTCTACTGCAGTACCAACCCGACTGCTTGAATGCCATATTGAGCGATACTGCTATAATCGACTTGAACACTGGGTTGGATTGACTGGTAAAGTTATCAATTGGTTAAATTCATACTTAAAAGATAGAAGCTTCTTTGTTACCATGGGAAATTGTTCCTCAACGTCAATGTCCTTGACCTGTGGTGTCCCCCAGGGGTCGATTCTTGGACCATTACTTTTCAACCTTTATATGCTCCCACTTGGGCAAATTATCAATAACAATTGAAAAAAGACCAAACAACTTCAGCTGGTTCAAAATGCAGCGGCTAGGGTTCTCACACGAACAAAAAGAACAGAGCACATTACTCCAATTCTAAGGTCCCTTCACTGGCTTCCAGTAAGCTACAGAATTGACTTTAAAGCATTGCTGCTGGTGTACAAATCTCTAAATGGTACAGGGCCCAATTACCTCTGATATGTTGCAGCGGCCTAACCCAATCAGATCTACCAGATCGAAACAGAAAAATTTACTATTAAAACCAGTTGTTAAAACAAAGTATGGTGAAGCAGCTTTTAGCTACTATGCAGTACAGCTATGGAACCAACTGCCAGAGGACATTAAAAATGCTCCTGCTGTTGGCAGCTTCAAATCTAGGTTAAAGACCAAGCTGTTTTCAGATGCTTTCTGTTAAATAATTAATATTGTCTTCTTTACATTTTTTATAATTTTTACTTTCTCTGCATGTTTCAAATTTACTTTAACTTTATTCTATTTTATTCTGCTGGTTTCTTTTTTTTTTCTTTTTCTCCTCCTATTTGAACTACTACTTCATTTTATTATTTTATTTCTACTATTGTTTAATTCTTATTATTTTATTTTAATTCTTTTAATTAATTGTTTAATTCTTTTAATATTATATATTAGAATAAAAATAAAATTATTTTATGTAACTTTATTCTCTATTGTTTACTGTTTTGTTTTTACTTCTGTAAAGCACACTGAACTGCCATTGTGTATGAAATGTGCTATATAAATAAACTTGCCTTGCCTATTGTAAATGGAGCATGATCACATGAAGCAAATATCCAGATTTGTATAAAATACAATCTGTAATAAGAAACTCCCTCCTCCTGTGGAAATTTTATAAGCTGTCCAGATGCAAAAATTCTCACACTGAGGAGACATGTTTAAAAAAAAAAAAAGTCTTACCCACATCCAGCTGAAACTAATCCAATCTGAATAGGGCTTTTGTTACCAGAATGATCCACTGTAAGAGTGATTCCTCACCATAGTAATCATTTCCTCACTGTTGATTAAAGTGGAACACTTATGACTATTCTGCAAGTTGTCCCACGTAACAATTTAAACTTGAATGTACTTAGCTGTTCCTAATCAGCGATTCTGTACAAACAGCTCCACCTGACCAACTTTTAAACAAGCTTAATGACTGAATATTGGAGGTAAACACAGTATCATTGAATTTTCATGTAGAATGCATTATGAAAATGAAATAACATGGTTTCAAAGTTGCTTTAAAATAAACGGTGCTTCCATCTGACTATGGGGAACAGACGTACGACAGCAAACACTTTCTGTGAGAAGGGCATTTGAGGAGAGGGAATCAGACAGGCCGTCAGAGCGGTCACTGATTTCTGCCCTCTGTTCATTCGCATGTTTCTGCTGACTCATCACAGCAGAGGTGAGCAGGCAGTCTGCGTGCTTCAGTATGGAGAGATTTTCCTGACATGCTGCATGCCGGCCCATCTGAAATGCCTTTCTGACAGTCCAAAGGTACTGGATGCCTGTTTGGGTGTGTCGCTGCCCAATTCTCACAAAACTACAAAAAGTCCATAAGTCTGATCTGTAATATACATGCACAGCAAGAACAGTTTATGGCACAACGTTTTGTTTTTTTAAACATTATATTTTTATATTTCACTTTACATACATTGTGCCGTTCTACTTAAAAAAACAAAACAAAAAAAACTTGCACCAGCTCAGAGGTATGCTCATTTTAATGCAAGAATGGACAGTTATTACAAACAGAAAATTATATTTATATTAACCATTTATTATTACCACTTTACTTTGCAGTCAAGTTCATTCTCATCTCATTTTTCTAAAATAAAGATCAATGTCGGCAAAATCAAGCAAACAGAAGTATATAGATACATTAGACGACATCTCACAACAACGGTATGCAGCCAAACTGGCCTTGATTGGGGGAATTGACCCCTACGAAGTGGACAAAGATGCATTTTCAAGTGACTAGCAGGGCTGCCAAAGCCTGAAACTGCCAAAGCCTGCTCCAAAGCCTGAAACTGACTTCATCAAACTTTAAAGGCTGTCTGATATATACAACTTTATATATTCACAGCACGCCTTTTGGCGGATGCCGCCTGAATCGTGCAGATCCGGGGGTTTTTTTTTTAGGGGGGGCGTTGGAGTGTCTGATTGTAATTTCAAAGTAAATTCTGTATTAAAATTACTAAATAAGCAAATCCGTTACAGTCCATGAAACAGGAAGTATAAGGATAAGAAAACAGTTTAAATCGGGAAGCTGCGCACATTTGCGCAGTCCTGCACACCGCTCAGGCTGCGCAAATGTGTGCAGCTTCCCGATTTAAACTGTTTTCTTATCCTTATACTTCCTGTTTCATGGACTGTAACGGATTTGCTTATTTAGTAATTTTAATACAGAATTTACTTTGAAATTACAATCAGACACTCCCAACGCCCCCCCCCCCAAAAAAAAAACGGATCTGCGCGATTCAGGCAGCATCCGCCAAAAGGCGCGCTGTTTGCATCCCAAACACACATTAAATCATACAGAATAGACCTAAAATGTTTTTCAAAAATGACCCTTGCGTGAGTGAAGTGACAAGTTTCAAATAGAAACGTGACAAACGAACGATATTAAGTGTACATTACAATGTAAACGTACACTCAGCGGTTCCAGTTAGGCATTCTCCAGAGATTGTTCACATGATGTTTTGGTTTCCAAAAACAAACTTAAACACAATTGATTGTTTATTTAAACAACTTACCACTTATAAAATGATCGGAGCAGACTTTGCTGTGTTTGGAAGGCTGATAATCCTTGCGGTTGATTCTCGCAAGCCATAGATTTCTCCTTTGTATGCTGAGTTTCTTTGTTTGCTCCCGTACAGTGGGAATTCCATAAAAGCTCCGCTTGACTTCATCACCTGACCTATTACGACAGCTGTGAATACAACAGGTGTGCACCATTGCTAGCTTTAAATAGTAGTAATGTAACTATAAATGTAAATAATATATAAATGAATGTAACTCGCACGCTACAATGTGTGCTCAGTAGAGCTGTGCAATATATCGTATTTTTATCGCGATATCGATATTGGTGTCAAACGATATCAAAATTCATAATATCGATATGAAACGATTTTTTGTCATTTGTCGAAAGGGACGTGCACAATATTTCTACAATGGCAATAAAACAACAATAACATTGACGTGACAGTAAGGTAAAACGAACCCTTCTGTCCCCTAAGGCACACCGTAGCCTTGCATACGTCATCCATTCTACTCCCGCGATATCTCCGCAACAGTAAAAAATCAATTCTTCTGTTTTCATACGTGTCGGGTGATTTTATATATTGATTTGTTAATATGTTGTTTGATTTGCTTGCTAATAGTTATAATAATACAATTAACATATATTTACGTCATATTTTTGGATGTGGGACTGGGTAATGTAAAAATGGCATCTACGGAAGAAAACAAGCACAACAATATTAGCACATATCCAGCTTGCTAGCTGTGTTAGATGTGTTAAACCGTGTGGATTTAAGTGGAATAATTGCGAGTCGTCCTGTGGTCAAGGCAGCGTTTTAAGGTAAGGCAATCTGGTTATTAATGTTGCCCGCCGCGGCATGTTTACTTGGGTTCATTTGATTTTGACTTGTGCATCTGCAGCTAGCATCATGCTTTGAAGTAGGTTCTGCTAAGGACGGGTTTATTGCGCGATGTAGACGGACTCAGATGTAATTACATTGTTTTTAAAATTCCGTGCGCTTAAAACGGTGTCCCCTGCTAATCACGTAGCCCTAATCATGTGTTGCTTTTACTTTTCGAGTGAAATATCTCTGCAAATGGTATTTCAATGCTGACATGCCAAAAAGATAGCGGAGTCCACATTTGGAAGATGAAGGAAGAGAAGCCTGATGCTTGAAAATAGATCGCTTAATCCACAACGCATATCTGTATTTGAGACATAACCTGCAACTAGTGGGGATGTTTTGGAATGACTGTGCATAGGGTGTTTTTGGCCACAGAACACTAACCCACAGTAGTAGGAGGACTACTGGGTTCGTGGATTTTGTCTGTTGACTGAGCGAAGCATGGTGTTTGCCTTGTGCCATTTCACGTAGCATCTAGCCGCAGTGCCACCTACACTTTCAGGGAATGTTTACATGCCGCTGAGCTATTTTCATGTATGTTAATTCTTAAGGACTTGTCTCTATATTGTGCGTGTTCACACACGGACTGGCCATCGGGAGTAGCGGGAGTTTTCCCGGTGGTTCAGTGTGGGCTGGCGGAGAAAAAAACAAAACAGTTGCGCGCTGGCCTTTAATATGATAAGCAATGTTAACAGTTTCTTTAAGAAACTGTTAACATTGTTTATTACAGTTGCGCGCTGGCCTTTAATATGATAAGCAATGTTAACAGTTTCTTAAAGAAACTGTTAACATTGCTTATCATATTAAAGGCCAGCGCGCAACTTTTTTTTTTTTTCTCTCCGCCGGCCCACAAACTCCCGCTACTCCCAATGGCCAGTCCATGTGTGTGCGTGTTTTAATGTTGGTGTCTTAACAACACACAAGCTTACGTTGTAGTGTGTGTGTGTGTGTGTGAGAGAGAGATTTTATCCTTGGCTGGCTACGAGCCAGTGTGTACGTTACGCAGTAATCACTGGTAATACCAGCGCTGGCTCCATCCTCTGTGATCGGAAATGTTGAGTGAGGAGAACGTGAGCCTTGTGCAGGCTATAGGACCTATGCAAAGTACGCGCTTGCACAGTAAATAGTTTAAGTAAAAGGCGTTTCAGGGTACAACGGGAAGGGTTGACAGGTAGCCTATGAGGCCTGTACTATAAAAATGTGGCCCGGTGCCTCAGGTGTTGATGATCAGGGCTTTAAAAAAAAGGTGTATAAATATCGTTTTAAAAATCGCGATATCGATATTTACTGAAAAAATCGTGATATTGATTTTTTCCAATATCGAGCAGCCCTAGTGCTCAGTGACCCGTACGGTAAGCTAGCCCTCCAAGATGGCCGCCACCAGGGAATCCCCGACTCTGTGACGTCATGTGAAAACTATCTATTCCAGCTGACTACGGGCGAAAGACGGGGTACACCCTGGACAAGTCGCCAGGTCATCACAGGGCTGACACATAGACACAGACAACCATTCACACTCACACCTACGGTCAATTTAGAGTCACCAGTTAACCTAACCTGCATGTCTTTGGACTGTGGGGGAAACCGGAGCACCCGGAGGAAACCCACGCGGACACGGGGAGAACATGCAAACTCCGCACAGAAAGGCCCTCACCGGCCACGGGGCTCGAACCCGGACCTTCTTGCTGTGAGGCGACAGCGCTAACCACTACTACAGTAAAGTTAATTTTCTAATTTACTTTTATTACTAAATACTATTTACTGTATAGTTTACTAGAATATCTGGAAATAAGATCCATCTGTCCGTAACCGCTTATCCTGTGCAAGGTCGCAGGCAAGCTGGAGCCTATCCCAACTGACTATGGGCGAGAGGCAGGGTACACCCTGGACAAGTCGCCAGGTCATCACAGGGCTGACACACCAAGACAAAACCATTCACACGCTCATTCACACCTACAGTCAATTTAGAGCCACTAATTAGCCTAACCTGCATATCTTTGGACTGTGGGGGAAACCGGAGCACCCGGAGGAAACTCACACAGACACGGAGAACATGCAAACTCCACACAGAAAGGCCCCCCCATCACCCACTGAGCTCAAACCCAGAACCTTCTTGCTGTGAGGTGACCGTGTTAATCACTACACCACCATACCGCCCGTATTACCACCACGTACTGTACACACATATTGCTGCGCAGTACTTTGAAATCTGTACTTAAAAATCACATCCATTTCATCAGTTTTTCACTTTATATACCTTCCTCTTGTGGACTAGAACAGGGTTTTTTCTAGAAAAATTTAGTATGAGGGCACTCACCATGGCGAGGGAGCGAAGCGGGGGGGGGGGGGGGGGGAATGGTGCCGGTTGTCCCCCCCCCCCCCCCCCCCCGCTGTGCAAAGCCTTTGAAAAATGCTCCAATGGGACATTCTGAGGCTATCTGAGAGGGAAATTGTAACAAATTGTCTGTCAACATTGAAAAAGAAAGAAGTGAGGCCAAAAAAAAAAAAAAAAAAAAAAAGTGGTGTTTCCGGTAACGTGAAATACTAAAATAAGGTCGGTAGGTAGGAAAGGTTTTTTTTTCCTTTTTTTAAATTTTGTTCGAAAAAATTAACACAAGTAACCATCTTACAAAATAGTATTTTGGCACAGAATCCTTTATACCACACGTCATAATAAAATAAGTGTTTTAAATCTTTAAACGAATAAAAAAAATATCGCGAGAGTTCGAGTTATGATCTACGGAAGTGATTTCATGATATTTTCATGTAATAACGTGAAAACACCTTATCAAGAAATAACGTGAAAATAACGTCCTAGGCTAGGCTACTTCCATTAAAAGCAGACGGCCTAGCCCAGCCTACTGTAGAACTTGGGTCGAGCAAAAACATGGCTGAATCCTGAATGACTCCTATTTGTATAAATAGGGGACTACATAAGCGGCAAAACGTAGTGTTTTTCCCTGCCATGGAAGTGCACTTGTATACTGAAAAGGAAGCAATTTGCATTACAGCCTTGAATGAGGATTCAAAATGGCGGCTCGGCTCAGTTTATGGAGGAGGGCTGATAGAAGTGGCGAAACATTTTACTTATCATCGTTTCTTTCACAACTTGAATGCGTTGAAACAAAAAATTATGACAAACTAAAGCCGCTTACACTAAAATATCGAGGGAAATTTGTAATAAAAACTTTACGGTCGGCAATTTCGACGCGGAAATTCTCAATCGGTCGGGTTACCGGAAACACACTTTTTTTTTTTGGCCTAATCTTCTTCTGCCCCGGACAGTCTTTGGCTTTCTTCCGCTTCGTGCCGCGGGATGACATCTTTAAATGCCCAAGTGTCAACAAAAACAACTCACGAACTACTTCTGTCAAAAGCTTCCGCGCCGGTGGGTGAAAGGTCATTCAGTCTCGAGAAATCTCGCGCTACAAGTCAGCTGACCTTGTATGTAACCCATGTCAAATCTTGCGAGAGCAGCCGCGACAAGTAAACAACTAAACAACATGGCGCCTCAGTCTGGAAAACGCCAATTCGGATTGTTTTTGCACCGTCTGGCGGTGTATCTACTATGATTGGAATATTTTTGGAGCAATTATAATGTATTTGATGATCAGACACATTGTCATGTAGTGTTGCTGGGATGTTTTCACGGAGTCGGTAAGGGGGCGCACGCCGAGAGTAAGAGGGCGCAGCGCCCCTGTTCCCCCGTTTAGGCGAAAGCCTGTAAAAGAAAGTGGGTCAATTTTAGGAATGCACTAAATGCTGTCGTCTTCTCACCACAAGTAACACGCCCAGTATATGACCTATAGCACTGAGGTGGTGTTTACATTAGACCGTATCCGTCTCGTTTTCATCGCGGATGCACTGTCCGTTCACATTAAAACGCCGGGAAACGACTCCACAGGCAGAACAACTTGAATCTGCCAGGGCCCATGCATTCAATCCATTACGTATCTGATCCGGTGCTGTGTAAACATTGAGGAACGAGGATACGCTGTGCTGAGCTTTAGCTGACGTCGTCATTGGACAACGTCACTGCGACATCCACCTTCCTGATTCGCTGGCGTTGGTCATGCCACGTTGGTCATGTGACGCGACTGCTGAAAAACGGCGCGGACTTTCACTTCCTGCTATTTGTCCCGAATCACTGCTCGTGCGCTTCACTCGCGCGCTCTGTGAGCTGCGCAGGGCCGGAGTGCGCACCCTCCAGAGGGCACTCGCTGTTCAGGGCGGAGTGATTTGGAGTGCAGGATGCCTGCGGAGCCGAGCGTATCCGTGTATTGGCGTTGCTGTGTGCATGCGAATCGTGTATTGGCGTTGCTGTGTGCACGCGAATTGTTTTAAAAACGTTAATCTGATGATCCGCTGATACGGTCTAATGTAAACACCACCTGAAACTCTGCAGTTCATTTCCATCTCAAAAGGTCATTTTTAGCAGCAGAGAAACAAAAACCTAAGGTTTGATTTTTGGACCTGAAAAGTATACCCCACCTGTGAATCAGCCACTTTAGTTTATTACCATGGCTTCACTTGTAGCACCAGGCTAGCACATCTTACGGGCGGCACAGTGATGTAAGTGGTTAGCACGGTCACCTCACAGCAAGAAGGTTCTGGGTTCGAGCCCAGCGGCTGGCGGGGGCCTTTCTGTGTGGAGTTTGCTGTTAGCATGGCTGCCCACTGCTCTGGGTACGTGTGCGCTCATGTGTGTGTTCACTGCTTCAGATGGGTTAAATGCAGAGAGGAATTTCATAAGTGTGTGATGAATAAAGCTCTTCTTCTACAGTATGTATACAAAACCACCCATGTGATCACAAGCATTTCCATTAAAAATAAAAACTGTACAGGAACATGCTTGTGTATAAAATACATGCATCACCATCTATTAGTGTCAGATTGAGCCATTTTGCTGTTTAAATATTCTGAAATATTTGACGCTGGCACGATTATAATTTGCCTCCAAACAATTAATGTCTATAGAAGCACAGCGAGTCTCGCAGACTGCATCAAGAGCTAGAAATGTGTAGACCCAGATAGCACGGGTGTTTCATAGTTCAGGGGGGAAATACCATCATCCCTCACTCCTACTGCCAGTTGCCATCTTACTTCATTTCTCCCTTGCAAAAAGTTATGTTAAGTCAAGTTTATGTTGCTAAAGGTTACTAGCCTAGGTGGTGGCAGCTTTGAAGGCATGTTGCTAAAAAGCAAGCAGGTTGAGCTGTCAGGAGTAAAATTCATGCAGAGTAAGCTTAAATCTGTGCTCCAGTAAAACAGAGGTTAAAACAGACTGGTTTACATATTCAGATCTTCATTTGTGCTTCTTACATTTATTTATACCACAGTGTGGTTGAATCCTCAGATCTGACTGGTCAGGTGCTATGCATTATTTTCAGTTAACAGCATGGCTTAGACTGTAGTTCTGGCTGTAACATTAATTAAAGTTTATTATTTTTTTCACAGTCCGGTTTCCATCAAATCCTGCACTCTGGCGAGCGGGTCCATATCCTATGGTACGGACCTCTGGCGACTCGCTCATTCACAACAACAAACACAGCAATTTTTGTCAACATTTATTTTCGCGTTTCTCAGGAGAATAGCATTAATTTTACATCATGGATAGCGATAACGACAGTCTTCACAGCAAAAGCGAGTTTTACTACCCTGAGGAAGAAGAAATAAAACAAAACATTTCAGGGGAAAGCTAAAAACCTCTAACTGTTGCTAACGCCGCGCAAAAACATGGCTGAATCCTGAATGACTCAATTTTGTATAAATAGGGGACTACATAGGCAGCAAAATGTATTTTTTTTTCCTGCCATGGAATTGCACTTGTATACCGAGGAGGAAGCCATTTGCATTACAGCCGTGAATGAGGATTCACAATAGCATTAATTTTACAGCATGGATAGCGATAACGACAGTGTTCACAGCGATAGCGAGTTTTACTACCCTAAAGAAGACAAAATAAAAGAAAACACTTCAGGAGAAAGCTAAAAACCTGTAACTTGCCAACACCAAGCAAAAACATGGCTGAATCCTGAATGACTCAATTTTGTATAAATAGGGGACTACATAGGTGGCAAAATGTAGGGTTTTTTTTCTGCCATGGAAGTGCACTTGTATACAGAGGACGAAGCAATTTGCATTGCAGCCGTGAATGAGGATTGAAAATGGCGGCTCGGCTCGGTTTTCCCTTTCGGGCGCTCTCGTTTTCTGTTAGAATTTGGTAAAGAAAAAAATTAAAATATATTATTTACCAGCTTAAGGTCGGTCCGTATGGTGAAATACCGTGACCTCGGCCTTGAATACTGACCTCGGCCCAGAGGGCCTCGGTCAGTACTTTCAAGACCTCGGTCATGGTATTTCACAATACGGCCCTCCCAGCTGGTAAAACAACATTATATATGATATAATGTTCTAATATGTTCTTGTTTCTATAACAGGGTTGGAAATGAAGAACCTGCTACCTGGCAAAGCCGAGTGATTGTGTAGTGGCGGATTAATTTGCTCAACCTACCAACCACAGTAGCGGGTAAGTAAAAGTAACAAACATAACTAACGGAGCTATTTGTGATATTCCACAATGCAGATTGTATCGCAAGTCTGCTCGTTTCACTCAGGCACTTTAATGAGGAGACAGCCTCCAGAGCTTTTATCAAAATATTTCACTTATTTTCAATATCCAGGACCTCAACAGAGACTCAGTTCCCATTTCAAATGCCCTCTATTCCAATTAACATACTGAAAACATGCTTACATTTCCTATGACACAGGAATTCAATATTCATTGAGATGCGGAGGTAAAAAGAGAGGCGTTTTTCTGGCATACATAAAAATCTCTCAAATTTGTGTCCATTTTTGCATGAAGAAAAAACCAAAAGACACTAGCTCTTTGTACCCTTAATCATCATGCATCAATTAATTTACATGTACATTTTTATGTTCCTACTAGCCCTACATACCATTCTGGACCTACAAAAATAACCAACATATGCGACCAAGCCTTGTTTTATTTGCATCATCTTCATGGTCATTGGTGATTGAAAAATAATGATTGATCTAATATTGCTGCAAAAATGCGAGTTTGTAGTGCCCATAACATTATTCCCCACTTAGGAATTTTGCACTCCCCCCCCCCCCCCCAAACCTAAGGCCTAATAAAAATAAAATGGCATGCAGTACTGGCTTTTAATGATTTTGGTATACAGAAAACATGTTTGTCTTCCATCAAACAAAGTTTGGTGAAACTAGGAACAATACTTGTCAAGATATTACTGCTCAAACATGACTTCCCAGATAAGGCGTTTTTGAGGCTATACAAATGAAATAATACCAAGGGCTGAAAAAAATATGAAAAGATTGGATCTGAACAGAAATATTCTAGATGTCTTGGATTTGACCAATTTATGATATTGGCAAGGTCTGAACAACATCTGAGACTGTGCAGAATTATCTGATTTGACACAGAATGACCCATTTATGCAAGGAGTCTTAGCTGCAAGTGCTTTCTAACAGTCACGATGTACAGAAAAGTCTCCAGGACAAAGTTTACACTTTCCAGTTTCTTAGTAAAATGGCAAAGCCCTTTAAAAAATAAAAAAGGGGAAAAAGAAAGCAAGAGAAAGGGGAAACTGTTTATCATAATAATAAATGAATTCCTCAACATTAAATTGAACTATAAACCATTAAAATATGAGATGTTTTGTACAATATTAAATTCAAGTTGATGTGATGTGTCGGAAAGCTATTGGGAATTTAACTAAGGGATAACACTGTAGACCATGACTTTACCCTAAAAATTATCCACTTTTTTTGGGAGGAATTATTACAGCAGAGACTGGAGCGTGATATTCCTTACTCAAGTTACCAATGCACTTTTAATCCCATTAAATATTCCTACACATTATTAACCAATATATTTATCTCCCAAAAGTTTGTATTCAAATATTGATACATTTTGGTGGTTGTTTTTTTGCAAGTATACAAGGCTATAAAAAGGTGTCAGTCATCGAGTAAGTGTGTGTTAGTTGCGAGAGCATTTTGGTTTATTTCTTCCATCTTGCACTGCGCTGATGGTGAAACTAGTCTATGATTGTTGGCATAACTATGTGAGCAATCTGACAGGCCAGCAATATTTGCTTCTTATGTGCATGAAGCTGAGAAATTCTCAACTTTTTCTTGCTCCTCTTGCCTGCTTTACATCACTTGCTCCCACAATCCTCTGCACAAGACTTTCATCCGTCTCCATGGAAAACGCATGGGAGGTGGGACTGAAAACTTTTTATGTCTGTTCCTCACCGCAAACAAATGACTTCTGGGTGCCTTCACGTCGAGTATACACATCTTTGTGCACGGTACAAAACTTACAATAAAATTAGAAAAACTCTGACAAGAACCATTCAGGAATCACAAACATGCACATTTCCTCACCATGCAGAAAAATTACACATTCAACTTTCATCTCTATAATCTCTTCTGCATCACATAACATGTTCAGGTCTAAATCTGGCATCAAGTCTTGTCTAATACACTGACTAAACTCATCAATTCATTATCAGCGTCAGTAGCAGGTCAGTCAAACTGTGCTGGAGTTCTTCTCTCTGATTTAAACCACCTCTAAGCCCTTTACTGAGTGATCTAGTGTCAGGTAAGATTTGATGAGCCAACATGACATCATCCCCTGTGTTTTCCTGGCAAGTCCAAAGTCAGACAGATGAGCTCACATACTGAATAATCAAATTAATACAATTAAGAAGGAGAGATACCACAGGTCATTCATACCTGTCAGACTGTATAACATCCACAACTTGTAACGTAGCACCAATAACCTGTTTGTCATTTAATTTGCACTACTTCACCACTACTACCTCTGCCATCTCTCATCGATGCAATTATTATGTGCAATAATATAGGCCCTAAACTATTTTTATGCATACTTATATATATATATATATATATATATATATATATATATATGTATGTATGTATGTATGTATGTATGTGTGTGTATACAGAGTCTACCTGTAATGTGCAATTTTTCCGAGCCTCTCAATAAGGCAATTTTTCTATACTTTTTCACGGTAGATAATGCAAATAGCCCTCTGTATTTAATCCTTCGTTTGTCTAATTTTTATTTCAGTTTATTTAAATGTCTGTTTGACATTTTCTTGCTACTGTAACACGTGAATTTCCCCGATGTGGGATGAATAAAGTGAATCTAATCTAATCTAATCTTAACCGTCTGTCTTAACTCTGCTCTTTAAAAAAAAAAAGAGATCGGTTGATTATAAAAGCTTAAAAATTACCACTGCTAGACCTAATGAGTAAACTAAAATTCAATAGCTTGTTGATATAGAGTTAAAGGCTTCTGTCTATTACGCCTTAAAAATACTTGACACTGTAGAGTACTATTCAGTGTGACGGACAACTGGCATTTAAGGTTAGTCTGGATTGAACCAACAGTTTTGTCAACACTGGTTTGACAGCAAGTTAGTCAGTCAAGTCATTGAAAGGCATATAAATAAGCACCATCATGTGTTAGCTAAATGTGATTATAATTCAACCAGCAGCCAAAGAGCTAATCTTCCACCCACAACACTGGGCGAGTAGCTAGCTGTCTGTGCAGTGTGAAGTGCTGCTAACACCGTCAGCTAGCCTAAAGATTCAGTTAGCATACCAGACTGAATTAGCTAACTAGTTTAACGACGACACTTTCAGATAGGAGCAGGAGTACACTGCTTAAAACCTGATGAAGAGAACTTTTCTATCTATCCATCCATGCAATAAGGCAGCAGTGTTAGCCTCTAGGCCAGAGCTGTACAGCAATGCAAGCTAATGAGAGCGGCTAACCAGCTGCCTAACTAACTCACTCACTCAGAGTCATTAACTACTCACACTGTCTTTCTTTAAAAGGGTTAAAGCGTTTAACAGGAAACCATTTCCACCTACCTTTAATGATGTGATCTTCATTTAAAGGCCCAGATCCGGAAAGGTAAAGCCAATGATCCAGCTTCTGTAACGTTGGTTACGACGCGTTCACTGACTGAGGCACTCCGAGACACACACACAGCTAACAACCTAACTGACAGGCGTCAAACTGCGAACACAACCAAATGTCCCGCTGTTCGTGAAAACAGCCATAGCAGGTCAGACGCAGGAGCGCGGTGCACTGATGCTAGCCGGGTATCGTTGACTTGACAAACGTGACTAACGGCTAGCTGCTGCTGCTTCCGCTAGCTTTCGTTCAAAAGTGAGAATGTTTCTCTGGTTTACGGCGGAGCACAGATTAGAACACTCTGGAGGGAGGGAAGCGCGACGTCAACAATGGTAAAATTGCTACGCGTGTATATACATCATATCCTGCCAATATGCCTTAATATTTAAAAAAAAAAATCACTTTTCCACCAAGATTATATATCAATTTTCACAAAATGGCGCGCGCTCCAAACCTGCGCAGCGGACCGGCCCGGCAGACCCCAGACGCGCGGCTACTAATGTTAGCCAAGAGAGCTCCGTGCCGCTCAGTCAGTCCACCCCCAGCGGATCCAAACGTTTGTTCCGAAAATATTTTCCTACAGAACAGTCGAAGAACTTCTTCACATAGAGCTGTCACTCTAAATGATACGACTGCATGATTCCGGCGGGAAGCGAAAACATTTGAAAGATTAAAAAAAAAAACCCTGCCGACAAAATGGCGACTGCCTGTGACGTTACTATGGAAACTGTCAATCAAATTGTAAGGTCCCGGATGTAGCAATGACGCCCTAAGACGACGTCATGATCTGTCAGTCAACACCATGGCGCCTAAACGGTGCCATGTCTCTTCATGTCTCCACTGTAAAAGTAGATGTGTCAAAACTCATTTATAAGTTCGTTATTGATTTTTAATGTTCTATCTAATTTTAATTAAAATGTTTGTAATTTAATTTAATTTCAAAAATAAGTGAAAAAAAAACATTGCAAATGGGGAACAAAATACGCTATGTAGCCAGAAGTATATAGACAGCAGACCATCACACCCATATTCAGAAGCTCCAACTCTCCCCGCTTTAGGGAACATTTAGAAAATCCTCCCGACCTCCCGCTGACAACATAAAAATCTCCTGCCCCGACTACACATGATTAGTTAAAAATATATATATAACTTGATACGTTTATGTTGACGAAAATTAATAGTTGACTTTCCGCTTTTCGTGTGTCTGACATTGTATGGGTGGACTCAAGCGTGTACCCCGCAGTATATGCTGATTCCCTGGTCGGTACACCGATCGGCGTAACGGGAGGATTGGAGTGAATGCCGGAGGCAGGCGCGCGCAGATCAAGTGCGCATATGAATCGAGCGGAATTCGGTACACTGGGGGTACACACTTGAGCCACCCAATGTCTTAGCAGTTACCGATAAAGCATACAGATGGCGCTATTAATGATACGCGCGAGAGAACGAGAAAACCCGCGACACTCAACCATTTTATTTGTTTTTTTGCGCCTGCATTTCGTCTGCATTTATCGCCTGCTCGTCTTTAACTTTATGTTCTCTTGAATGAGACAATGAAACGAAGTTCCGTTGGTGGAAATGGCGAAAGCCAAACTACGAAGAAAAAATATCAGAAAATCACCAAGATAAAGTTCGGATCGCCCGTCACGATGGTCGCCAGGGATGAATGGTAGACTATTTTGGACAGCAGCAAGACTACCCTATATCTGACAAGGTTAGATCACCAGACCAGACATTAGATTCTAACAAACTTGTCTGACTTTTTTTGTCTGACTTTTACTAACTTAGACTTAGAATATTATTAGAAGAGCATTATCATCAGAGGGTCTACCATTGGCAATTTATAGTAGTCATTATTGACATTAAAATTGACTTTAGGCATATTAAAGTTTGGTCTATAGTCACTGGATTTATCTAGATCTGTTACTATTAATAAGATTTAATTGACACGAAATGTGGTGTGTGTGTGTGTGTATATATATATATATATATATATATATATATATATATTATATACACATACATTGACACAAAATGTGGTGAATCATTCATATATACACCATTATATACACACACATTTTATTTTTATATATATATATATATATAAAACTCACCTTCGCACCTGCGGTGCTCAAACTTGTCTCTCTCTCTGAGCTACTTGCAGAGAGGGAGAATCTCCCTCTTTGCAATTTCCCAAGTTGGAGCCTCTGCATATCACATTACATTACAGGCATTTAGCAGACGCTCTTACCCAGAGCGACGTACAAGTGCAAAAGTCAAGAACACAAAGTGCTGAACTTCTAGACAAGAAAGTTCTAGTGCCAACTGAACAAGTGACAATACTTTGTGTAATATTCTGTTGAAGTATCAAAACTCAAACAGCCAAGGAAACAAACCAACCATATAAAGTACAACTAAATAGAGAACTCAAACAGCTAACCCCACTGTCGCCTCACAGCAAGAAGGTCCGGGTTCGAGCCCCGTGGCCAGCGAGGGCCTTTCTGTGTGGAGTTTGCATGTTCTCCCCATGTCCGCGTGGGTTTCCTCCGGGTGCTCCGGTTTCCCCCACAGTCCAAAGACATGCAGGTTAGGTTAACTGGTGACTCTAAATTGACCGTAGGTGTGAGTGTGAATGGTTGTCTGTGTCTATGTGTCAGCCCTGTGATGACCTGGCGACTTGTCCAGGGTGTACCCCGCCTTTCGCCCGTAGTCAGCTGGGATAGGCTCCAGCTTGCCTGCGACCCTGCAGAAGGATAAAGCGGCTAGAGATAATGAGATGAGCTGAGAAACAGCTAACCCCAGGTTAGACAGTACACAGCCTAGATTGGTCTAGACCGAAACACAGTTGCACAGTAGGCAGGGAGGAAGGGGAGCAGTGCAGCCTGAAGAGGTGAGTCTTCAGTCTGCGCTTGAAGGTGGTCAGGGAGTCAGCAGTTCTGACCTCATTGGGAAGGTCATTCCACCAATGAGGAACTAGGACAAACAGCAGTCTTGAGTGGGCTGGGTAGGAGCAGCAAGGAGGAGGGGCCAGGTGACCAGGTGACTTCTGCTCCTCTATGACCCGCCACGCCTACTTAGATCAAAAGGTGCAGGCTATCTGCTGGTACCTCGTATAGCGAAGGCTACATCAGGGGGCAGAGCCTTTTCTTACAAAGCCCCACAGTTATGGAAGAGCCTTCCAAGTAATGTTCGGAAATCAGACACAGTCTCAGCGTTTAAGTCTAGGCTGAAAACATATCTGTTTAGTCAAGCCTTTTGTTAATGGTGTTTATGAGGTAAAGGTGTAGATCTGGAGGGTCCTCAGACATAGTGTTTTGGTAAACTGGGATGTATGGATGCTGTCAGTCCCCACTTGCTTGCTCACTCGAGTTTGTTGACGGTGTAGTAGTCCACAACCACCGCCACCCCCCCCAAAAAAAAAAAAATCTGTCCCTCTGAGTTACATGTCGGTCCTGGAATTGAGATGCTGACCTCTTCTGCTCCTCAGACCTACTTGATCCATCCTGGTGCCCTGTGTCTGGTTGGAGTCTCATCGCATCGCTCCTGTGGAGGATGGCCCCATAAGGACAGTTGAAAGTCACACCTGGAGGACGCTCTGCACTCTTACAGTAATGTTTTTATGGCTGAGGACTACAGTTGACTTGCTAACTTTAGGACTGCAGTTGTCATGAACAGTTTTGCACTCAAGTTTCCATCAATGAAGAGTTACAATATCAACGAAACTGTCTTCATGTTAAAACTGTTAATATTATAGTCATGCTGTCTGTTGTTGCCCAAATGAGGATGGGTTCCCTTTTGAGTCTGGTTCCTCTCGAGGTTTCTTCCTCTGCGAGCCTACCACACAGATTTAATACTTGTCATTTTTAGGGCATACCTAACAACGTGTTTTCTTTCTCTCTCCCCCCCCCCCCCCCCCCCAATCTGTCCCTCTGAGTTACATGTTGATCCTGGGATTGAGATGCTGGCCTCTTCTGCCCCTCGGACCTGCTTGATCCATCCTGGTGCCCTGTGTCTGGTCGGAGTTTTATCGCCCCACTCCTGTGAAGGACGGCCCCATGAGGACAGTTGAGGGTTATATCTGTTAAAACTGTTAATATTATAGTCAGGCTGTCTGTTGTTGCCCAAATGAGGATGGGTTCCCTTTTGAGTCTGGTTCCTCTCGAGGTTTCTTCCTCATGTCGTCTGAGGGAGTTTTTCCTTGCCACCGTCGCCACAGGCTTGCTCATTGGGGATAGATTAGGGATAAAATTAGCTCATGTTTTAAGTCGTTCAAATTCTGTAAAGCTGCTTTGCGACAATGTTTATTGTTAAAAGCGCTGTACAAATAAACTTGATTTTTGATTTGATTCCTCATGTCGTCTGAGGGAGTTTTTCCTTGCCACCGTTGCCACAGGCTTGCTCATTGGGGATAGATTAGGAATATAATTAGCTCATGTTTTAAGTCGTTCAAATTCTGTAAAGCTGCTTTGTGACAATGTTTATTGTTAAAAGCGCTATATAAATAAACTTGACTTGACAGTAGTAGCGGAGCGTAGGGATCTGGCTGGCGTGTATGGGTGGATCAAACCCTGGAGGTATAGTGGCCCTAACCTCTTGACAGCGTGGTAAGGTAGTACCAATGTCTTAAATTTGATATGAGCTGTGATAGGTAGTCAGTGCAGGTCGGCAAGCAGAGGGGTGACATGGGAAGAACGAGGTAGGTTGTAGACCAGGCGAGCTGCAGTATTCTGGATGAGCTGCATATATGGTTCTTTTCAAGCTGTTGCTACAAAACTGGAAGGACACAATTATTTAGAATATCTTTGTATGCTGTACCTTTTAAGCTTTCCTTTTATTAGAACTAATGCCGGGATCAGACTACACAAATGCAGCCTGATTTTGACACAGTTTTGTCATAGCCAACAAAGTTTCAGCATCAGGCCCAAACATTGAATATTGGGAAGGGCAAACAGGCCTTGTAATGTAACATAATTGAAGAACAGTGATATCCCATGAGACTTGACGAAAAATTGAGCATGTCAGAATTTTTTTTGCATTTTCTCACCTAGTTTGACATTTCCTACGACGTGTTTCTTGATGGCCATGATTGTCAATTTCTTGGCTCTCCTCCTCAACGACACCCAAGGACGCAAATAGTGATTGGTTAGGGTCAAACTTGTAGTGTTGCCGGTCTCCCAACCAAGACACAGAAAGAATTTATGGCACTATGATTGCCTAATCTGACATGGTCACCATCGTGAAAGATAAAAATGTAGTCTGATCCTGGTATAAGGGGCTCAAACGTGTTCCAGCATGACGCTGCACCTGTGAACAAAGTGAGCTCCAAGAAAAGACATGGTTTGCCAAGGTTGGCGTGGAAGTTGTTGAGTGACTTGCCCAGATCTCTGACCTCAACACCACTGAACACTTGTCAGATGAAATGGATCGCTGACTTGGTCCCAAGCCTTCTCTTCTAACCTCTCTGATGCGCTTGTGACTTAATGGGAAGTTCCCCCAGCCATGTTCCTAAGTCTAGTGGAAAGCAGGGGACCAACTTTGGACTGAAATGTTCAGCAAGCACATACACTCACCGGCCACTTTAATAGGACCTCGTTGTTGATTCTACAATTCCTGTTCTTGGCTGGCAGAAGTGGAACCCAATGTAGTCTTCTGCTGTTGCATGCTAAGATGCTTTTCTGCTCACCATGGTTGTAAAAAGTTGCTATGAGTTGCTATATCCTTCCTGGCAGCTCAAATCAATCTGGCAATTTTCCTCTGACCTCTCTTATCAACAAGACGTTTCCACCCACAGAACTGTCGCTCACTCAATGTTTTTTGTTTTTCACACCATTCTGTGTAAACTCTAGAGACTGTTGTGTGTGAAAACCCCAGGAGATCAGCAGTTTCTGAAATACTCAAACCAGTCCATCTGGCACCAACACCCATGCCACAGTAAAAGTCACAGAGATCACAATTCTTCCCATTCTGATGTTTGAAATGAACTTGACTGAAGCTTTTGATTTGTATCTGCATGATTTTATGCATTGTGCTCCAGTCAAGGGATTGGCTGAGTAGATAATCGAATAAAACAGCAGGTGGATGGGTGTACCTAATAAAGTGGCCAGTGAGTGTATATTAATACGATGGTCAGGTGTCTACATACTTTTGTTCATGCAGTGTATGTAACTTAGTAACAAATATAAGGGGTGTTTACAATGCAATGGATATAGACAAAGCCATTCAATCAATAAAAAATACATCCATGTGTACGCCTTAAACTCCTCAATATATGATGGTGTCAAGTTGAAATAAAAGACCAATCCTATGTACACATTTTAATTAAAATTTAGAAATTATTTATAATTGCAGTCTTAGAACAATTAATAGACTAACAAACTGCCTTCCAAAAATATTTTGGGCAAGATTAAAAAATAAATATTTGTTTCATATCATAACAGTTGAGCACATTATGTGCTATGCTTGTCTTTTTAAAATACATTTGAGTAAAAGCCAAATTATGATGGCAGAAAGTGAAACTTGTGATGGACAGCCAAGCAGTAAAAATCACCATGGACAGCAACATCTAGCTGGACAAAGTGGGCTAAATTGAGACTGACTGGAGTAGCACTTTTCTATTCATCTATATAAATGTAATTAATACAGTATTGTCATTGTAACGTCTATGGAATTTCATTCAGTTGATTGTAAGCTTACATGTGTCTGTTGTAGTGTAAAATTTGACTGATTTTTGTCTTCATGTGTTTTTTTTAGATGTAAAGTACCTCATGTACTTTATAATAAACTATATATACACTTTATATATGTAGTTTATCATAGGTTTGTAACGCTCACACTCAAGCACTCACATACAGTAGAATGAGAAAGCTGAAGATTCTCCACAAGGGGGAGTCATTAAGACAAGGTTTTTTTGTTTGGTTGGTTGGTTGGTTTTTTCCCCCTTGGGCTTATCGTGGGGGCAAAAACTCAGTCATACCAGTGACTCTGTAGCCAGTTTTATATTTTATGCTGTGTGAAGAACTATGTATTGCTACCTTCTTGACTAGATCAGTAAAATCTATTGGATGGTGGGTCAGATTTAATAATTGAGTAAGAAAGACAGACTCAATCAAGTTTTATTTAATTATTATCAGACAATTAGCTGGGAATCAGAATGGGTTTTCAAAAAACCAAATTAGAATATTATGAAAGGGTTTTTTGTAATTTAATTCAAAAAGGTAAACTTTCATATATTCTATATTCATTACATGTAAAGTGAAATATTTCAAGCCTTTTTTTGTTTTAATTTTGATATCTTATAGCTCATGAAAATCAGAAATCCAGTATCTCAAATTATTAGAATATTTCCTATGATCAATCAAAAAAGGATTTACAATACAGAAATTTCCAGCTTCTGAAAAATATGGTTCCTTTACCACGAATTACTGCATCAATGCGGCGTGGCATGGAGGCGATTAGCCTGTGGCACTGCTGAGGTGTTATTGAAACCCAGGTTGCTTTGATAATGGCCTTCAGCTCGTCTGTATTTTTTGGGTCGGGTGTTTCTCATCTTCCTCTTGACAATAGCCCATAGATTCTCCATGGGGTTCAGGTCAGGCGAGTTGGCTGGTCAATCAAGCACAGTAATATCAGAGTCAACAAACCATTTGGTAGTAGCTTTGGCACTGTGGGCAGGTGCTAAGTCCCGCTAGAAAAGGAAATTGACATCTCCATAAAGCTAGCCAGCAGATGGAAGCATGAAGTGCTCTAAAATCTCCTGGTAGACGCTGCATTGATTTTGGACTTGATAAAACCCAGTGGACCAACACGAGCGGATGACATGGCACCCCAAATCATCACAGATTGCGGAAACTTCACACTGGACTTCAACCAACTTGGATTCTGTGCCTCTCCACTCTTTCTCCAGACTCGAGAACCTTGATTTCCAAATGAAATGCAAAATTTACTTTCATCCTCAGGGCTCGAAATTCGCGGTGGTCCGGTCGCCCGAGGCGACTTAGGCTATGTTTACACTAGACCGTATCTGTCTCGTTTTCTTCGCGGATGCACTGTCCGTTTACATTAAACCGCCTGGAAACGCCTGGAAACGGGAATCCGCCAGCGTCCACGTATTCAATCCAGATCGTGTCAGCTCCGGTGCTGTGTAAACATTCAAAATACGCGGATACGCTGTGCTGAGCTCTAGCTGGCGTCTCATTGGACAACGTCACTGTGACATCCACCTTCCTGATTCGCTGGCGTTGGTCATGTGACGCGACTGCTGAAAAATGGCGCGGACTTCCGCCTTGTATCACCTTTCATTAAAGAGTATAAAAGTATGAAAATACTGCAAATACTGATGCAAATACTGCCCATTGTGTAGTTATGATTGTCTTTAGGTTTGCCATCCTTCCACTTGCAAGTAGTAAGTGATATGCGCTGGGATCACACACACAGCGGCTCAGTCCCGAATCGTGGCTTGTGCACTTCACTCGCGCGCTGTGTGAGCTGCGCAGGGCCGGAGTGCGCACCCTCCAGAGGGCACTCGCTGTTCAGGGCGGAGTGATTTGGAGCGCAGGATGCCTGCGGAGCCGAGTGTATCCGCGTATTGGCGTTGCTGTGTGCACGGCTAACGGTTTTAGTGTAAACGTGAATCGTTTTAAGAACGTTAATCTGATGATCCGCTGATTCGACGTAATGTAAACGTAGCCTTAATTTGTCATTTGGCAGGTAATTCCTGTCACTAGCCAGCCCGGCTGGCTAGTTGAAAATAAAAATATATATATAAAGCGAAGATTCAGACTAGGGTTGTGCGATATATTGAATATACTCAATATATCTCTGAAAATTCTGTGTGAGATACATATAATTATTATATCGTAACTATTGAGTATTTTATGGTCATCTGCCGACTTGCGTTTGTTTCGTGTTTGTTGCGTTTGTTTAAAACCTTTTCCGGTGTTTTTCTCCCTGTCCCTCAGGCAGTAACGTGAGAGGCTGCCCAAGGATAAAGAAAAACAATAACGTCACGCACTCGCCAACCAATCCTGGGCGACATCTCGGTGCTGAAAGGAACTTGCGGGAAGATTTCCTAGTTTTGGTTTACAGCGCTGACTCAGTTCGTGCAATCGCTGGTGTTGCATAGGCTACCGTGTAAGCTCTGTCAATTTCAGCGACAAATTAAAAATGGAAGCGGACGAATTGGTTCCTAAAAGAACTAGTAAGGGGTCAGTCATCTGACATTTTTTTGGATATCACGAGGAGGACGTGGAACAGCAAATGCCAATTTGTAAAGTGTGCAAAAAAACCCAGTATCAGAATACTCGGGTCTTGAAATAAATGCACATTAGTCATGAACAATGGTAACTACTCTCTTTTGTGTTATTTTTGACAGAAGTAAAATTCATACATGAACAAATTTTGGCAAGTTGATTTTCTGTTTGGCTAGTTACTTTGGAAGGTAACTAGTCCGGCTGGCTGGTGAAAAAATACATGAATTTCGAGCCCTGATCCTGAAAAGAGGACTTTGGACAATTGAGCAACAGTCCAGTTCTTTCTCTCCTTAGCCCATGTAAGACACTTCTGATGTTGTCTGTGGTTCAGGAGTGGCTTGAAATTCAGAATGCAACAGTTGTAGCCCCTTTCCTGAAGATGTCTGTGCGTGGTGACTCTTGATACACTGACACCAGCCTCAGTCCACTCCTTGTGAAGCTCTCCCAAGGTCTTGAATTGACTTTTCTTGACAATCCTCTCAAGGCTGTGCTCATCCCTGTTGCTTGTGCACCTTTTCCAGCCAGCCTTTTCAGCAGTGACATTCTGTGGCTTACCCTCCTTGCGGAGGGTGTCGATGACCGTCTTCTGGACAACTGTCAAGTCAGCAGTCTTCCTACTGAACTTGACTGATACATGGAATTTATACTGCTTGACACAAACTCGAAATGAAATACTCTAATATCTTGAGATATGTTTCTTTTTTGTACTGTAGGCCATAATTATTAAAAGTAGTTTACATGTAATGAGTGCAAAATATATTAATTTCACTTTCTTAAATAACTGATGTAAAATATTAAATTTTTTCACAATATTCTAATTGTTTGCGATACACTGGTGTATATGTGTGTTGTCAGGGCGCAGGCACTTATGGATGCAAAGGCAGGGGAGAGCAGGCATGTTGCAAACTGTAAACAAAGCCAAATCAGGAAACTGAAGATGTAGTTAGGGATGGGCAAGGGCCAGTCGATTGGTGAAAAGAATATCAGAGATCAGGTGAGAGAACGAAGTCAGAAATAAACGTAAACAGATTTCAATAACGGGAAGTCAGGCAGATAGTCAAATGGCTCAGTAAAGTTAGGCATGGGGACACAGAACAATACTTCGCAAAGTCAGAGTGTGAGAGCTGAGCTTATATAGGGAAAGTGATTGCCAGTAAATTAGAGACAGGTGTTGAGGTTAGAATTCTGGTGATGAGGGGCGCTGTGGCTCTTGGGAAGTGTAGTCTGGAGCGGTCATGTTTGGAATCTGCTCCAAACTCAGGTTTTTAGCACTGTTACTGACAGAAACCCCCCCGAGGACCTCCCTCTGGGAGCAACTTCTTTTCTTGGGCGACCTCTCTTCCTTGGAGCTGGTTTGTCTGGGTGCTCCCTGTGGAACTCTTGAGTGAGGAGGGGGTCTAAAATGTCCTTGGAGTTAACCCAGCTGTGATCTTCTTGGCCGTGCCCCTCCCAGTCAACCAGGTATTGAGTTGTCCTTGTCTGTGACAGGAGTTAAGGGTCTTATTGACTTGGTAAATGGGGTCGTGTTCTAGATCTAAGGAGGGAGGTTCTTGGGTGGGTGTGTCTGTGGCTAGGGGACCTTGGATGTCAGGTTTTAAGCATGATATGTGGAACGTGGGAGCCATCTTACAGTGAGGTGGGAGCTTGAGCTTGTAGGAGACCTCGTTGACCTTGCGCACTACTTTGTATGGGCTGATGTATCCGGCTTGAAGCTTCTTGCAGGTGTTGGGTTACTTCAAGTCTTTAGTGGATACTCACACTCGGTCCCCTTGGCATATTGTTTGTACTTTGAATTGCTGTGTTCCAGTCTCTGATGGACCTCTTCCCATATCTGTTGACTCCTCTGGAACCAAGAATCTACTGCCAGGATCTGAGTGGGTGCATTGTCCCAAGGGAAAAGTGGTGGCTGATAGCCTAGAACACACTGGAAATGTGGTTAACTGAGTAGCAGACTGTTTTAGCGAGTTCTGTGTATATTTGGCCCAGAGGAGGAATCATGCCCAGTTCTTCTGATTCCTCTTGCAGAAGATTTGGAGGAAGCAACCCACCTCTGGGTTTGCACACTCCACCTGGCCATTAGATTGAGGGTCATATCCTGAAGTGAGACTTACTGATACTCCTAGCCTGTCCATGAATTTGGACCACAGTCAGGAGATGAACTGGGGACCCCGGTCACTAACAGTGTCTTCAGGAATACCATAATAGCAGAAAATGTGATTGAACAATAGTGCTGCAGTTTCAAATGCTGTGGATCGGCTGGGTAACAGGATGAGCTTGAGTGCCTTGGAGAACCGGTCTGTGATCACCAGGATGACTGTATTGCCTTGGGATTGAGGTAGGTCGGTGAGAAAGTCAATGGAAATGTGTGACCACGGTCGTTGGGGTACTGGGAGAGGACAGAGTTTACCGACAGGTGGAGCTTGAAGTACCTTGGCTTGGGCACGGGTGGAGAACGAGGAGATAAAGTGGTTGATATCAGAGACCATGTTCTCCCACCAATACTTTCTCCTCAGAAGCTGGTAAGTGCGATGGCTGCTGGGATGCCCTGTGGCTAGAGAGGAATGAGCCCATGTGATGAGTTTGCCTCTGAGTCCTGGTGGCACATGCATGAGTCTGGGAAGACAGTTCTCAGATGGGTTAGCCAGTTGAGATTGCCTGATTTCTTTGTCGATGTCCCAAGTGATAGCTTGTACAAAACAGGCTGGTGGAAGAATGGGAGTGGGTTTGGATGTGTGAGTCACTGTGTTATGGATTCTGGAGAGGGCATTAGCCTTAGTATTTCTGGAGCCAGGGTGGTAGGATATCAGGAACTGGAATTGGGTAAAGAAAAGGCCCCATCTGGCTTGGTGGGGATTCAAACATTTAACTGTCTTTAGGTACTGCAAGTTCTTGTGGTCAGTGAGGATGGTGAACGGGTGTGCAGCATCTTCCAACCAGTGCCTCAATTCTTCTAGCACCAGTTTAATGGCCAGGAGCTCTCAGTTTCCAGTGCAGCTTTGACTTTTCCCCAAGACGCTGAGAGAGAACCCCTCCTACTCCAGTCTCTGAGGCATCTACCTCCATGATGAACAGCTTCGTAGGGTCTAGATGTTGCAAGATAAGGGCCGGAGCGAAGGTGGACTTGAGCCAGTTGAATGCATCTTTGGTTGCTGGGTTCCACTGGAGGCGGCATGGTCCATTTTTCAGCAGGGTTGTGAGAGGAGTGGCGATCGTACTGAACCCACAAACGAAGCATCAGTACAAGTTTGCAAACTCCAAGAAATGTTGTAGCTCCTTCATTGATGTGGGAGTGGGCCATGATGTCACCACCGAGACTTTGTCCTGATCCATGCTCACACCCACTGAGCTAATGATGTATCCAATAAATGAGATCTGGTTGATGTGGAACTCAAATTTTTTGGCTTTGACATACAGATGATTCTTGAACAAACAGGAGAGCACTGACTTGACGTGTTCACGATGGGCATCCCTCATTTGGGGAGTACATCATCGATGTAAGTGATTATGAACCTCCCCAGTATGTCTTTGAGCACATCATTAATAAGGCACTGGAAGACACTTGGTGTGCAAGAAAGGCCATAAGGCATGACCAAATATTCATCTTCCATTCGTCGTCCTCTTGAATCCTGACCAGGTTACAGTGGTGCTTGAAAGTTTGTGAACCCTTTAGAATTTTCGATATTTCTGCATAAATGACCTAAAACATCATCAGATTTTCACACAAGTCCTAAAAGTAGATAAAGAGAACCCAGTTAAACAAATGAGACAAAAATATTGTACTTGGTCATTTATTTATTGAGGAAAATGATCTAATATTACATATGTGAATGGCAAAAGTATGTGAACCTTTGCTTTCAAAATCTGGTGTGACCCCCTTGTGCAGCAATAACTGCAACAAAATGTTTCCAGTAACTGTTGATAAGTCCTGCCCACTGGCTTGGAGGAATTTTAGCCCATTCCTCCATACAGAACAGCTTCAACTCTGAGATGTTGGTGGGTTTCCTCACAAACTGCTCGCTTCAGGTCCTTCCACAACATTTTGATTGGATTAAGATCAGGACTTTGACTTGGCCATTCCAAAACATTAACTTTATTCTTCTTTAACTATTCTTTGGTAGAACGACTTGTGTGCTTAGGGTGGTTGTCTTGCTGCATGACCCACCTTCTCTTGACGTTCGATTCATGGACAGATAGAGTGGTGCTTGAAAGTTTGTGAACCCTTTAGAATTTCCTATATTTCTGCATAAATATGACCTAAAACATCATCATATTTTCACACAAGTCCTAAAAGTAGATAAAGAGAACCCAATTAAACAAATGAGACAAAAATATTATACTTGGTCACTTATTTATTGAGGAAAATGATCCAATATTACATATCTGTGAGTGGCAAAAGTATGTGAACCTCTAGGATTAGCAGTTAATTTGAAGGTGAAATTAAAGTCAGGTGTTTTCATTCAATGGGATGACAATCAGGTGTGAGTGGGCACCCTGTTTTATTTAAAGAACAGGGATCTATCAAAGTCTGATCTTCACAACATGTTTGTGGAAGTGTATCATGACACGAACAAAGGAGATTTCTAAGGACGTCAGAAAAAGCATTGTTGATGCTCATCAGGCTGGAAAAGGTTACAAAACCATCTCTAAAGAGTTTGGACTACACCAATCCACAGTCAGACAGATTGTGTACAAATGGAGGAAATTCAAGACCATTGTTACCCTCACCAGGAGTGGTCGACCAACAAAGATCACTCCATGAGCAAGGTGTGTAATAGTCGGCGAGGTCACAAAGGACCCCAAGGTAACTTCTAAGCAACTGAAGACCTCTCTCACATTAACATTAGCCAATGTTCATGAGTCCACCATCAGGAGAACACTGAACAACAATGGTGTGCATGGCAGGGTTGCAGGGAGAAAGCCACTGCTCTCCAAAAAGAACATTGCTGCTCATCTGCAGTTTGCTAAAGATCATGTGGACAAGCCAGAAGGCTATTGGAAAATGTTTTGTGGACAAATGAGATCAAAATAGAACTTTTTGGTTTCAATGAGAAGCGTTATGTTTGGAGAAAGGAAAGCACTGCATTCCAACATAAGAACCTTATCCCTTCTGTGAAACATGGTGGTGGTAGTATCACGGTTTGGGCCTGTTTTGCTGCATCTGGGCAAGGATGGTTTGCCATCATTGTTGGAACAAGGAATTCTGAATTATACCAGCAAATTCTAAAGGAAAATATCAGGACATCTGTCCATGAACTAAATCTCAAGAGAAGGTGAGTCATGCAGCAAGACAGCAACCCTAAGCATACAAGTCGTTCTACCAAAGAATGGTTAAAGAAGAATAAAGTTAATGTTTTGGAATGGCCAAGTCAAAGTCCTGACCTTAATCCAATCGAAATGTTGTGGAAGGACCTGAAGTGAGCAGTTCATGTGAGGAAACCCACCAACATCCCAGAGTTGAAGCTGTTCTGTACGGAGGAATGGGCTAAAATTCCTCCAAGCCGGTGTGCAGGACTGATCAACAGTTACCACAAATGTTTAGTTGCAGTTATTGCTGCACAAGGGGGTCACACCAGATACTGAACGCAAAGGTTCACATACTTTTGCCACTCACAGATATGTAATATTGGATCATTTTCCTCAATAAATAAATGACCAAGTATAATATTTTTATCTCATTTGTTTAACTGGGTTCTCTTTATCTACTTTTAGGACTTGTGTGAAAATCTGATGATGTTTTAGGTCATATTTATGCAGAAATATAGAAAATTCTAAAGGGTTCACAAACTTTCAAGCACCACTGTATCCTGACATTTTCCTTTAGAATTTGCTGGTCTAATTCAGAATTCATTGTTCCATCAATGATGGCAAGCCGTCCTGGCCCAGATGCAGCAAAACAGGCCCAAATCATGATACTACCACCACCATGTTTCACAGATGGGATAAGGTTCTTATGCTGGAATGCAGTGTTTTTCCTTTCTCCAAACATAATGCTTCTCATTTAAACCAAAAAGTTCTATTTTGGTCTCATCCGTCCACAAAACATTTTTCCAGTAGCCTTCTGGCTTGTCCACGTGATCATCTGCAGATGAGCAGCAATGTTCTTTTTAGAGAACAGTGGCTTTCTCCTTGCAACCCTGCCATGCACACGATTGTTGTTCAGTGTTCTCCTGATGGTGCCATGATACACTTCCACAAACATGTATTGTGAAGATCAGACTTTGCTAGAGTCTTGTTCTATAAATAAAACAGGGTGCCCACTCACACCTGATTGTCAACCTATTAATTGAAAACACCTGACTCTAATTTCACCTTCAAATTAACTGCTAATCCTAGAGGTTCACATACTTTTGCCACTCACAGGTATGTAATATTGGATCATTTTCCTCAATAAATAAATGGCCAAGTATAATATTTTTGTCTCATTTGTTTAACTGGGTTCTCTTTACCTACTTTTAGGACTTGTATGAAAATCTGATGATGTTTTAGGTCATATTTATGCAGAAATATCGAAAATTCTAAAGGGTTCACAAACTTTCAAGCACTATTGTATATGCACTATGGAGGTCTAGTTTGGAGAAGATCTTGGCTGTTCTTAATTGTTCCAGTACTGACGGCACCAACAGAAGCAGATGAGGTATTTGACAGTGATCTGATTGAGGTCTTGATAATCGATAAATGGGCAGAGACCTCCCCCTTTCTTCTCAACAAAGAAGAAGCTGGAGATGTTGACGGTCTAATATACCCTTGTTTCAATGCCTCTTGAACATACTCTTCCATAACAGCTTGTTCAATTATGGAGAGAGGGTAGATATGGTTGTGAGGTGGAGTTGTACCTGGGAGGAGGTCTATGGCATACTTGTAGGGACGATGATGAGGCAGGCCACTGGCTTTACCCTTGTTGAACACTTCTTTGAGATCTAGGTAGCATGAATTAACATTATCTAGTGAATCAGGCAGAGGGCTCTCCACAGAGGTGGAAGAGGAGCATGAACTGGGGAAGTTTCAGGCAGTTCTGGAAACAAGATGGGGACCATTGGATGATTTCTTTTTGTTGCCAAGATATTAAAGGATCATGAAGCTAGACTAGGGATAAAATTAGCTCATGTTTAAAGTCACTAAAATTCTGTAAAGCTGCTTTGCAACAATGTCTATTGTTAAAAGCACTATAAAAATAAACTTGACATGAAGCTGAAGCCACGGGAATCCCAAAATAAGATCATGATGGGCAGTATGGGTGACAAACAGGGAAATGAGCTCAGAATGGGTTGCCCCACCTGAATTTCAAGGGTGACGTGCGTGCAGTAACAAGCCCATCACTCATGGGGCCCCTGTCGATGGCTTTTAATTTGAGTGGTCTTTGGAGTTCGTCAGTGGACAAGTGGAATTTCTGGATGATTGAGCTGCTGATGAAATTTCCTTCTGCCCCTGAGTCTATGAATGCAGAGAGAATATGGGTTGAGTCTGGCAGTTTTAACACAACAGGTACCTTAAATGAGTGAGACTTGTGAATAGCTTTGGAACTCATTGGGCTAGGAAGACTGGTTACTTGGCGGACCTGATTCTCCCACAGTGGGCGAACAGAGCACTTAGTAATCTGATGACCAGACTCACCACAGGAGAAATAGAGGCCCTCACGGCATCTCCTCTTAGACTGTTGTAAGTGAGCGTGAGAGACCTCCATGGGAGTTGGGGAGGCCAAAGTAGGAGAGGGTGCTGGAGGTGGCTGTAATGAGGGTCTGTTCTTGATGAGGTGATCCAGACAAATAGCCAGATCGATCAGGGAGTCAGGGGAGAGATGTTCATCACGGCAGGCTATTTCACTGAGCACTTCAGGGCATAGACCTTGATAAAACCTGGCTTTTAGTGCTGGCTTGTTCCAACCACTGCCAGCAGCCAGTGTGCGAACGTCCAGCACATTTTCAGCAACTCTCCTATCTCCCTGTCTGATGGTCAACAAGCTCTCACCGACTTCAACTCCTTCAGGCTGATGATCAAACACTCACTGAAAAAGCTCTGTAAGCCGGTCATATGAGGTCTATGAGCCGGTCATATGACACCCCCAAGCTTCCACACAGCGCTAGCCCACTGTAAAGCCTTGCCTGAAAGGAGATTGATGAATTGAGCAATCTTCTGTGGCTCCTTTGAGAGCGGAGAAATACAGGGAGCATTGAAGCAGGAATCCCTTGCAGTTAGACACTTCATCCAAATACTTTTCATGTCATGGAATCATCTGAGAAGCACCAGCGGAAGATGAAGGATGTGTGAGGATGGCCTGCGACACGACAGCAGTGAGTTACGACATCCTAGTGTTGAGATTGCTGATCATCTGTTGGTGTTCTCTTAACAGATGCCCCTGAGCGTTAATCGCAGTTTGCTTGGCTTCCTCTGCTGCATCCATTGATGGCAAAGTATCCTGTCCAGGTGCAAGCACTTATGGATGCAAAAGCAGGGGAGAGTGGGTGCATCGCAAACTTTAAACAAAGCCAAATCAGGAAACAGGAGACGTAGTCAGGGCTGGCAAGGGTCAGTCAATTGGCAAACAGAATATCAGAGATCAGGCAAGAGAATGAAGTCAGAAATAAGCATAAACAGAGTTCAATAACGGGAAGCCAGGCAGATAGTCAAACGGCTCAGTAAAGTCAGGCATGGGGACACAGAACGATACTTCGCAAAGTCAGAGTGTGAGAGCTGAGCTTATATAGGGAAAGTGGTTGCCAGTAAATTAGAGACAGGTGTTGAGGTTAGAATTCCGGTGACAAGGGGCACTGTGGCACTTGGGAAGTGTAGTCTGGAGCAGCCATGTTTGGAATCTGCTCTAAACTCCGCTGCCTGCTCAAAGAGTGTGAGGAAAGCTTCCGGATCGTCGTGCAGACCCATCTTTGTTAGGGTGAGGTGGGGAGGGTCCACTCTGGTGGCGGTCGTGGACCCCACTGATGTGAGCAGGTGCCGGAACACCTGGCAGTCTTCTTGTTGGGCCAGCACCAAGGCTTCGAGCCGTTGTTCTTGCTCCTTTCGGAGGGTGATCAGTGCTTGATGCTGGTTCTGCTGTGCTGTGGCGAGGGCATGGATAAGGTCACTGAATGGCGAGGACTCCATGGGGCTGTTCCCTTCTGCACTCCCGGGTTTCGGCACCACTGTAGTAAGACCCTGATGTGGGTGGAGTACAGAAGCACGGCAGGCGAGAGTTGATGGTTCCACAAATGCTTTATTTTAGCTTTTCAGCTTGCTTTTGCTCACTTTCTCTTTCCTTTTACTCACTCACTCACTCACTCACTCACTCACTCACTCACTCACACATGCATTGTCGTCGGGGAGAGAGCCCCTTTTCTCTGCTCTCTCTCTCCTTTTATGCTCCATCCCTGTAACAAACACACACACATTAATTGACAGCAGATGGAATGACTTAGCCACTTATCTTCTCCGACCCCACCCTTCATTCACAGACTGCTGCTTGGCCACGCCCCCACTGCCACATGCACCTTTAAGTTGGTTTGCCAACCACCAAAAAACACTAAAGAAGAAGAAAAAATGGTGGACCATGTTGCGAGGATGAAATAAAAACCCTACTCACCCCCCCCCCCCCCCCAAAAAAAGCAACAAAATATGGAATGGAAGTATTTGATGGTGGGCGGCACGGTGGTGTAGTGGTTAGCGCTGTCGCCTCACAGCAAGAAGGTCCGGGTTCGAGCCCCGGGGCCGGCGAGGGCCTTTCTGTGCAGAGTTTGCATGTTCTCCCCGTGTCCGCGTGGGTTTCCTCCGGGTGCTCCGGTTTCCCCCACAGTCCAAAGACATGCAGGTTAGGTTAACTGGTGACTCTAAATTGACCGTAGGTGTGAATGTGAGTGTGAATGGTTGTCTGTGTCTATGTGTCAGCCCTGTGATGACCTGGCGACTTGTCCAGGGTGTACCCCGCCTTTCGCCCGTAGTCAGCTGGGATAGGCTCCAGCTTGCCTGCGACCCTGTAGAACAGGATAAAGCGGCTAGAGAGAGTGAGAGTATTTGATGGTAAGAACGTATCTTTATTTTTCACAAATTATTTTTATTGCATTTTTCACAAATTGCTACTGTCATTTTGCCAGTTTGTTTACATTCTAAGTGGAAATGATTTTGTCGGTGTCAGGGTGTAGGCACTTATGGATGCAAACGCAGGGTAAAGTGGGTGTGCCACAAACTGGTAACCAAATCCAAAATAGCAATCAGAAGACATAGTTGGGACGGGCTAGGGTTGGTCGATGTATGTGGCAGCGGGGGGTGGTCAAGCGCCGGTCTGTGACAGGAGGGCGGAGTCAGGGAAGGTAAGTGGCAGAATCACTACACCTGATGGCAATTAACCTGTGTTTGTGTTTGTCTTCCCAGTGACCGCGCCCTATTTAAGGAGGGAGAGCGAGAGCAGAGGAGCTCATCCCTGGACGAGACGCTGGTGTGTGTGTTAGAAGCATATAGATTGTCAATGCTGAAAAGTGTGCCAATAAAGCCTCTGTTACACCTGATCTCTGTCCTGCCGTCCTCTGTGCTCCACCCACACGTAGTGGACCCTTACAATGTATAAATGGGGTGTCAGAGATCAGGCAAGAAAACAGAGTCAAAGTAAACACAGGAAAGAGGTCAAAGTCACAGGAGGTCAGAACTGGAAGATAAGGCTTAGTATGATCAGGTACATGGACACCGATCAACACTTCACAACTAGTGTGAGTGTCTACTGAGCTTATACAGGGAGGTGATCACTGGGGATAATAAGCTGATAACCAAGGACGCACTGAAAAGGTGTTAGCTAGGTGGCCAAGTGCTTAAAGGAGATACGCAGAACCTTTATTTTTAAGTACATTTCTGAGTGGATAGTATCTCCATCCTTGTCTCTTGTATGCTGCATAATTGGGAATAAAAAAATATATTTTTAAGAGTTAAAAATCGATCACAAAGTTAGCATTTGAGCTGCCCCACTGAGCCAGCTAGCCCTGGGTGGGTGACGTCACAGTGGTAACCGGTGCTATAGACCAAAGCCAGACTCGGCAGGCGAGAGTGGTTGCGATGGCCTCTTCATTCGGATTTATTGGAGATTCTTCATATTCCTCAGATAGTAATGCATCAGACTGTGATAGTCCTGAAATTGGAGTGTGTGTACATGCTACTGCTATACACGTAGAACCATATCAGTTCAAACCATCAGAAAGTGAATCCGATAGTAACACATGGGCCACAGAGGCCCCCACCTTACGAAATAAAGCCAGAGAACAAAGCTGTCTAGAGAATTGGATAGAATTGAACTGACAGTCTTATGTGACTCTCATTAAAACAGGATAGGCGTTTAAAGGAACAGTCCACCGTACTTCCATAATGAAATATGCTCTTATCTGAATTGAGACGAGCTGCTCCGTACCTCTCCGAGCTTTGCGCGACCTCCCAGTCAGTCAGACACAGTCAGACGCGCTGTCACTCCTGTTAGCAATGTAGCTAGGCTCAGTATGGCCAATGGTATTTTTGGGGGCTGTAGTTAGATGCGACCAAACTCTTCCGTGTTTTTCCTGTTTACATAGGTTTATATGACCAGTGACATGAAACAAGTTCAGTTACACAAATTGAAACGTAGCGATTTTCTATGCTATGGAAAGTCCGCACTATAATGACAGGCGTACTAACATCTTCTGCGCGCTTCGGCAGCGCATTGATATGGAGCTCAGATATCAATGCGCTGCCGAAGCGCACAGAAGGTGTTAGTATGCCTGTCATTATAGTGCGGACTTTCCATAGCATAGAAAATCGCTACGTTTCAATTTGTGTAACTGAACTTGTTTCATATCACTGGTCATATAAACCTATGTAAACAGGAAAAACGCGGAAGAGTTTGGTCGCATCTAACTACAGCCCCAAAAATACCATTGGCCATACTGAGCCTAGCTACATTGCTAACAGGAGTGACAGCGCATCTGACTGCGTCTGACTGACTGGGAGGTCGCGCAAAGCTCGGAGAGGTACGGAGCAGCTCGTCTCAATTCAGATAAGAGCATATTTCATTATGGAAGTACGGTGGACTGTTCCTTTAAACTTATGCAACATGCATGTACATGCATGCATTTTCACTGATTAAAATGTAAAAGGCTAATTAAATAATCAGATGAACTGAGACAATCACATTCTGAAGCAAATTAAATAATCTTATACCGGTAATTTAAAGGCACAATACATGCAGGTAAACAACGAGTGTTGTTTTTGTTGTTATGTAACCAAATGAGAGAGTCGCATCTTACCTGTCTGTGTTCTTGCTTTTGAAGGCTGAGCTTGTGGCCGATTGTTTTAAAACAATCTGACTTTGAGTTCTTCATTCATTCGCTTCTTCCACGTAAGGGCGAGATATTGCTGCTGAGGCAAGCATATTCAGCGGAGGGGGAAAGAAAGAAAAGAAAAAAGAGCATATCCAACGGAGAAGTCTGACAACTGGTCCACTCATTCTCCATACTGAGTACTCCGCCATTACTGCTCGGCTCACATTCCCGGAGAATTGGTGCAACTAAACTTACTTTCCTTTTCTTGTAGTCTTCTTTTCTTAATTGTTGGTACTGCACCCTCTTTCAATATGGGCTTATAGCCAATGCTCCTCAACAGATCAGAGGTTTTGTACAAGTCCTCAGTAAAATGTGCAGAGCAGAGGAGAGACCACTTTGTAGGTGCCCAATCCGTGAATTTCTCGTGAAACTCGTCCAAGTCTTTGCAGTTTGAACATTCTTGGACCATGAATGCAACATAAATGTTAGGACTAGGACTGTTTTGGCCTCTAGAGGCCGCTGTTATTTCCTTTTCATGTCATGTTTATTTTGGCCTCTAGAGGCCGCCACTGTTCCTGTGTCTTGTGTTTGTGTTAATTGCCTAATTATCTTCACCTGTGTCCTTAATTAGTTTGTCTATTTATACCCCTGAGTTCAGTCCTCTTGTCACGGAGTCTTTGTGCTGTTATGTTTATCTCCAGTTTCCTTTGTACTGTGTTTTTTGATCTTCTTAGCTTTTGAATTTTTGCACTTTGCTTTTCTTTTGGATTATACTCTTTGGTTTTTTTTTGTCTTTTGTTTTGCCCTGTATATAGTGTATATAGTTTAAATAAACCTTTTGATTCTTTTTCTACTTCCGCCTCACGCCTCTGCATTTGAGTCATCCCCCTGGTGGCCTAGTGGGGGTTTGCTGGATTATCACACCAACGAACCAGGTTCGAATCCCAGCAAAACCCTAACAGAAAGACTCCGTCATGACCGACTCAGCAGAGGCTGCTTCAACTGTCTACCCGGCCAACCTTCAGGGAATTATGGCAGCTTTGACACGCTTCGGAGCGACCATGGACGCTCATGGACGTACGCTCACCAGCCAACGTGAGGCCCTCGCTCGCCACGAGGAACTGCTTCAGCAAATTGGGAAAACCCTGGCACAGCTGACATCTCTGCCTGCATCTCCTGCTCCTGATCCAGTTCCTGCTCCTGATCCAGCTCCCACTCCTGCTCCAGTGCCTCCTGCAATGCTGCCTTCTTCACCTCGCGAACCCAGCCTTCCTGCACCACAGAGGTATGACGGCAAGCACAGTGAGTGCCGAGAGTTCCTTACCCAGTGTCAACTCACCTTTGAGCTTCAGCCTACCACCTACACTACGGATCGCCGCAAGATTGCCTTTGTGATCACCTTATTAGCTGGTAAGGCGCGAGCCTGGGCTACTGCTATCTGGCAAAGACAGGGACCTGAGTGCTTTGATTTCCAGCTGTTTTCTGAAGAGATGCTTCGGGTCTTCGATCAGGCAGACATCAGTACCGACGCAGCCCGAAAGCTCATGTCCATCCGGCAAGGAGGAAGCGTCGCAGATTACGCCATCTCGTTCCGAACACTCGCAGCAGTAAGTGGATGGAACGAGACTGCCCTGGTGTCAGCCTTCCACCATGGTCTGTCTGACCCCATCAAGGACGGTCTGGCCTCTATTGGATGCCCAAGTGACCTCGAAACCCTCATCTCACATGCTATTCGTCTGGACAACAGGATGAGAGAACGCCACCAAGCCTTGAGCCCCCCCAGCCTCCCTACCTCTACCTGGAGACCGTCTACCTCCTTCAGTGACTGTCCAGAACCCATGCAAGTGGGTCGTACTCGCCTCTCCGCATCTGAGAGGGAGCGCAGAAGGAGGGACAAGTGCTGCATCTACTGTGGCAAGCCTGGTCACTTCCGAGCATCATGTCCCGAACTCTTGGGAAAAGGACCGCCCCGTCCAGCCGAGGGAGGGTTGTGACGGGGCCTACCCTCTCTCCCGGACTCCCTGGCCAAGGAATCTACATCCCGGTCTCCATCTCCTGGGGTGAGTCTGTCCACTCTTGTCAAGCTTTGATAGACTCAGGGGCGGCTGGGAACTTTATGGATATTCACTTCGCCCAAAGCATCAATATTCCGACTGCACCTCTTGAAGTCCCACTGTCTGTGTCTGCCCTCGATGGCCAAGCGTTAGGTGATGGAAGAGTCACCCAAGTTACTTCTCCAGTTTTCCTCCAGTCTCAAGGTCACAAGGAAGAAATATCCCTGCACCTGATTCCTTCACCTGAGTTCCCAGTTATTCTAGGCCTTCCTTGGCTTACTCGCCACAACCCTCGCATAGACTGGGTAACAAGCCAGGTTGTGGAATGGGGCCCTGCATGCCATGCCTCTTGTCTGCTCTCTAGCTCTCCTGTGTCTCCTGCCGAGCCCCCTGATCTCACCGAGTTATCTCAAGTTCCCACAGAGTACTGGGATCTCAAGGAGGTATTCAGCAAGAGCAGGGCCGCCGTTCTTCCTCCGCACCGGGCCTACGACTGTGCCATCGACTTGCTCCCTGGGACTACCCCTCCTCGTGGCAGACTGTTTTCACTCTCTCAGCCAGAACGCAAGGCCATGGAGGAATACCTCAAAGATGCCCTGGTCTCTGGGTTTATTCGACCCTCCACTTCACCTGCTGGAGCCGGCTTCTTCTTTGTCGGCAAGAAGGATGGGGGGCTCCGACCATGTATTGATTACAGGGGCCTGAATAAGATCACTGTGCGCAACCGATATCCCCTTCCGCTGATGTCCACAGCTTTCGACCTGCTCCAAGGCGCCACCGTCTTCACCAAGTTGGACCTACGGAACGCATACCACCTCATCCGTATCCGACAGGGAGATGAGTGGAAGACTGCCTTTAACACCCCGTCTGGGCACTACGAATACCAGGTGATGCCCTTCGGACTCACCAACGCACCAGCTGTTTTTCAGGCCCTAATCAACGACGTCTTAAGGGACATGATTAACCTATACGTTTTTGTCTACCTCGACGACATCCTTATCTTTTCCAAGACCGTGCAGGAGCACCGCCACCATGTCCGCCAGGTTCTCCAGAGGCTGCTACAGAACAATCTGTTCGCCAAGGCCCAGAAATACGAATTTCATGTTCCCGAGGTCTCCTTTCTGGGATTTATTGTACGGACAGGCCAACTCCAAATGGACCCTGCCAAGACCCTGGCCGTCCGGGATTGGCCTACTCCCAAGTCCGTTAAGGAGGTTCAGCGGTTCTTAGGATTCGCTAACTTCTACCGCAAGTTCATCAGGAACTTCAGTTCTGTGGCAGCACCCATGTCAGACCTCACCAAAGGGACAGGTGGATCTTATGGCTGGTCTCCTCAGGCAGAAAAGGCATTCAAAGACCTCAAGGACCGCTTCTGCACGGCACCCATTCTGGTTCTCCCGGACACCTCCCAACCATTCATCGTGGAGGTGGACGCCTCAGACAGTGGTGTCGGCGCGGTGCTCTCTCAACGTTCGGAAGGAAAGCTGCACCCCTGCGCTTACTTCTCCCACCGCCTGAGTCCTGCTGAGTCCCGGTACGATGTGGGGGATCGAGAACTGCTAGCGGTCAAACTGGCCCTTGAGGAGTGGAGGCACTGGCTGGAGGGAGCACAACATCCATTCCTGGTTTGGACTGACCACAAGAACCTGGAGTACCTCCAGCAAGCCAAGAGACTGAACCCTCGACAGGCTAGGTGGGCCCTGTTTTTCAGTCGGTTTGACTTCACCCTCTCATACCGCCCCGGCTCCAAGAACACCAAACCTGATGCACTGTCCAGACTGTTCTCTGCCACTAACAGGGAGAATGAAGTCGGGCCTATTATCCCTGTGTCCCGGATTGTGGCCCCTGTCCGCTGGGGTATTGAGGAGGCTGTCCGACGAGCCCAACGCCAGGACCCCGGTCCTGGGACGGGGCCACCAGGCCTCTTGTACGTCCCACATCAAGCCCGGGCCAAGGTTCTCCAGTGGGGTCACTCTTCCCCTCTCACCGCCCACCCGGGAGCTCGGAGGACCCTGGACTTCCTGAAAAGACGCTTCTGGTGGCCTAACATGGAGAAGGAAGTAAGGTCATTTGTCCTGTCCTGTGAGGTTTGCACCAGAACCAAGAACCCACGACAGCGTCCCCAGGGTCTCCTGCATCCTCTGACCATTCCCCGGCGTCCCTGGTCCCACGTGGCAGTCGACTTTATCACGGGTCTCCCTGAGTCACAAGGTAACACGGTCATTTTGGTCTTAGTTGACAGATTCTCCAAGGCCTGCCGCTTCATACCACTGTGCAAACTCCCCTCTGCTCTTGAAACTGCGAAACTTTTGTTTAATCATGTCTTCCGAGTCTTTGGTCTTCCACAGGACATCGTCTCAGACCGAGGGCCCCAGTTCTCCTCCCGAGTGTGGCACGGGTTCTGCAAGGTCATCGGAGCCACTGCCAGCCTCTCCTCTGGGTTTCACCCACAGTCCAATGGTCAGACGGAGAGGCTCAACCAGGACCTGGAAACCACCCTGCGAGGCCTGGCTATGGATAACCCGACATCGTGGAGCACCTGGCTGCCATGGGCGGAGTACGCCCACAACACCCTGCAGTCATCGGCCACCAAGCTGTCGCCATTCCAGTGCCAATTCGGGTTCCAGCCACCTCTGTTCCCGGACCAGGAGGAGGACGCGGGGGTGCCCTCGGTCAACCAATATGTGAGACGGTGTCGCAAGACCTGGAGCAAGGTCAGGAAGACCCTCATACAGACCTCCAGAACCAACCAGACTCAGGCCAACCGCCATAGAAGACCTGCACACGCTTTCCGCCCTGGGCAGCGTGTTTGGCTGTCCACTAAGGACCTTCCACTGCGGGTGGAGAACCGCAAGCTTGCTCCTCGCTACATTGGCCCCTTCAAGGTGGTGCGCAGGGTGAACCCTGTCTCCTACCGGCTCCAGTTGCCCCGGACTCTGAGGATCAACCCCACTTTCCATGTTTCCCTGTTACGGCCCGTACTGACGTCTACGTATGCCCCTGCCCCTAGGAACCCCCCACCCCCCCGCATCTTCCAGGGGCAGACTGTGTTCACTGTGAATCGCCTGCTTGACTCCCGCCGGGTCCGCGGCGGGTTGCAATATCTGGTGGACTGGGAGGGCTATGGTCCTGAGGAGCGCTGCTGGGTTCCTGCTCGGGATGTCCTTGATAAAGAACTATGTCGGGACTTCCATTCGGCCCATCCGGATCGCCCTGGGAACGTCAGGAGACGCTCCTAGAGGGGGGGGTCCTGTTAGGACTAGGACTGTTTTGGCCTCTAGAGGCCGCTGTTATTTCCTTTTCATGTCGTGTTTATTTTGGCCTCTAGAGGCCGCCACTGTTCCTGTGTCTTGTGTTTGTGTTAATTGCCTAATTATCTTCACCTGTGTCCTTAATTAGTTTGTCTATTTATACCCCTGAGTTCAGTCCTCTTGTCACGGAGTCTTTGTGCTGTTATGTTTATCTCCAGTTTCCTTTGTACTGTGTTTTTTGATCTTCTTAGCTTTTGAATTTTTGCACTTTGCTTTTCTTTTGGATTATACTCTTTGGTTTTTTTTTGTCTTTTGTTTTGCCCTGTATATAGTGTATATAGTTTAAATAAACCTTTTGATTCTTTTTCTACTTCCGCCTCACGCCTCTGCATTTGAGTCATCCCCCTGGTGGCCTAGTGGGGGTTTGCTGGATTATCACACCAACGAACCAGGTTCGAATCCCAGCAAAACCCTAACAATAAATCCACCTTCTGTTGTGTTGCTGCACCCACCAGCAACACATCTGCGTGGCATGGTGATAAATTAGCTCAAAATGGAGGATCGGAGTTGCAGTCAGCTCTGTGTTTTCGTATAGCGGAAATGGCGATGAGACCAATAGACTTCCTGCTGTGACATCACAGACGGTCATTCACTCAGACCACTACCTATATGAATCATTTTAATCGTAAAAATTATGATATTAGATTTATTGTTAACACTTAAAACTATTCCTGTCCCATTCTTGAGGTCTCAAGGCATTTATAAACTAAAAGCGAGGCCATGGTTCTGCATATATGCTGTAAGAAAGTTTTGGGCATATTCTGCCCAAGGAAGTAACTGTGTCCAAGCTTTTTGTTTCTTCATACATGATTCTGTCATGATTCTGAGAAAACACTTGACCTCCTGGTTTGCGCGTTCCACCTCGTCATTGGACTGAGGGTGATACCCTGATATTAAGCTTACGGAAACCCGCAATCCATCCATAAACTTGGCCCAAACCCTGGAGATGAACTGGGGACCCCAGTCACTAACGATGTCCTCCGGGATACCATAATATCTGAAGATTTGGGTGAATAGGAGTTCTGTAATTTCGAATGCAGTGGGTAGGCTAGACAGAGGAATTAGATTGAGTGTTTTGGAGAAGCGATCAATGACTACCAGGATGACTGTATTACCATGGGATCAGGGTGGGTCAGTGATGAAATCTATGGCGATATGTGACCAGGGTCATTGGACACATTGGACCGGGAGTGGACAGCGTTTTCCAGCAGGTGGAGCCCAGGGTACCTTAGCTTGGGTGCAGCTGGAACAGGATGAAACAAAGTGGTTTGTTTATGAGACCATGTTTTCCCACCAACACTTATTTTGTTGAAGCGGATAGGTGCACTGACTGCTAGGCTGCCCCGTGGCAGGGGATGCGTGGGCCCATATGATGAGTTGACCTCAAAATCGGGGAGGCACATACAACCCCGATTCCAAAAAACTTGGGACAAAAGTACAAATTGCAAATAAAAATGGAATGCAATAATTTACAAATCTCAAAAACTGATATTGTATTCACAATAGAACATAGACAACATATCAAATGTCGAAAGTGAGACATTTTGAAATTTCATGCCAAATATTGGCTCATTTGAAATTTCATGACAGCAACACATCTCAAACTAGAAAAGCACTCGGAGAGCGCAGACCTCTGCCAAGAATCCTTTAAAAAAATCCGGGATCCAGAAGGTGATCCGGATCACCGCCAAAATTTACTTGTACCCAGTCACACCTCTGGAAAAAGTTTCAGAGCAATCCGTTCATTACTTTTTCTGTAATGTTGCTAACAAACAAACAAACCAATGCTACCGAAAACATAACCTCCTTGGCGGAGGTAAAAAGTTGGGACAGGGGCAATAAGAGGCTGGAAAAGTTAAAGGTACAAAAAAGGAACAGCTGGAGGACCAAATTGCAACTCATTAGGTCAACTGGCAATAGGTCATTAACATGACCGGGTATAAAAAGAGCATCTTGGAGTGGCAGCGGCTCTCAGAAGTAAAGATGGGAAGAGCATCACCAATCCCCCTAATTCTGCGCCGACAAATAGTGGAGCAATATCAGAAAGGAGTTCAACAGTGTAAAATTGCAAATTGAGTATGGGAGCTTTAACAGTACTTGAATCTTGAGAGAATGTGGTGTGTTTTTTTTTTTTTAAAGTTTTTTTAGGCTTTTTTCACCTTTATTATTGGATAGGACAGTGTAGAGACAGGAAATGAGCAGGGATTGTGGAGTAGATGGAAGGGCTGGTGAGGGTTGTAACAAGGGTTTGTTGTGAAGCAGATGATCTAGGCAGATAGCCAAGCCGATGAGGGAGTCGAGGGTGAGTTGCTCATCACGGCATGCCAGTTCGGTGACAACCTTGGGACGTAGTCCCTGTCAAAAAGTGGCCTTTAGGGCTGGCTTGTTCCACCTGCTCCCTGTTGCCAGCGTGCAGAACTCCAGGGTATGTTCAGCCACTCTTTTACCTCCCTGCCAGATAGTGAGTGGTTTTTCTCCTACTTTGACACCCTCAGGCTGATGATCAAAGGCTCAATTCAACAGTTCAATAAAATGGTCATAAGAGGAGGTGTGTTTACCCCCACGCTCCCAAACAGCACTAGCCCACTTCATTGCCTTGCCTGTGAGGAGATTGAGAAATTGCACAATCTTCTGCTCCTCTGTAGCTCCTGTGAGGGTCGTGAAGTATAACGAACACTGAAGAAGAAACCCCTTACAGTCAGAAACCTCTCCAGCATACTTTTCTGGTTGAGGAATCATCATGGCAGCATTAGCAGAGGATGAGGAGCGTGTCAGGATAGCCTGTGAGACAACAGCTGTTAACTGCGACATTCTGTTGTTGAGTTTGCTTAACATTTACTGGTGCTCTCCGAACACTCGCCCCTGAGCATTGAGAACAGCTTGCTTAGCTTCCTCTGCTGCATCCATTGCAGGCGAAGTATCATGTCAGGGTGCAGGCACTTACGAATGCAAATGCAGGAAAGAGCAGGTGAGTCACAAACTGGTAACCAAATCCAAAACAGCAATCAGAAGATGTAGCCAGGAACGGACTAGGGTCGGTCAATGTTCAAACAGGGTGTCAAAGATTAGGCGAGAAAACAGAGTCAAAGTAAACACATGAAAGAGGTTAAAGTCACAGGAGGTCAGAACTGGAAGATAAGGCTTGGTATGATCAGGTACGTGGACACTGAACAACATTTCGCAACTAGTGTGAATGTCTACTGAGCTTATACAGGGAGGTGATCACTGGGGAAATGGGAAACAGGTGCACTTCCTAGTATTTGGGAGATGAGGGGCGCTGTGGCACTTGGGAAGTGTAGTCCAGAGCGGCCATGTTTGGAGGCTGCTCTGAACTCAGGTTTTTGGTGCTATTACTGACAGTCAGACATTTTGTATAAAGTTTTTATTTATCAAATTTGCAAAAAATAAAAATGCTCTGTTTCTCAAAATCCAGTGAATGTAGATTATGAGTTATTCCACTCAGTCTTGTCATACATGGCTTATAGCCAACTCGGGGCTCTGCGCCTCTTCGGCTATCAGCTCATCTCATCTCATTATCTCTAGCCACTTTATCCTTCTACAGGGTCACAGGCAAGCTGGAGCCTATCCCAGCTGACTACGGGCGAAAGGCGGGGTACACCCTGGACAAGTCACCAGGTCATCACAGGGCTGACACATAGACACAACCATTCACACCTACGGTCAATTTAGAGTCACCAGTTAACCTAACCTGCATGTCTTTGGACTGTGGGGGAAACCGGTGCACCTGGAGGAAACCCACGTGGACACGGGGAGAACATGCAAACTCCGCACAGAAAGGCCCTCGCCGGCCATGGGGCTCGAACCCGGACCTTCTTGCTGTGAGGCGACAGCGCTAACCACTACACCACCGTGCCGCCCCATGTTTTCATTTCAAATCTAATTTTGCCCTTTCAATTTTGCCCCTTGCATATTTGACAAGGTAAAAACCAGCAAATTTAATAATGTTGAATTGTGCCTAAATCAGCTGTAGATGCCACCAGAATCCACCATTTAAGTCTCTAATTCCAAAATTTTCTGGGGGAGCATGCCCCCAGACCCCCCTCACAGCCTTTGGGGCCCTCCGGGCTGGGTTCCACATCAGTAGCACTGTTCTGATATTTGTTTTTTCTGGGGAAAGCCCTGATATATATAAAATATTACATGGTAGCACAAAGATGTGAAGTTTATCTTCAAGTGGTGACCAAATTTCATGAGTGAACGAAGCGAACAAGTGAAATATTTTTCACCATGAGAAAATAAACTTCATATATTGCTTCACACCACTGTGTAATATTCTTTTTATTATATAGACACATCCACAAAAAATACAAAAAGTTAATCAAAAGAATTTAAATTTTGAATCAGTTTGCCATTTTGACAACAGGCATCAAGTTAGCGGGAAAACATTGGGAGTGATGTCATTGGAGTGAAGATATCGGGAAAAGTGTCACTCAGGTCTGGGATGTATTTCATATGAAAATATGAGTTTTATTATATCGATACATTCACAAATAAAAAGTCTGCAAATTTATCAAAACAACTCATCAATATCTTCATGAGTGAGGATACTGAAAAATATGTTACTCAGTGTAGTTTTTCTGAAAAATATGACTGGCATATTTCCCAGTAAAACACTCATGTCTATATAATAAATATATACATACAGCTCTGGAAAAAATTAAGAGTCCACGTAATTTTTTTTTCTGAAATCAGCATCTCTATGTATGGCAGCCATTTCATTCCACTGTCTGTGCTGGAATTCTAACACAATCACACCACATTTTACTTAACGAGGCTGAAAACATATCTGTTTAGTCAAGCCTTTTGTTAATGCTGTTTATGAGGTAAAGGTGTAGATCTGGAGGGTCCTCAGACATAGAGTGTTTTGGTAAACTGGGATGTATGGATGCTGCCAGTCCCCACTCGCTTTCTCCCTCGAGTTTGTTGACGGTGTAGTGGCTGGCTGCTTTATGTCCTGGGCTCCTTCATGCCTGTGTTACCTTCTGGCTCTCCCCTTTTAGTTATGCTGTCATAGTTAGTTCCCGGAGTCCCTGCTTGTACTCAGTGCAATATGCATACTGTTCCTACTTATTCAGGTGACATTGGGCATACCTAACAACCCGTGTTTTCTCTCTCTTCTCTCCACCCCCCCCCCCCCCCCCCCAAAAAAAAATCTGTCCCTCTTAGTTACATGTCGGTCCTGGGATCGAGATGCTGACCACTTCTGCTTCTCGGACCTGCCTTATCCATCCTGGTGCCCTGTTGGAGTCTCATCGCATCGCTCCTGTGGAGGGCGGCCCCATGTGGACAATTGGGGGTCGCGCCTAGAGGACGCTCTGGACTCTTGCAGTGGTGCTTTTGTGGCTGGGGACTGCAGTTGACTTGCTGACTTTAGGACTGCATTTGACTTGCTGACTTTGGGACTATGGTTGTCGTGAACGGTTTGCGCTCGGGTTTCCGTCAGTGGGGGGTTTATAGCATCAATGAAGCTGACTTTGTTAGGACTATTAATGTTATAGTCATGTTGTCTGTTGTTGCCCGGATGGGGATGGGTTCCCTTTTGAGTCTGGTTCCTCTCAAGGTTTCTTCCTCATGTTGTCTGAGGGAGTTTTTCCTTACCACCGTCGCCACAGGTGTGCTCGTTGGGGATAGATTAGGGATAAAATTAGCTCATATTTTAAGTCGTTCAAATTCTGTAAAGCTGCTTTGTGACAATGTTTATTGTTAAAAGCGCTATACAAATAAACTTGACTTGACTTGACTTGACTTGACTTGAATGAGGTACTGATTAGGTGATCACCTGAACCAAATCATATTTAAAAGCATAAAAATCACTCCTGTGGTCACTGTCCTCTTGCAATAGGACCAGTTTTGATGGCAAAGACAGTGCTCATAGTACCTTAACAATTTTAATTGGGGTACAAAAATATATATTCATCATGCCAAAAGAGTTAAAAAAAAGTTTTGAGTGAGAAAAAGAAGGGTTCAGTTCTGGCTTTTGGTGATGGACAAATGAGGCTCCAAAGTGCATATCAAGTACAAGGGGGCATGGCAGATGAAGCCCCCTTTTAAGGTGTGTATCATTAGTGACCAATGACAAATGAAGCCTTGGTTGTGATTCACTAAAAGGTTCATTACGCAGAGTCTCATTCAACAGAGTTGACTCATGAAACCTACTGCTAAGAGAAATGTATAGCATGTTTTAATTTCTACATCACATCAGTGTTCTGCCACTTTGAATTCTTATTTGCATGTACTTTGCACAATGTTCCATTTTAGAATAACTTATGTAATATTTTTTTCTCATGTGCCTTTTTGGTATTTGGTGTCTATGCTTCTCACACACACACACACACACACACACACACACACACACACACACACACACACACAGTCTCTTTGTATGAATTGATGCTCAGTATAATTGTGATTGCTTAATAAAAAGGTATTGGCCTTTTTATTAAAAGATATATAAAGAGGGGTAAAGTTTGCGTTCTTGACTGTGAGTGCTGCTGCTGCAGCAACATTTATGGGAACCTTTATTGATTTTTGTTCAAGAACAGAATTTTTTTCACTGTGTTTGGATTGAGGCGGTACCTTTTTTCACACACTCGGGATGAAACGCTGACCTGAACCAAACAAACCGAGGCTTCATCTGTGATCAGTCACATGGTTTTCTGCTTAAACGAAACACGTCTCGAAGCACAGATTTGTCTAGCATGCCCCTTTAAACTCGATATGCACTTTGGAGCCTCGGCTTCAGATGGCCCATCGCTAGGCAAGGCAAGGCAAGGCAAGGCAAGTTTATTTATATAGCACATTTCATACACAATGGCAGCTCAATGTGCTTTACAGAAGTAAAAACAAAAACAGTAAACAATAGAGAAATAAAATTACATAAAATAATTTTATTTTTATTCTAAAACAATTAATTAAAAGAATTAAAAGAAGATAATAAGAATTAAACAATAATAGAAATAAAATAATAAAATGAAGTAGAAATAGGAGGAGAAAAAAAGAAACCAGCAGAATAGAATAAAGAATAAAATAGAATAAAGTTAAAATTAAAGTAAATTTAAAACATGCAGAGAAAGTAAAAATTATAAAAAAAGAAGACAATATTAATTATTTAACAGAAAGCATCTGAAAACAGCTTGGTCTTTAACCTAGATTTAAAACTGCCAACAGCAGGAGCATTTTTAATGTCCTCTGGCAGTTGGTTCCATAGCTGTACTGCATAGTAGCTAAAAGCTGTTTCACCATACTTTGTTTTAACAACTGGTTTTAATAGTAAATTTTTCTGTTTTGATCTGGTAGATCTGATTGGGTTAGGCCGCTGCAACATATCAGAGAGGTAATTGGGCCCTGTACCATTTAGAGATTTGTATACCAGCAGCAATGCTTTAAAGTCAATTCTGTAGCTTACTGGAAGCCAGTGAAGGGACCTTAGAATTGGAGTAATGTGCTCTGTTCTTTTTGTTCGTGTGAGAACCCTAGCCGCTGCATTTTGAACCAGCTGAAGTCGTTTGATGGTCTTTTTTGGCAGGCCTGTGAAAAGGCCATTGCAGTAATCAACCCTACTAGAGATGAAGGCATGTATTAGTTTTTCCAGATCATTTTTTGACATAAGTCCTCTTAGTTTGGAAATGTTTTTAGGTGATAAAATGCCGTTTTAGTGATTGCTTTCATGTGACTGTCAAAGTTTAGCTTGCTGTCAATGAAAACACCAAGATTTTTAACCATTTCTTTAGTTTTCATCCCTTTTGTGTCAAGAATAGTGGTAATCTTGAGTCTTTCATCTTTTTTTCCAAATAGAATTACTTCTGTTTTATCTGTGTTCAGCTGAAGAAAATTTTGTGACATCCAGCTATTGATTTGATCGATACACTGGTAGAGACATTCAAGGGGGGCATAATCATTAGGTGATAGAGCAAAAATAAATTTGGGTGTCATCTGCATAGCAGTGATACAAAATTGAATTTTTATTGATAATTTGCCCAAGTGGGAGCATATAAAAGTTGAAAAGTAATGGTCCAAGAATCGACCCCTGGGGTCACCACAGGTCAAGGACATTGACGTTGAGGAACAATTTCCCAGGGTAACAGAGAAGCTTCTATCTTTTAAGTATGAATTTAACCAATTGATAACTTTACCAGTCAATCCAACCCAGTGTTCAAGTCGATATAGCAGTATGTTGTGATCTATAGTATCAAAAGCTGCACTGAGGTCCAGTAATACCAGGACCGATGTTTTGCCTGCATCAGTATTAAGACGTATGTCAGTACATCAGTATTAAGACATATATCACTACTGGTTTTACTGGCAGAGGGATACAGTGAATGTCAGATTGCTTCCATCCTCAAAATTTCAAAGAAGGCAGTTCATAAGAACAAGGTCAAGCAGCAGACATTGGGGATAACAAAGTTATAGAATGGCAGAGGGTGAAAAATACTCTCCACTGACCAGGATGATTGTCAACTCCTTCTAATGTCACTCAATAACCATAGGATGACCTCAAGTGACCTACAAAAAGAATGGCAAATGACAGCTGGGGTTAAGTGCACCGCAAGGACGGTTCGAAACAGGCTCCTTCGGGTGGAGTTAAAGTCATGCAAAGCTAGAAAAAAGCCCTTCGTTAATGAGTTAAAGAAGAACCAGGCTGAAGTTTGCTAAAGACCATAAGGATTGGGCCATAGAAGACTGGAGTAAGGTCACTGTCATGGCTTCCCTAGTACAGTAGACACTGAAACAGATAGGTGGGATCACTTTTGTTTTATTTTTAACTGTTATGAATACAAAACATGCTTTTCAGCAGTCTCGAAATAAACTTCTGTGTGCCACTGCACAGACGTGATTTCAGCCAGGGGAAGAGATCCTCACTCTCTGCTCCCTTCCCCTTTTATCTCCTTCTCACTGCACACAAACACCCACACACAGACAGCACATTAATTTACAACAGGTGCTTCCACTTTGCCACTCACCTTCGCTGGCCTCGCTCTCCATTCACAAACTGGCGCTTGACCACACCCCCACTGCTACATACCCCCACCACCCGACTCAGGCTGGGGAGCTGTCCGGCCTGCAGCCTGCAGCTCTTGGGAACCAAGATCACCGGGTTGCTCCAGTCACTGTCTGACTCCTCAATTACCCCCAGATTCAGCATAGCCTGGAGTTTGTCCTGAACCACATTTTTCTTGTGTTCGGGGAGGTGATATGGGTGGCTGCGCACCACCACCCCTGGGGGAGTCTCAATGTGATGTTCTATGAGGTCAGTGCAACCGAGGAGGGGCGAGAACACATCAGAGAACTCTAGCAACCTGTGCGCTCGGGGACAGTGAAAGGTGGTCTCCACAGGGGACTGGGGTGAATTGGGCTGCACTTTTCAGACTTACCTCCGGTCCCAGCTCCACCCTCTCTGAATTTGACATGTGTTGCCCCTATCCGGACGCTTGACCTCATAGTTGACCTCCCCAATTCGCCATGTGACCTCAAAGAGTCCTTGCCATTTGGCGAGCAATTTTGAACTTGAAGTGGGCAGTAAAATGAGGACTTTATCTCCTGGTGCAAATTCCCTTAGCCGTGCTCCTCTGTTGTACAGGTGAGATTGACGTTCTTGAGCTTGTAGCAAATTCTCCTGGGTTATGTGACTCAGTGTATGGAGTTTTGCTCTCAGGTCAAGAAGGTGCTGAATTTCATTTTTACTTTGAGAAGGCCCCTCCTCCTAATTTTCTCTAATGATGTCTAGGACACCATGGGGCTTGTGCCCATACAGCAATTCAAATCGGAAAAACCCGGTGGAGGCTTGTGGGACCTTGTGCATTGCAAACAACAGAGGGTTGAGCCACTTGCTCCAATTTTTAGCATCACTGTGAACAAACTTACAAATCATATTTTTAAGTGTTTGGTTAAATTGTTTGACCAGCCCGTCTGTTTGTGGATGATAAACACTAGTACAAATCAATTTAATCCCCAATAATTTGTACAATTCACGCAGTGTGTGTGACATAAATGGTAGTGCCTTGATCAGTTAAGGATTTCTTTCGGAATCCCAACTCGGGAGATAATGTGGAAGAGTGCCTCCACAACACTACATGTGGAGATATTGCAGAGAGGCACTGCTTCCAGGTATTGCGTTGCATAATCCACAATGACTAATACAAAGCGATACCTGCGTGCAGCTCGACCTAATGGCCCGATGAGATCCATGCCAATTCTTTTGAAGGGGATCTCAATCAATGGGAAGGGGCACAATGGCACTTTTGGTGTGGCTGCTGGATTCACCAGCTGGCATTCGCGAAAAGCCGCACACCTCCTGTGGACATCCCTGGCCAATAGAAATGGGCCATGAGATGATTCAGTGTTTTATCCTGCCCCAAATGCCCAGCCATAGGATTATGATGAACCGCATGGAATAAAAGTTCCCTGTGGCTCTTTGGGACCAACAGCTGTTATCTTTTCTTTCATTTGAGTGTCCTGCATCACTTGATACAGCCTATCCTTAATAATACAAAAGTATGGGAAAGAAAGTGCAATGTTAAGCTTGAGGATTTGGCCATCAATTACTTTCACTTGGTCAAAGGTGTGTCTCAGAGACTTGTCACGTGCCTGCTCCAATGGGAAGTCCCCTAAGGGATTCCCCAGAGAGGGAGGACGGCTTTCCCCACTCTCTGTGTCATCATGATGAGGAGCTGACGTGGGCATGCCTGAGACCGCCTCCCCAGCCAACGGGGGGATCCCCCCATAACATGCTACTGCAGGACCCACCCACTACTATCTGTTTCATTAAAGTTTTAAACCCTGGCCAATCAGTTCCCAAGATCAGCAGATGGGCGAGGCTCAGACTAATCACTGCCTCTACGTTATGCTTTTCTCCCAGAAATGAATGACGGGCATTAGCAGATATTTGTGTACATAACCGTGCACAAACTTAACCTTCACCAAACGTGTATTCCCCAGTGCCTATTGAATCAGGCTTTGATGGATGGAGATCTGATTACAACCCAAATCCACCAATGCCTGATGTGTACCCCCTTGAACACTCACTGGTATGTGGTACGTTCCAGCTTGATCGGAGGCAGCTTCTGGTGTGTCAGGGACCCAGACCACTGCCCCCACCTCCATCACCTGGCACTGGTCCTAGAAGTGCCCAGGCTCCCCACAGCGCCAGCACACCAGCCCAGGCCTCACCTCTGCACTGCTGGGGTGAGGAGCACTCACCTATGGGGAAGACATAGAAACACATGGAGAAGAGGGGGAAGGGGAACCACGGGCTCAGGGAACTGGCTGTGGGGGAATCGGCCCCCGCTTTTTTGGTGCAGTGTGGGGACGGGAGGGAGGGGAGGAACAAGAGGAATGGGGCACAGAATGAGAGAGAAAAAGAGAAGCTGGATGTCCACCTGCCACTGGAACCTGCCAGATGGTCCTCCACCAGCTCAATGGCGCAATCCAGTGACACCAGGAGGTGGCACTGGACCCATTCCGCTGTCCCCCCCGGCAGCTGAGCGATGAATTGCACCAGCATCACTGCGTCAACGATTCCCTTGATGTTGTGGTCCTCTGCTCTCAGCCACCACCTGCAGGCATCCCGCAGCTGCTGGCCATAGGCGAAGGGTTGGCCGACTTCCTTCAGCGTCAGGTCATGGAAGCACTGCTGATGTTGCTCTGGGGAGTGGCTGACTCACTGGAGGATTGCACACATCAAGTCGGTGTACACCAGACAGTGTGCGCTTCGCCAGTCAGGAGCGGTAACAAGTGGGCCACTCGCTGCTCATCCGGCCACCCCCATGCCTCCACGGACCTTTCGAGCAGGTCCATAAATGCCTCTGGGTTGTCGTGTGGTCCCATTTTTGTGAGGGTGATGTGTCGGAATCCCACGGACTCCGGGGCTGGTGAGCCTGCAGGGTTGATGAGACACAGGAGCACCTGGTGGTTGTCCTGTTGGGCCTGCAGCAGAGCCTCAAAGTGCTGCTCCTGCTCTGTCTTCATTGTGACCAGTGCCTGGTGCTGGTTCTTCTGGGCAGCGGTGAGGGAATGAATCAGTTCACTGAATGGGGAGGACTCCATGGTAATGGCTCTTTTCCAGCATCCCGGTTTTCAGCACCAGTGTAACAGCTTCCCTAGTACAGCAGACACTGAAACAGACAGGCGGGATCACTTTCATTTTATTTTTAACTGTTATGAACACAAAACACGCTTTTCAGCAGTCTCAAAATAAACTTCTGTGTGTCACTGCACAGACGTGATTTCAGTCAGGGGAAGAGATCCTCACTCTCTGCTCCTTTCCCCTTTTATCTCCTTCTCACTGCGCACACACACACACACACACACACACACACACACACACACACACACACACACACACACACACAGAGAGAGCACATTAATTTACAACAGATGCCCACTTTGCCACTCACCTTCCCTGGCCTTGCTTTCCATTCACAAACCGACGCTTGACCATGCCCCTTCTGCCACAGTCATCATCTCTGATTAGTCCAATTTTCAGCTTTTCCCATCATTAATGATCACTAATGGTTAGACGAAGACCTGGAGAGGCCTACAAGCCATAGTGTCTCACACCCATTGTGAAATTTGGTGGAGGATCGGTGATGATCTAGGGGTGCTTCAGCAAGACTGGAATGGGGCAGATTTTTGTTTGTGAAGGACACATGAATCAAGCCATGTACAAGGTTATCCTGGAAGACAACTTGTTTCCTTCTGCTCTGACAATATTCCGTAACTCTGAGGATTGGGTTTTCCAGCAGGACAATGCTCCATGCCACACAGCCAGGTCAATCAAGGTGTGGATGGAGGGCCACAAGTTCAAGACCCTGTCATGGTCAGCCCAATCTCTAGATCTGAACCCTATTGAAAACCTCTGGAATGTGATCATGAGGAAGGTGGATGGTCGCAAGCCATCAAACAAAGCTGAACTGATAGAATTTTTGCACCAGAAGTGGCAAAAAGTCACCCAAGAGCAACGTGAAAGACTGGTGGAGAGCATGCCAAGACGCATGAAAGCTGTGATTAAATGTCAGGGTTTTTCCACCAACTATTGAATTCTGAACTCATCTTAAGTTCAAACATTAGTATTGTGTTGTTTAAAATGGAACATGATCTTGATTTCTATGCATTAATCAAGGTCTTAAAACGCTTTGTTATTTTGACCAGTTGTCATTTTCTGCAATTTAATGCTCTAAGTAACAAAATTTTCATGTGGAATTTGGGGGAAAAGTTGTCAGTCATTGATAGAATAAAACAAAAATGTTCATGTTCCTCAAACACATACCTCAAACACATACCTGTAAAACCACAGAAATTGATAACGTTGCTGTGGTATCCTAATGTTTTTCGAGCTGTGTGTGTGTGTATATGCGTGTGTATATATATACATATATACACACACACACACACACACACACACACACACACACACACACACGAGTGTAAGTCAAAAAGTTCTAAGAAAAATAAAAAAAAACTTTATTTATGAAAATAACAAAAAATGTTTTGAGATGTGTTGTTGTCATGAAATTTAAAATCACCTATTTTTTCTCTTTAAATGATACATTTTCTCAGTTTAAACATTTGATATGCCATTTATGTTCTATTCTGAATAAAATATGTAATTTTGAAACTTCCACATCATTGCATTCCGTTTTTATTTACAATTTGTACTTTGTCCCAACTTTTTTGGAATCAGGGTTGTGTGTGTGTGTGTGTGTGTGTGTGTGTGTGTGTGTGTGTATATATATATATATGTATATATATATATATATATATATATATATATATATATATATATATATATATATATATAGTGTGTGTGTGTGTGTGTGTGTGTGTGTGTGTGTGTACTAGTGCATCTCAAAAAATTAGAATACCATGAAAAAGTTCCTTTTTTCATAATTTAATTCAAAAAGGTAAACTTTCATATATTCTATATTCATTACATGTAAAGTGAAATATTTAAAGCCTTTTTTGTTTTAATTTTGATGATTATGGCTTCTAACTCATGCAAATCAGAAATCCAGTATCTCAAATTATTAGAATATTCCCTAAGATCAATCAAAAAAAGGATTTACAATACAGAAATGTCCAACTTCTGAAAAGTATATTCATTTATACCAGGGATGGGCAACTTGCATGATAAAGAGGGCCACAATTTTTCATCACCACCATCAGAGGGCCACATGACCGCGCACTTCAACTAATCAGATATGAGAGAAGTTACAAAAGAATTTTAAATAAGAACAAAATATTTGTATATTCTTATGTCTGTATGTTTATTGAACCAACATACATTTATTTAATATTTTCCATACTGAAATGCATTTTGAACATAATGCTTGTCTTGTTAAATGACAAACATAAGTTTGTTTTAAAAGAAACAAAGTGCAAAGGGCTCACATTCAATGAGGCACAAAACTAAAAAAAAAACAGCGGCCCAACATTAAGTGCAACTTAATGGGATACTTGTGGTTTTGCTTGCTGGCGCACAATAGACTGGATATCAATGTCAATCTTTGTGCATCCAATCTGCATCAAATGAAAAAGAGCATCATCCGTGAGTCTGTTCCTCTCTTTTGACTTAATGTGCTTCATTGTTGAAAAGCTGCTCTCACAAATGTAAGTGCTCCCAAACACGCTGGCCATTGACAGAGCAAAATCTCTGAGGAGTGGAAAACGTGCCTCTGGTAGCAGTCTCCAAAATGAAATTCCCCTCTCATTGCGCTTTGCTTGAAAATACGGATCTGACTGCAACTCGCAGAGTTCGAGCTGCAGTTCTGATGGTTGCTCGCTGACAGCAGCAGAGACGGGGTCCGTGAATAGTGCAATTCGTGGTTTCATCACATGAAAATCTTGGAAACGATCGTTAAACTGCTCCTGCAATTTTTTGATGTCGGCCCTATACTTCTGAAGTAGTTTCTCGCACCTGGGGTTATCTTTTCGCATCTCCTCACAAGCAGGAAAGTGTGCCAAATTTGGACGATGGGAAGAAATCCTTCTATGAACAGGTCGAGTTTACGCTGGAATGCGGTTATGTGTGCATACAGATCGCAAACAGTTTGGTCTCTCCCCTGCAAGTGTGTGTTGAGATGCGAGGTGATGTCTGTCAGAAAGGCCATGTCGCAAATAAACTGTGTCTTTGAGTTTTCTGCAGTAGGTGCTTGTATCACCACTAATACTGTTCTCCAAGAATACTGGTAGTTCAGAGCGCAGCGCAAAAAAACACTCCAGACACTTCCCTCGACTCATCCATCTGATCTCAGTGTGCATTTGTAAATCCCCATATGCAGCGTCCATTTCATCCAAAAAGGCAATGAACCTCCTGTGACAAAGGGACCTGTTCCCCCCTCTGATGAGATTTGTTACTTTGGTCACTAAATCCATAACGTGGCTAAAGTTCAGTGTCTTCGCGCAGAGGGCTTCCTGGAGAGATAAAATGCATGGCATGTTAAAAAAATATTTTTGTCCTGCCATGTCAAACTCAGGCCTACATCTCACAGTTAATATGAGGCTACTCACCTGATGTATGATACAGTGCAGTATAGGGCAGTTTACCCCGCTCTGTTGGAGGAGCCCTGCAAAACCTCTGTTGCCCCTTTTCCACCAAAGCAGTTCCAGGGCTGGTTCGGGGCCAGTGCTTAGTTTGGAACCGGGTTTTCTGTTTCCACTGACAAAGAACTGGCTCTGGGGCCAGAAAAACCAGTTCCAGGCTAGCACCAACTCTCTGCTGGGCCAGAGGAAAGAACCGCTTACGTCAGCGGGGGGGCGGAGTTGTTAAGACCAACAACAATAACAAGACTGCGAAAGATCGCCATTTTTAAGCGATGAGAAGCAGCAGCTGTACAAACGCGAAGTCATCCATTATTATTATTGTTGTTGCTGCTGCTTCTTCCGTGTTGTTTTTGCTTCGATATTCGCGCCAAGGTGGTTGAGATGCGAGGTGATGTCTGTCAGAAAGGCCATGTCGCAAATAAACTATGTCTTTATGCAAACATAGCGAATGTAACTGACGTATACAGCGACATAATGACGTATACAACGACGTAACTGACATATACAGTGACGTAATGACGTATACAATGACGTAATGACGTGGCTTCCTTTAGCACCGCGAGCTAAAGGAAGCGCCCTCTATCGGTCAACAGTGTAATTACAACTGTAAAAAAAAAAAAGGCCGCGGTTAAATTTTTTTCCTGATAATTAATAAATGATCTACAGACCACACTGAGTAAGGAGGCGGGCCACATGTGGCCCACGGGCCGCCAGTTGCCCATCCCTGATTTATACACTCAATACTTGGTTGGGGCTCCTTTACCATGAATTACTGTATCAATGCGGTGTGGCATGGAGGTGATCAGTCTGTGGCACTGCTGAGGTGTTATTGAAGCCCAGGTTGCTTTGATAGTGGCCTTCAGTGTATCTGTATTTTTGGGTCGGGTGTTTCTCATCTTCCTCTTGACAATACCCCATAGATTCTCCATGGGGTTCAGGTCATGCGAGTTGGCTGGCCAATCAAGCACAGTAATATCAGAGTCAACAAACCATTTGGTAGTACTTTTGGCACTGTGGGTAGGTGAGAAGTCCTGCTGGAAAAGGAAATCAACATCTCCAAAAAGTTCGTCAGCAGATAGAAGCATGAAGTGCTCTAAAATCTCCTGGTAGATGGCTGTGTTGACTTTGGACTTGATAAAATACAGTGGACCAACACCAGCAGATGACATGGCACCCCAAATCATCACAGACTGTGGAAACTTCACATTGGGCTTCAAACACCTTGGATTCTGTGCCTCTCCACTCTTCCTCCAGACTCTAGAACCGTGATTTCCAAATTAAATGCAAAATGTACTTTCATCTGAAAAGAGGACTTTGGACCACTGAGCAACAGTCCATTTCTTTCTCTCCTTAGCCCAGATAAGACACTTCTGACATTGTCTCTGGCTCAGGAGTAGCTTGATATTAGGACTGCGAAAGTTGCATCCCCTTTCTTGAAGATGTCTGTTCATGATGGGTCTTGATACACTGACACCAGTCTCAGTCCACTCCTTGTGAAGCTCTCCCAAGTTCTTGAATCAACTTTTCTTGACAATCCTCTCAAGACTGCGGCCATCCCTGTTGCTTGTGCACCTCCAGCCACCCTTTTCAGCAATGACCTTTTGTGGCTTACCCTCCTTGTGGAGGGCATCAGTGATCATCTTCTGGACAACAGTCAAGTCAGCAGTCTCCCCCATGATTGTGGTTGTGTGTACTGAACTAGACCGAGAGATACACTGTGTTCATACTGTTTTACTCAAACTCGAAATGAAATATTCTAATATTTTGAGATTTTTTAAATGTTTTTGTACTGTATGCCATACTGATTAAAATTAAAATAGAAAAATGCTTGAAACATTTTAGTTTATGTGTAATGAGTCTATAATATATAACATTTTCACTTTCTTAAATAACTGATGGAAAATATTGAACTTTTTCACAATATTCTAATTTTTTGAGATGCACTAGTGTGTGTGTGTGTGTGTGTGTGTGTGTGTGTGTGTGTGTATATATATATATATATGTGTGTGTGTGTGTGTGTGTGTGTGTGTGTGTGTGTATATATATATATATATATATCTCCACATTCACTGGATGTGAGCAATCACGTGCTCTGATTGGCTACTCTACTAGGCTGTCAGCTCATATACCATGAGTAGAGAAAAACAAAATGTCTGCGCATGTTGCTGAACCGACTGAGGATGGAAAAAAAGCAACAAAATATGGAATAAAAGTATTTGATAGTAAGATTGTATCTTTTTTTATTTTTCAGTAATTATTATTATAGCAGTTTTCACAATTTGCTACCGTCATTTCACCAGTTTGTTTACATTCTAAGCGGAAATTATTTTGTCAGACGTTTTGTATAAAGTTTTTATTTATCGAATTTGCAAAAAATAAAAATGCTCTGTTTCTCAAAATTCAGTGAATGTGGAGAGAATAAAACAGTTATTCCACTCAGTCTCATCGTACATGGCTTATAGCCAACTCAGTGCTACATGCCTCGTCGGTTATCAGCTCATGTATAACTTGATTTTGTGGAATATATACAGTGGATATAAAATGTGTACACACCCCATTAAAATGATCGGTTTTTCTGATGTAAAAAAAATGAGACCATGATAAATCATTTAAAAACTTTTCCCACCTTTAATGTGACCTGTAACCTGTACAATTCAATTGAAAAACAAACAAATCTGTTTCGGGGGAAAAACATAAAAAATAAAAAACATACAGTAAGCTGGTTGAGTAAGTGTGCACAACCTTAAACTAATACTTTGTTGAAACACCTTTTGATTTAATTACAGCATTCATTCTTTTTGGGTACACGCCTGCCATCAATTAAAATGATTCTGATTAACCCCAAATAAAGTTCCGCTGTCTTAGTAGGATTTTCCTGACATTTACTCAGTTGCATCCTCCAGCAAAAGCCATGATTCACAGAGAGCTTACAAAGCATCAAAGGGTACAATGCCTTTCATTGTTGAAAAGTATCAGTCAGGAGAAGGTTACAAAAAAATTTCCACGGCATTACATATACCATGGAGCACAGTGTATTCACAGTCATCAAGAAATGGAGAAAATATGGGACAACATTGACATTATCGAGAACTGGACGTCCCTCCAAAATTGATGAAAAGACAAGACAAAAACTGGTCAGGGAGGCTGCCAAGAGGACTACAGCAACATTGAAGGAGCTGCAGGAATTTCTGGCAAGTACTGGTTGTGTACTACATGTGACAGCAATCTTCCGTATTATCTATATGTCTGGACTATAGGGTAGGGTCGCAAGACGAAAGCCTTTTCTGACAAAGAAAAGCATCCTGGCCTGGTTAAATTTAGCAAAAAAAAAAAAAAAATACATCAACTCTCCCAAAAGCATGTGGGAAAATGTGTTATAGTCTGATGAAACCAAGGTTGAACTTTTTGGTCACAATTCCAGAAGGTATGTTTGGGATAAAAACAACACCATACCCACGGTGAAGCCTGGTGGTGGCAGCATCATGTTTTGGAGTTGTTTTTCTTCAGCTGGAACAGGGGCTTTAGTCAAGGTGGAGGGAATTACGAACAGTTCTAAATACCAGTCAATTTTGGTCCTAAACCTTCAGGTGTCTGCTAGAAAGATGAAGATGAAGAGGAATTTCATCTTTCAGCACGACCCCAAACATACAGCAAAATCAACAAAAGAATGGCTTCACCAGAAGAAAATTAAAGTTTTGGAATGACCCAGCCAGAGCCCAGACCTAAATCTAATTGAAAATCTGTGGGGTGACCTGAAGACGGCTGTGTAGAAGAGATGCCCTCACAATCTAACAGATTTGGAGCGCTTTTGCAAGGAAGAGTGGGCAAATATTGCCAAGACTAGATGTGGCAGGCTGATTAGACTCCTACCCAAAAAGATCAAATACTGTAATTAAATCAAAAGGTGCTTCAACAAAGTATTAGTTTAAGGGTGTGCACACTTATGCAACCAGCTTATTATACGTTTTTTATTTTTTGTTTTTCCCTCTAACAGATTTGTTTGTTTTTCAATTGAATTGTACAGGTTATAGATCACATTAAAGGTGGGAAAAGTTTTGAAATTATTTATCGTGGTCTCATTTTTTTTTTTACATCAGAGAAACCTATAATTTTAACTGGGCGTGTGTGTATATATATATATATATATATCTCATCTCATCTCATTATCTCTAGCCGCTTTATCCTTCTACAGGGTCGCAGGCAAGCTGGAGCCTATCCCAGCTGACTATGGGCGAAAGGTGGGGTACACCCTGGACAAGTCGCCAGGTCATCACAGGGCTGACACATAGACACAGACAACCATTCACACTCACATTCACACCTACGGTCAATTTAGAGTCACCAGTTAACCTAACCTGCATGTCTTTGGACTGTGGGGGAAACCGGAGCACCCGGAGGAAACCCACGCGGACACGGGGAGAACATGCAAACTCCACACAGAAAGGCCCTCGCCGGCCCCAGGGCTCGAACCCAGGACCTTCTTGCTGTGAGGCGACAGCGCTAACCACTACACCACCGTGCCGCCATCTATCTATCTATCTATCTATCTATCTATCTATCTATCTATCTATCTATATTCACACTCATAATTAGTGTGTATGTGTCTGTAAAATGAGTTCACAAAAATGGTACAAAAAGCAAAAAAAAAAAAAAAAGCATTGAGTAACAGTAAACAAGGGATCATTGGAAAATAGGCAGATTGGTTCGAGCTGCCAGTAAGGATATAGTGTAGTGTAGTATAATATAGTATAACTCATATAATCACTCTTTCCAAGTGTGGTGGGCAGAAAACCATCTCGGCATGCACAAAACATAATTTTTTAGTTTTCAACTGTAAACTTTTGGTGATTATAGGCCCATGATAGCCTCTTGTTCTTGGCTAACAGGAGTGGAACCTGATGTGGTCTTTTGCTTTGTAGCCATCCACCTCAAGGTTTGACATGTTGTGCCTTTCTGCTCACCACGTTTGTACAGAGTGCTTATTCAAGTTGCTATAGACTTCCTGTCAGCTTAAACCAGACTTTCTTATCAACAGTCTTTCAGCCTGCAGCCCTTCCATTTGCAGGATGTTTTTTTGTTTTTCACACCATTCTTTGTAAACTCTAGAGACTGTTTTGTGTGTGAAATTTCCAGATTAGCAGTCAGCAATCCAAGCAAAAATCATACAATGGTTAAAGACACTGAGATCATATCTCCCAACCCCCCATTCTGATGTTTGATCAGTGAACAATAACTGAAGCTCTTGACCTGTATCTGCATAATTTTATGAATTCTGCTGCTGCCACATAATTGGCTGATTGGATAACTGCATAAATGAGCAGGTGAACATATATAGCACCTCTGGCTTATTAATATAATTTCCTTACATGTGTGTACTGTTCATCTCACTATTGAACTTTATATTTGTATCAAAGAACTGCTGCTACACTCATATACAGTGGTGCTTGAAAGTTTGTGAACCCTTTAGAATTTCCTATATTTCTGCATAAATATGACCTAAAACATCATCAGATTTTCACACAAGTCCTAAAAGTAGATAAAGAGAACCCAGTTAAACAAATGAGACAAAAATATTATACTTGGTCACTTATTTATTGAGGAAAATGATCCAATATTACATATCTGTGAGTGGCAAAAGTATATGAACCTCTAGGATTAGCAGTTAATTTGAAGGTGAAATTAAAGTCAGGTGTTTTCATTCAATGGGATGACAATCAGGTGTGAGTGGGCACCCTGTTTTATTTAAAGAACAGGGATCTATCAAAGTCTGATCTTCACAACACATGTTTGTGGAAGTGTATCATGACACGAACAAAGGAGATTTCTGAGGACCTCAGAAAAAGCATTGTTGATGCTCATCAGGCTGGAAAAGGTTACAAAACCATCTCTAAAGAGTTTGGACTACACCAATCCAAAGTCAGACAGATTGTGTACAAATGGAGGAAATTCAAGACCATTGTTACCCTCCCCAGGAGTGGTCGACCAACAAAGATCACTCCATGAGCAAGGTGTGTAATAGTCGGCGAGGTCACAAAGGAGCCCAAGGTAACTTCTAAGCAACTGAAGACCTCTCTCACATTAACATTAGCCAATGTTCATGAGTCCACCATCAGGAGAACACTGAACAACAATGGTGTGCATGGCAGGTTGCAAGGAGAAAGCCACTGCTCTCCAAAAAGAACATTGCTGCTCATCTGCAGTTTGCTAAAGATCATGTGGACAAGCCAGAAGGCTATTGGAAAATACTTTGTGGACAAATGAGATCAAAATAGAACTTTTTGGTTTCAATGAGAAGCATTATGTTTGGAGAAAGGAAAGCACTGCATTCCAACATAAGAACCTTATCCCTTCTGTGAAACATGGTGGTGGTAGTATCACGGTTTGGGCCTGTTTTGCTGCATCTGGGCAAGGATGGTTTGCCATCATTGTTGGAACAAGGAATTCTGAATTATACCAGCAAATTCTAAAGGAAAATATCAGGACATCTGTCCATGAACTAAATCTCAAGAGAAGGTGAGTCATGCAGCAAGACAGCAACCCTAAGCATACAAGTCGTTCTACCAAAGAATGGTTAAAGAAGAATAAAGTAAATGTTTTGGAATGGCCAAGTCAAAGTCCTGACCTTAATCCAATCGAAATGTTGTGGAAGGACCTGAAGTGAGCAGTTCATGTGAGGAAACCCACCAACATCCCAGAGTTGAAGCTGTTCTGTACGGAGGAATGGGCTAAAATTCCTCCAAGCCGGTGTGCAGGACTGATCAACAGTTACCACAAATGTTTAGTTGCAGTTATTGCTGCACAAGGGGGTCACACCAGATACTGAACGCAAAGGTTCACATACTTTTGCCACTCACAGATATGTAATATTGGATCATTTTCCTCAATAAATAAATGACCAAGTATAATATTTTTATCTCATTTGTTTAACTGGGTTCTCTTTATCTACTTTTAGGACTTGTGTGAAAATCTGATGATGTTTTAGGTCATATTTATGCAGAAATATAGAAAATTCTAAAGGGTTCACAAACTTTCAAGCACCACTGTACAGTCCTGCATTCATCCCAAGACTGTTATTCACAATATGCTTATATTAAACATCCATTCTTCATGTTTGTCTTGACTCTTTTACACCTGTATACTGTAATGATTTATAATCCCACAATCTAGTCGCACCTGAAAGAAGATGGATTCCCTTTTCCATCTGGTTCCTCCCAAAGTTTCTTCCTCATGTTGTCATGGAGTATTTCCTAACAACTTAAACCCCAATACAAATAAAACTGAAATTAAAGTTAATAATTTGAGGCATTACATTGTAGTTGTAACTATAATACTCCTAAAATTCTGATTCACCACTGATTTCAGTAAAGCAAATGCCATCTGTGTTGTTTTTTTTTCTAAAATGTACACTTTATTTAATTAAATGCCCAAAAAGGAAAAAAAAGTATTTACAATACTTAAAACAGCTACCCTCTTTGGTCTCAACCATGACTTAAATGCAAAAAAGGGATAAAGTATAGCAGTATCAGGCATACAAAGCATATACAATATACATAGCAGAAGAACAGAAAAGAAAAAGTCATATGTTACCATTTGACGTGCTGAACATTACAAATATGCATCATACACATAAGAACAAATGACTAGTGTGAATCGAATGCATCTATACTAGTTTGTTTTAAACAAATTGAGAAAAATACACTGAAAACACAGGATTAGACTGTATTTCACCTCTCAGTATTGTGATGAGGTTCCAGAGTTTAACAAACCTGTCGTATTCCCATTAACTATGTAAACATGTCAAGTAATTAACATTTCAGTATTCATACATTAAATTAGATGGATGAATTCTCACAGCTGCAGCTTAAAGCTCTAAAGACTACATATGAATTCCTACAACTATTAGAAAGTATTTTGCAGTAGGTACTTTTAGGAACTTTTTTATTTCATCATCATACACTAGCAGAGCTGTGATATCAGGGTAGTAGGATTATATGTCAAGGTAAAACACACTGTTGTACACTGATAAGTGAAATCCTGTCACACAAATAAAATTAATAAAATATGTTAATCTAAATCTAATAGAATATGTAAATCTATTTAAAAATAGGGGCTGAATTCAAATAAATCAGTATTAGGTTTAAATTAAACAAAAGTATTATAGGTAACGTATCAGTACTGTAGATATGGTTAATATAGTATTCGCAGTCACTGACAAACAGTTAAAAACAGACCATACATTTAAACATGGAGTATTCAGCATTTACAATTGTTCTTATTAGCAATTTAATTGTTAATTCATTATAACGTTGCCAAACCATAGATGTAGATTTTAAACATAACGTTTAGCCTATTGTTTAACTTTTTAATGGAGTGTTTGAGTCTCATGCCAAGGAAATCTGGACACTGGAAATGCACATGCAAGCTTATTAACTTCTACAATGGTTTATTTCAAAATTACCATCACATCTTGATGAAAATAACCAAGTGCTCAATGAACTGCAAAAGAAAACTGTTACTGTAGTCACAGCTCAGTTACTATACATGGAACAGAGACGTGAAAAACCAAAAACTCAGAACAAACAGCATGACACATCTCTTATTCCAAATCACAAATGGAGTCACAGTTTACAGTCTGGGGTTGAGGTAAATTGACCTGAACTAATTAAATTGTGTTTAATACACAATAAACAATAAAAAGTAAACTATTCTGTCAAAGACACCAAATATTCAACAATAATGTAATTAACATTTAGTTTTTGAACAGGTTCATTCCACAGTTCATCCTTAGTGCAGGAGATTCACAATTATACAACTCGCATCATTTATTAAATCTCCCACTTGTAAGGAGGATGGTAATATACATTATACAAATTAGGTCTGATAACGGTTCGTCAACCAAACAAGAGCTTCCTATCAGCTTCCCAAACGTTTCCGGAGTTTCCAACACAGTCTGCTACAATACTGTCTCCTCTCCTAAAAAACAAACAAATTATTTAAACAATGACTTCTCAAGGACACAGAATCACAGGATTATACTACACTGGAAAAACTGATAGCACCATTATTTTACGTGAATTTAATCTTCTCTTTAACTCCAATTTTCTAGACTATTGGATATTAGACACAAGTTTATAAGTTTTCCAAAAGATGAACCATTGTCTTACTACTTGTGAGTTTTGTCTGGGTTGTCAATGTTCACTTCACTCCTGTCTGTAAGTTATAAGTTGAAAAAGGGAAAGGGGAGGAAGAGCGGTGATGGCGAGAAACCAGGAAATACAGAGAAGCTGCTGTGATTCAGAAGTGATTCAGTGTGAACTTTAAAGGTAGACTACCTTTCAGATTTTTCAAGTGTAGGTCATAAAAATAATTTTCCCTGACACCCAATTATTTTTGTTTAGTGGACCGAAAGCTACTGAATTCGAATCACAGACTTCCAATTTTACTAGATTTTTTTAATAGAACAATTAAATTCTCCACTATTTTTTCCTGCTTCACCATGACCCAATTCAAGATAATACATCATGCATCACGTGGTGGGCTTTCCCTGTTCGCACAAGGCATTGTGGGATACAAATTTGAAACAGGAGAGAAAAATAGAGGATGTGAGTGTGCGAATGAAATGTGAAAGACTGACTACAGTAATGGAAAGCGAGAAGAAAAGATGTTATGTTGCGAAGGAAAGGAAACGCAGGACCAAACTAATAAATATTGGCGGTCAGCGAGCACCTCGGTGTGATCAGCTGTTTGTTTAGCGACAGAATGATGGAACTGTCAGTGCACGATCAAGGTAAACCGGTAGATGGCAGTAATGCAACACTGTGGATGCCAGCTGCTGTAAAACCCAAAAGAAGAAGAAAAAGAAGAAGAGAAGAAGAAGGTAAACCTGCGGACGTGCACAAGGACTTCCTCTGTCTGCTTGACTGCACGAAGTGAGTGATTTCATACTCATTCTTTGTTCGGGAACCCCCTCAAATTAAATAACATCCCAGCCACAGAATGGCCTGTTTTTTTTTTTTTTTTTAAATATATTACAGAAATAAACACATCACAATGACCAAATTTCACTGATTTTATGAAATCGAAAGGCTGTCTAGCTTTAAGGAAACTGGTAAGCTTGCGTTTATTAGTCAAGATGAGAAATAAATCTCAGTAGAAACAATTTTAAAACATTCATGCTCTTAACCTAAGATGGCAATCGATAAGAATATAGTTTAAGTAAACTTGAAAATGTGAGATGGCATCGTGAGGAATGTGTATGTTTATTTGACAAGATAAAGTGAGTTTTCTTGAATGAATAATGTAACAATAAGTTGTTTTAACTTAGAGTATCAAGTTGAATGCGTTTTTAAGGCAGCAGGTGAACTTTCATTTCTAAGTTTCACCAACTTGAAATTTCTTACAGTGTAAAACCAAAGCAAATAATTAAGTACAGTATTTAATACAATAATTTGAGACATCTAAAAAGCTACACCAGTGTATCAGTCACAGAAAAGGTACCAGCAAGCTAATATGCCTGGAGAAAACACTCACCTTCTTACTCTGTAAGTATCCTTTGGTTCTACACATCAGCTTTTTGACTCTGAGTTTCCTCCAGTTTTTTGCTTTCCTCCAGCGTGCCATTCTCTTTTTCTCCTGTTTTCCAGGAGCCTTCCCTAAGTAGAGGGCACAAGTTCATATTTCAAAAGGTAATCCTTATAATCCTGTGATTTGTTAATACAATATTTTAATTATAACATACAGTACTGTGCAAAAGTCTTAGGCACCCTATTTTTTCCCCACAAACTTTGTTATAAATTTCTATTTTATGACTTCTACATTATCGAGTCAGTACAAAAACATTTTAGAGTTCCAAACGTTTGTTTTTCCAGCACAAAATTAAATGTTACAGAAAAAAATGTTTGCATCTGAGCAGCATATTACATAAGAGACCACTTTTCAGATTAAGAAGGAAAACATAATGAAGGCTACTAGGTTCATCTCATCTCATTATCTCTAGCCGCTTTATCCTGTTCTACAGGGTCGCAGGCAAGCTGGAGCCTATCCCAGCTGACTACGGGCGAAAGGCGGGGTACACCCTGGACAAGTCGCCAGGTCATCACAGGGCTGACGCACAGACACAGACAACCATTCACACTCACATTCACACCTATGGTCAATTTAGAGTCACCAGTTAACCTAACCTGCATGTCTTTGGACTGTGGGGGAAACCGGAGCACCCGGAGGAAACCCACGCGGACACGGGGAGAACATGCAAACTCCGCACAGAAAGGCCCTCGTCGGCTGGCTACTGGGTTTTGGTGCAAAATTAAGAAGCGAGTGTGACAGTCAAAGTGTCTAGAAGAACTGTGGCTGGTTCTGTAAGATGCTCAGTAAAACCTACAACTCATTTCTGCATAAAACTGCACTCACTGTACCTGAGACTATTACTTTTTTTTTTCAAAGCAAAGGGTCATCTCACACCAAATATTGACTTTTTCATTTATTATGACTCACTGCTGTTCACAGTATTTTTTAAAAAATGTTGAAACATTTAATTTCATTATTTTTTAACCCATTTTTGGTCTACAGCATTTATATACACATGACTAAGACTTTTGCACACTACTGTACATTTGAAAATCCCCTAAATGTGTGGTGGTCTGAGAAACCCCGTCTTTTGTCACCATGGCTAACCTATGAAAAATAAGTAGAGATGTCAAATTAAAGTGCACAGTGTATTGTCTTCTCCTTGAAACGTTACACATTTTGTAGTGTACCAGTGGACATAATTGGAATTATATTGATTCACAAACGACACAAAATAGCCCATAATGCTGAATTAGAGGAAAAATTAACCTGGTTGGACAAATAAAATATGTATGTAAAAAAAAAGCAAAATAATTTATCTCCATTGCTCTGAGACCCCTAAATTAGCCCTGGTGCAACCAGTTATGATCACAAATCACATTAGTTGAATTGGTTAAGTACCTTTAGCCTCTTGGTTGCTTCTCTGACTAATGACTGTACTCTGTCAATGACATTTGGGCAGCACCTGTAGGCAGTGTTCTGGTTTTTCATATTCTTTGCACGTTTTAATGATGGATTTAATGGTGTTCTGAAGGATGTCTGTGATCATTTTAATACCCAATCCCTGATTGAGCCTTTAATTTTGGAAATGATATTGATTCAATATTTAAATAATATTGGCTGGCATTGAGTGGTATATCAGATATATTCCATTCAGCTAGCATGATATTGAACGAGTCGAAGACGTGTAGCTGAATGGAATATATCTGATATACCACAAAAAAAAGCCAGCCAATATTATTATTATTATTATTATTATTATTATTATTATTAGTGTTGTAGTCAAGTCACTAAACCTTGAGTCCGAGTCCAGTCTTGAGTCCCCAGTGTTCAAGTCTGATTCAAGTCCAAGTCATTAAAAAAAATTTCGAGTCGAGTCCGAGAACAAGACTCCAACTGCACCATTTGACGATGGCTGTTTAACGCCATTAACATTAGTCTGTTCCTGCACATGACATATGAACAGGTGAATCATCATCATCATGTTTTCCCCTATGGCCTACTCTTGGCCCTCGGGCGCAACTGAAGGCCAAGACTATTGTCCAACAGTCGATGGAATTCGGATTTATCCATCATTGTCCTTCTTATTTGTGTGCGGTACATACTGAGTCTCTTTTTGACATTTGCCCAGATCTTATTTGGTGTTCGCTTGTCGAATAATACTTGCTTTTGCAAGGCATCGTTTTCCAAGCGACACACATGTGCCATATATTTCATGTATTGCCCATGGCAAAAGTCTGTTATGTGGCCAGTGTTGGTAATAGTGTGTAGTTTGTCGTTAGATATTTTGTAGGACCAATTAAGTTCCCCTTCAACTTGTGTAGTTGGATCCACGCCTTTTCTTCGCTGGGATCGTGTGGGAGCATTTTTCCTAGCATATCCCCCGGCCACCATCTTTCTCAAAAAGCCATTCCAAACATTCTCGATCTTTTGGAGGTCATCTGCTGTCAGCTCATATGTTTGAATTCCATATAGTACACGCGATCTCACACACACAATTAGGATCTTTATACGTGTGTCCATATATATATATATATATATATATATATATATATATATATATATATATATATATTTCTCTATCGGTCAGAAAGTGTTTTAACTCGTCCCACTTTTGGAACGCAGAAGCAATTCTCGAGTGCAGGGCGGCAGCCGACTTTTCTGTGTTCGTAATCAAATGGCCTAAGTAACGAAATTCTCTGACGTTTTTAATGAGGGTGTTATTTACAGAGAGTAGGGACCTCTGAGCTCTGATCGACTCGTCGACATTGAAAGCCATGGTCTCTGTTTTTGAATATGACATTTGCAGCCAGAAGGTCCTGGGTTCGAGCCCCGGGGCCGGCGAGGGCCTTTCTGTGTGGAGTTTGCATGTTCTCCCCGTGTCCGCGTGGGTTTCCTCTGGGTGCTCCGGTTTCCCCCACAGTCCAAAGACATGCAGGTTAGGTTAACTGGTGACTCTAAATCCTGGGTGCCCACTACGTCGATCGTGATCGACCGGTCGATCTTGAAGGCAGGGATGGTAGATCTCATGATTGATATGTAAATATTAATATATTTGTTATGAAAAAAAAAATGTCGTGGTCATTTTTACATGTAAACAAATTCGCTTTTTCCCTGAAGCGAAATGTCAGCCAAGCGCTGCATCAAAAAAAATGTTACATTAGGTTACCATGACAACCAGTAAAATGAAACTGCTGGTTTCAAAGATGCAGCGCCGTGATTTAGGAAACTTCCGAAACCTCGCCTCGGAGCTGGAGATGCAAGGGAGGGCGTTTGCGCAACTTAACAGTGCGCGCTACACTGAGCAGATTGAAATTCTCCAGTCAGAGTTTGAGAAGCAATTTCAAGACTTTGCTTTGCTCGAGCCACTAGCTACATTCATGTGCCACCCATTCGGGGAAGATACTGAGGTGGATTCCCTCGCCTCAAAAGTTGCGGCACTGTTTCAGCTGAACACGTCTGCCGTGCAAGACGAGATGCTGATGCTGCAGTCTGACATCGAGTTGAAGTCCAGGGCGCATGGGCCGTTTTGGAATTTACTCACGGAGGCGAAGTACCCGAACATGCGGCAATGCGCCACCTCCTTAACCGCATTGTTCGGCTCCACTTATTTGTGCGAGTCGGCCTTTTCGCATATGAAGATCATTAAGTCTAAATACCGCTCCAGTATGTCCGACGATCATCTCGAGGCCTGCTTGAGGCTCGCTACCAGCAGCTACTGTCCGGACTATGCAGCCCTCTCTGACTCCCTCCAGTGCCGATCATCATCGGATTAAGATCTGATTTAGGGCCTACATCAGTATGCTATGTATTAATGTTGTGCTGTTGCTAAGTTCCACGGTTAAAATTTTTTTTTTTTAAATATAAAAGAAGGAAAAATGTTTTTATATAAAATTGTTGTAAATGTCAAATCTCTGTCTAGCAGGCTATACAAAAGTCAATTGATGTGAACAAAAATGTTTTGGGGTTTACAATGCCTGTCTGGATGCATTTAACTTTTTTTTCTAAACATAGCCCATTTTTTTTTTACAGTGGGCTTGTTTCATGTTTACTTATTAGTAGTTTGCGGTTTATAAAAGTTAACAGTGATTTGAACAAAAATACATTTAGGAGTACAAAGCTTATGCATTTAACATAATTTGAATGTAAATTTCAGTCACCTTTTTGTATGCATGTTTGCATATTATTAAACAAATTGCATATGAATGTTTATAAATCAAAACAAGTGTCATTATTGTTATTATTATTATTATTATTAGTAGTAGTAGTAGTAGTAGCCACTGTAAAAAATGTCCGTAGAATTAACAGTGAATTTATGTAAAATCATGACATAAAAAAACTGCAAATACAAAAACAATGAAGCAGTGTGTAATTTACATCAATATACTGTAAAACTCCTAACCAAATACCACTGTTAATTTAACAGTAAGAATATGCTGAATTGATCATATTTTTTGTAAAATTTACAAATTGTTGTAGTTTAAACACAGACAAACTGTAATACTAAAACAGAATGTGATAGTTAAAATTACATCACTGCCCTGTTAAAACAAATAAAAAAAAAGGCCACCATCATGGCTCAGTTGACTAAGGTGCCATACCATGAATCCGGGGACCCGGGTTCGATTCCAACCCAAGGTCATGTCCCGATCTCTCTCCAGCTTATTTCTTGTCTCTACACTGTCCTATCCAATAAAGGTGAAAAAAGCCCCCCCAAAAATATCTGTCTAGTAGATCATTGCTTGTAACCATTTTGAATCATTGTTTATTGTACAATGAATATCCGTAAAATTAACAGTTATGTATTGATTATTGTACATTGAATACCTGTAAAATTTACATTTAGTTATCATTAATTGTACATGGAATCCCAGTGAAATGTACAAGTTATTCTGTAATGTTGTTTACATTTCACTGTATTTTTAACAGGATTATTCTGGCAACCACAGCTGCCAGTGTTTTTCCGTAAAAACAACGGATTTTTTTTACAGTGTAGTAGTCATAGTAGGCCTAGTAGTGGTAACAACCTAGTCCGAGTAGATCATATTAACATGGTCATTTTAAAAGTAGCTCGCGAATCAAAATATTGTGGGCACCCCTGCTCTAAATTGACCGTAGGTGTGAATGTGAGTGTGAATGGTTGTCTGTGTCTATGTGTCAGCCCTGTGATGACCTGGCGACTTGTCCAGGGTGTACCCCGCCTTTCGCCCGTAGTCAGCTGGGATAGGCTCCAGCTTGCCTGTGACCCTGTAGAAGGATAAAGCGGCTAGAGATAATGAGATGAGATGAGACATTTGCAGCCCAAATCTTGAGAAGGTGTTGTCATATATAGCGAGGATTTTACTGAGCTCTTCGATGCTATTAGAGAAAAGCACCACATCATCTGCGTATAATAGTTCCATCACTCTTAACCGCCCAGTTGCTGCTGCTCTCTTCCGATAATCACAAGGTGAGACTTCATTTGGTATCTGGAACTCTATCAGCACACCAGTGTCTGGAAACTGCTTCTTTATCTCATACTTTGCGCACCTCAAGACAAAGTCCATGTATATATTGAAAATTACAGGACTTTTGAGGGCGCCTTGGCGGCATCCAACAAACGTTTCGAAATGCTCCACAGCACCCGTGATGCAAGCCTTTGTACCAATGTAGAGGGCCCTTAGGACAGACACCAATTTAGGACAGGACAGTCGAATTTCTAGCACACGGAATAGTGCCTCGCGCGGGACCCAGTCGTATGCTGCTTTAAGGTCAACAAAGCAGAGGAACAGTGATTGCTTTTCCTTCTCTAGAATATGTCGAGTGATATATATGGCATCACAGGTGGATCTATTTTTCCTGAATCCAAATTGTGTGTCCAGCAAAATAATCTCGTAGATCGTCCTTATCCTCTCCATGACAATAGCTGACACGATTTTTTACATAGTTGCAATTATTGACAGACCACGGTAGTTTTCGGCCAGACGTTTGGAACCCTTCTTATGAAGGCAAGTTATTGTGGAGATTAGCCACGCGCTTGGAATCTTCAGGCATGTCCATATAACACCCAACAAAAACACTAAATATTGAAAAAGTCATGTAGATTGGGAGTACTTCAGTTGTTCAGCGTAGATACCATCCGTGCCCTGACATTTCCCGTTGTTAAGCTTTTTAAAACAACGTTCTAACTCTGAGGTGTCTGGAGGGCTCTCATTTACAGGATCCAGGTTTTGTGGTGGGAGTATATGTGGAAATTCTTCAGGGAGTACAAGCTCAGGCTGCTGCTGAAATTCTCGCTGACCGAGGTGCTGGGCGAAATGTTCTTGTAATTTCGTTGGGTGGATAAACTGCATGTTCTTTCTTGGCAGTGATGTGTGATTCTTAGCAAGGCGGAATTCTTCCTCTGTATCTCGTTGCTCACTAGCAAAATTGATCTTACTTGCCTTTTTCTTGAAATACTCCCTCTTGAGCGAAATGCGCATTTTCCTTATCTTCTTAGAAAGTTCTTTCTTTTCTGCCAGTGCACGTGACGCTCGTTGTTTGGCAACCAAACTCAGGAATTCCTTGTTGATCCAGGGCTTAAAGTCACACTCTTTTTGTCTCGGTGGGATAATATCTGCAGAAGCTTCAGTTATAGCATCCACTATCCTTTGGTTGACGATATCAACATTTTCAGGTGTCAGTAGGTCTCCTAGCAGCTCATCAAGCCGCTTGCTGTATTGAGTCTGTATGGTGTCAGATTCTCTCAGGACGCATACATTTAGGACATGACGCTGTGCCTTCACTGATTTGCTCTTCCTGAAGATTTTACGCCTTCTTCTTTTGGTTGGAAACATAGTGTCCAGCACAACTATTCAGTGGCCTGATTCAAATGGGTCACTAACACTCGGGTATGATCTGCAATTCCTTGTGGCTCTCTTTACATACCATTCGCTTATGATGTAGTCTAGGCGACGTTCAAACCCCTTAGGGGACTTGGAAGTAAATCTATGCGTATTGTTTCTGGTGTCAAACATGGTGTTCAGGATATACAGTGAGTTATTCTCGGCCACCTCGAGTAGCTGGCTCCCATTGAAACTTGTTGGATTCTTGTCGTTGTTCCTCCCAATACACTGCCACCTATCATGTGGGCTGTCAGTCCCTATAGTTGCATTGAAGTCTCCACACAAAACAATCTTATAAGAATAATGAGACTTTTTGTTGTCTGCCAGCAATCTAGAAAGGTTATTATAAAAGGATTCTTTGGTCGAACTTGCATATTCCTCAGTTGGTGAGTAACAGGAAAAAAGGCATATTTTTGTCCCGCGGACCACAACTCTTGCAATAGATATTCTTGGCTCCATTGAGTGTTCCACATCAACCAGTTTCACATGTGGGGCTAGTACAATAGCAACACCAGCCAGCCCCCTCCCTTTCATTCCATTGTAGAGAACCTTCCAGCCATTGAGGATGGGATCGTCGAACTCAATTTCTCCTTGGCCAGTGATGCGGTCTCCTGTATGCAGCAGATGTCTTGTTTAAGCACCCTCACTTGCATCACACATTCTGCCAGTTTGCTTTCGCACTTTGCGGTACGAACATTGATTGTGCCAATACGTACATGGTGATAAGGTGGAGGTTTGTCTTTGTCACCGCTGATGGCCATAGCTGCCATGGAACTGGGAGAGTGACCTCTGGGAAGGTCGCACACAAAGCAGTAGTAATAATAATATGACTAATACTTAAAGTTATTCAACTAAATAATAAATAACAATAATAACAATAATAATTAAAAAAATGGACACAAAATTATGAGTTGGATATTTCCGAGTAATTATCTACCTTTGGTGATCTTAGTTAACTAGAGTGAAAGAGGCTACTTTACAACCTAGTCGCCAGTGACTCCGTTGGCTCACTCGACCGCAAGGCCAAAATCCCCAGGGTGCACCTGTCCTATTGACGGAGGTGGAGTCTGGCTAGGGTGTGATAGGCATTTAGGCTTGTCTGAACTTACTTCACTGCCTTCCAAAACTAGCGGATACACATCCAAGAGTTGCGCTTCAACACCCTATGCACCCAAGAGAATGTGCATTCTCTTTGTCAGGGAGTGCGAAGTATTCTGTCAGAGATGGTTGAGAGATGGATGTAAGTGCAGATGGTGTGTTTATTAATACAACTGAAGACAGGTAAACAATCCAGAACGGCAGGAAAAATCGTAAAACAGTGAAACAGGCAACAGGTCGAATGAGGCACAAACAGGCTATCATAGACTAGGCAGAATCAAAGACAAGAAACAGGAAATCAGGGCTCAGGAAACCAAACAAGGAAATAAGGCTCAGTAACATGTCAGCAAAGCAATTCAGTACTTTGCAAAGTAAATGTGGTTTCACAGTTTTTATATAGGCGTGCGCTGATTGCACCTTAATCCTGTGCAGGTGCGAGTCGTTTATGGTGCGTGTGCGAGAGTCTGGTTGGTGTGTGTGCGCTGTCCGGAGCACACCCGAGAGTCTATCTGATACACGCGCCAAAGTGTGCAGGTGTGACACTCTTGTATGAAATTAGTACAAAACTAATGTAAATATAAATATCTTATGACAAATTATTATGGCACGTTGCAAAAAAATAAAGAAAAAATCAGAGTCCTCTTTTCCAATTTACAAGTCCGAATGCAGTTAATGCACAAGTCTGAATCCAAGTCCGAGTCATCAGTGCTCAAGTCCAAGTCGAGTCATGAGTCCTTAAAATTGGGGCACAAGTTGGACTCGAGTCTGAGTCCTGGACTCGAGTACTACAAGCCTGATTATTATACACACTCTCTTCATATCAGCATACTTGAAGGCCAACGCTAGCTTATCCGCAACTCAGTGCTGTTAGTGTGGCAGTGCAGTCACCTTCCAGCCGGTGTAGCATTCAGCAGTAGTGTTAGCAAAGGCCAATGCTAGCACAGTTAAGCCAGTGCTATCGAGAGCTAGTATCACAGTCCGAAACTAAGAAACTAAGACTTCTGTCTCCAGACTCATCTTCCACACACACTCGCCACAGTATTTTTCACACAGTATTAATTTCCCTGTGTAATTTAGTTAATTACTTTTAAAATCAACATCGACAACTACACACAACCACTACATCTGGCAGCCAAAATTCTCTCAAAATTATCTCTGCATTTAATGAAGCAAACCTGGTGGCCATGTTTGTTTACAAATTACCAGTCACTTGCTAGCACGGAAGTTTCACGTCTTCAACGTGTCTCTTTTCCAGTTTTTCTATGTCTGTTGGTATGTTTATCTCTTGTAAATATGTGTGAAGAATAATGAAGTTTTGGTAGCTTTTTGGGTGTTTAGCACGTCTTTAGTTTCAGTTTTCAGTTCATTTATTTAGTGCTTAATTATAGCAGAGCTAATCCTAGCAGTAGCAGTAGATTAGCCTCGTCTTCTCTCTTTCCTAGTAGACAAAGAAATGCTTCTGTGGATGCGCAGCAGAATAGTTTTGTCATTGGATATTCGCATCAGCTCCGACATGTGACATGTTGTCTTGACAATGTGCAATATTGTAACAATTTTGCACACTCATTCTCCATTTCATAGACTTATGCAATACACGTAGTATAAATGATATGCTAACAATATTGCATGTTATAAAACCAAATGAATGAAACCCGCTAGAAGGGAATAGAATACATGTTTTTATTCTATCGAAAAAGTGTCCTGTATGTATACAGGATATTTTGAGCTGAATTGTGACATATAACCCCAATTACATCCAATTCAGGTCCAGGTTACTTCACTACAAAATGTGAAAAGCTTTGATGGGGTGAATACTTATGCAAGGCACTATATAGTCAGATTTTGGTCAAAACCCAATTGTTCATATGTTCAGTGGAGAAATTGCTAATTAAGTCAGTGAATTCTGTTCTTTTGACTTATGTCTTTTTATTAGGGCATTTAAACATTTTTAAACATTGTTTGCAGTCCACTTTAGTGTTGATATCTGATCACAAACAATTTCTTAAGCTAATTTTGGTGGCAATGTTTTCGTCGGCAAACTAAGCGGTGAATACTTGCAGATGGGTTTGGGAATATTTCCAGAAGCACAGGGAACCTTCACCAATCCTCTTGAGATGTATTTGTCTCAAATCCATATCCCTGAAGTTCACGGGGGGGCTCGGCGACACAGAGGCAAGGCAAAGCCTAACCTTCACTGAGACTTGAAAAGTGCATTTACATTCGGCAATCCTTCACTGAGGTTCATAATTGGTTGGGTGAAGGGTTCATGAATATTCGGTAAATGTTTGGTGACGGTTAGATGACACATTTGTGATCATTGCTGATTGGTTGGCGCCACAGGTGGCTTCTCCAGTGAGGAGAGGGAGGAAGATCCTCCTTAAAAATTCTAAGAATAAAAAGTTGAAATTGTCTTGACCAATTTAATGAATTGCTGTCCTTGAATATTACTATTTTACTGCCAAATACGACATGTACATTATATTCGTTTCTCTGGGTGAAATTACATTAGCACCCCCTATCGCTCGCTATTAGAAATTACTGCACGGAGGATCTTCCTCCCTTCGGCTCCCATTCACTCCGATTCAAACAGTCTCCGGCACTGGCGGCTCGTGGTTAACATAGACTTCAATGAGAGAGAGGAGGAAAATCCTCCTCTAAGAGGGTGGGACTAGCTAAGAGATCTGACAAGTGCTACAAAATATCAACCAATAGGCTGCAGCCCTCGTTGCGCAATGAACCAATAAGTAGAGGCCTTAGCTGCCTGGGGGGAGGGGTTATCTTATCAAACTTAACTTCTAGATCCGGTGACTCGGGCACTTCGGCAGTCAGAGTGAGAACGGCGAGGTGGAAGTGGATTGACTATGTTATAGATATTCTACGAATAAAGTAATGGAAACAGAGGACGTGGTGAATGTTTTGCTTGCAAAACCCTTCCATGGGCTGAGCTACAAACATGGCCGCCAGGTTTGCTTCATTAAATACGGAAGATTTTGAGAGAATTTTGAAAGAGAAAGATGTGTTGAACACCTGAAAGTAATGTGTACAGCAGCTATAAAAAGTGTACACACCCCGTTAAAATGATAGGTTTTTCAACTATTATCAACTCAACCCGTGCGTGTAACTATAGCCGGTCCAGCAGGTGCGGTCGCATTGGGGCCCGTGACCTTCAACCAAGCATTCCTTCCTCCCTCACTTTTACAAAAGCCAGCCGCTACTGGTTGGCGCTGATGTCATGCATTGTTAAAATCCACTGAGCAAGGCATTGGCGATCATTCTCCTGCCAGACGCCGATACGTACAAAACCCTCAAACATGCCTCCTAGGAAAAATGCCAGGTATCCTCAAAAGAAAAGGGCCAAGTGTTCACCTGCTGCATGACCACAACTTTTAGCTCACCTGTACGAAGTACACATCACCATGCATTGCCAGCAAAACACCTCATTTTCATTGATAACCCATTGCACAACATCACAAGCTGGAGTGTGACCGTAGCCTAAGAGACTGTGTGATGATGTGTTTTTCATGTCAGATTAATCAGTGAAGAGAGCTACTATGTTCTACCATACTGAGTGTGCAACACAGGGTTGTAGCTCTTTAACTACAAAGCATTAAATGGTTTCACGTTGTGATAATAGTAAATAAACTCATTGATCAGAGCATCTATCTGCGTGCTACACACCTGGAAACTGTAACTAATCTTCTACTTATTTTTAATTCATATCCCTTTTTGCCCTGTTATGATACAATTGTGATGAGACATTATAGAGACATTCTGTCTGCTGCCACAACTCAAACTGCTTTTCTTTTAAATCCCATGTGTTTTGTTTATACTTTGCCAACACCGCTCCTGTGTTTGTACAACCCCGATTCCAAAAAAGTTGGGGCAAAGTACAAATTGTAAATAAAAACAGAATGCAATGATGTGGAAGTTTCAAAATTCCATATTTTATTCAGAATAGAACATAGATGACATATCAAATGTTTAAACTGAGAAAATGTATCATTTAAAGAGAAAAATTAGGTGATTTTAAATTTCATGACAACAAGACATCTCAAAAAAGTTGGGACAAGGCCATGTTTACCACTGTGAGACATCCCCTTTTCTCTTTACAACAGTCTGTAAACGTCTGGGGACTGAGGAGACAAGTTGCTCAAGTTTAGGGATAGGAATGTTAACCCATTCTTGTCTAATGTAGGATTCTAGTTGCTCAACTGTCTTAGGTCTTTTTTGTCGTATCTTCCGTTTTATGATGCGCCAAATGTTTTCTATGGGTGAAAGATCTGGACTGCAGGCTGGCCAGTTCAGTACCCGGACCCTTCTTCTACGCAGCCATGATGCTGTAATTGATGCAGTATGTGGTTTGGCATTGTCATGTTGGAAAATGCAAGGTCTTCCCTGAAAGAGACGTCGTCTGGATGGGAGCATATGTTGCTCTAGAACCTGGATATACCTTTCAGCATTGATGGTGTCTTTCCAGATGTGTAAGCTGCCCATGCCACATGCACTAATGCAACCCCATACCATCAGAGATGCAGGCTTCTGAACTGAGCGCTGATAACAACTTGGGTCGTCCTTCTCCTCTTTAGTCCGAATGACACGACATCCCTGATTTCCATAAAGAACTTCAAATTTTGATTCGTCTGACCACAGAACAGTTTTCCACTTTGCCACAGTCCATTTTAAATGAGCCTTGGCCCAGAGAAGACGTCCACGCTTCTGGATCATGTTTAGATACAGCGGCTTCTTTGAACTATAGAGTTTTAGCTGGCAACGGCGGATGGTACGGTGAATTGTGTTCACAGATAATGTTCTCTGGAAATATTCCTGAGCTCATTTTGTGATTTCCAATACAGAAGCATGCCTGTATGTGACGCAATGCCATCTAAGGGCCCGAAGATCACGGGCACCCAGTATGGTTTTCCGGCCTTGACCCTTACGCACAGAGGTTCTTCCAGATTCTCTGAATCTTTTGATGATATTATGCACTGTAGATGATGATATGTTCAAACTCTTTGCAATTTTACACTGTCGAACTCCTTTCTGATATTGCTCCACTATTTGTCGGCGCAGAACCTCTTCCCATCTTTACTTCTGAGAGCTGCTGCCACTCCAAGATGCTCTTTTTATACCCAGTCATGTTAATGACCTATTGCCAATTGACCTAATGAGTTGCAATTTGGTCCTCCAGCTGTTCCTTTTTTGTACCTTTAACTTTTCCAGCCTCTTATTGCCCCTGTCCCAACTTTTTTGAGATGTGTTGCTGTCATGAAATTTCAAATGAGCCAATATTTGGCATGAAATTTCAAAATGTCTCACTTTCAACATTTGATATGTTGTCTATGTTCTATTGTGAATACAATATCAGTTTTTGAGATTTGTAAATTATTGCATTCCATTTTTATTTACAAGTTGTACTTTGTCCCAACTTTTTTGGAATCGGGGTTGTAGCTGTCCCATGAGTTTTGTCTAATCATATGCTATCTCCTATTGGTAGAGTTTAGATGAGTGTCATAACAGCAATCACAGTCTGAGATTTTAAGCAAAATTTTCTGACATTGTCAGAACTTTCTCAGCAGCTGTCTTTGGTCGCAGTTGCATTAAATCAGCCAATGATGAGCATGTCACATTATTCTTTCTCAGACCACTGATCTTAACTGTCCACCAACAATTATCTGTACAATGTGTGATTGAGCCTGCGACAGCAAAATCAGGCCGAATATCCTACAGCGGAAAGCCAGCTTTAGACTTATGTCCATTTCGCTATGGTGCTATGTAGCTACTCCAACAACTTGATCAAAACATAACATTTACTGCATGAGGAATTCACACTTGGCTAACAAGGTTTTAGACATCAAGGCTTTAGGAACATCGACTGTGTTTACCGCAGTGTTTGTTAACCTGACTCTTTACCTGACATGATCTTTGCAGGCAGACACGCAAGGTTAGACAGAAACCTAATTTTAAAAAAAATTCAGGCTGTTTTGATAAAATGCTAAAACATACTAAATATGTTTTAGTAGACTATTAAGAGTAATTATGGTAAAATCCAGCCATTTAGTCAAATTTCATATATTTTTCTTTTCTCCAGAACTGAGTGACAAGTTTTCCCAGGCTGCCATACACAGTTTATGTTGCAATGCATTCATCTTAATGATTAGTAGTACAAACAATATTCATATAGTCACCCAGAACCCTCATGTGCTTGGGGATCTTCTTTATGTCATGGTAATAAACAATTAACAGTTATTCCATGAAATCGAGTCGTACATGAGCTGATAGCCAACGAAGCGCGTAGCACCGAGTCGGCTATAAGCCATGAACGACAAGAATGAGTGGAATAACTGTTTTATTCAATCCACATTCACTGGATTTTGAGAAACAGAGGATTTTTATTTTTTACAAATTCAATAAATAAACACTTATTTTGTATACAAAACATCCAACAAAATCAATTTCCCTTAGAATGTAAGCAAACTGGCGAAATGACAGTAGCAACTGGTGAAAAATGCTATAATAATAATTATTGAAAAATAAAAAAAGATACGTTCTTACCATCAAATACTTTTATTCCATATTTTGTTGCTTTTTTGGATTTTTTTGGGCTTTGTTCATCTTCTTTAGGGTTTTTTGGCGGTTGGCAAACCAACTTAAAAATGCATTATTGCCACCAACTGATCTGGAGTGTGGAACAGAAGATATGGGGGGGAGGACTATATTCTTTTAGCTGTTTCTGTTTCTTTTAAATACTCTAACAATTTTTGGGGTTTTGTTTTCAAGTAGAGTTTTTATTTCGTCTTCGGTTGGTTCAGCAACACGCTCCACCATTTTATTTTTCTCACAGTATATGAGCTGATAGCCTAGTAGTAGAGTAGCCAATCAGAGCACATGACTGCTCATATCCAGTGAATGTGGATAGAATAAATGATTACAACTTTGTTTGAATGAAGTTTCATTTCTAAAAATTTGCAGTATTGTTGTACTTTTAGTACAAAAGTCCAGTGGGTCATTTTGAGTCAAGCAGAGCACAATGGCTTAGCTGTTATCTATGGTGTTACCTGGTTCTTTTCATGTAGATCCAGTAGACCAGACCGATAATGACGGCTGCCACGATCAGGCCTATGATGACCCCTACTGCTACTTTTGCCTGATCTTTAGAGTCTTTTGACTGCTCTGCTGAACAAAAAGTTACAATCACATAAAAACAATGTAAGTGATTAATGTAATAACAAGCAATAAAAATATTGTTAAAAATTAATACATTTCAAATAGTGCTGTAAAAATGATATTTTTGGTGATTTTCTGCTGGTAGTCATTTATCCAGGTACAGCTTCAAATGGCTAATATGAATTTTGTAATTACTGGAGAACTGCTAGAGGTCAATTTGCACAGCATACACTATTTGCTGACAGGAGAGTATTTATAAAAAAGTTTCTGAACTCACTCCTTTCATCCATTATTGTCTCCTCCACTGTAATCAGATAAAAGCAGATGATTTGTGTGACATTTCAAATGTTTGTGGACAGTAATTTGTAAGTGTAAGCATAATACTCATTAGTATAAGTACACAGGTGAACATATAAAATCACACGTGCTGATTGGTTGAGAAATTTGGACTATTTCTTGATAATCAACTTGAGCGACTCGACAAAATGGCTTCAATCGCTTTGTCAGTGTAAGTGAGGAAGAATTACAAATTATGAAAGAAAATGCTGTTCTTAAAAACACTAAAGATGTTATGACGTTTGGTCTAAAACTATTCAAAGGTAAGGTGGAATTGTGATTTATTTATTTCAAAACACAGTATTTTATGTGAGTTGGCGTAGATAAGTGACAAGTCTGTGCACACCTTTATTACATTTGCATGGCGCTTTTGAAGTTTGAAATTTATTTTTTAATACGATTAAAAAAAATTATTTGAAATAGTCATCTGCGTATTGATACTAAAACAATTATCTGCCCCAGTCTCAGTGAATATCGGTGAATAATAACCTCAACTTTGTCTGTTATTATTCAACGATATTCACTTCACCTTTGGTGAATAATTGTTAATTCATACATAACCTACTATAAATATACATTATTTGAAACTATAAATGTATTCTTAAACCATTTAATGTAGCAGAACATGCACCTTTAGTGTGCAAAACTGTGTTCAAATTGTGAAAACTGTTGGGCAATATGAAAATATAAGAGGAATATTTTGACAAATTATACATTTATACACAATACACTTCTTGCTGAAACTGCAGATAAGCAGTAATCAGTATTTTTTAGAACAATTACAAACTCTGATTGGAAACAACTGACTAGATTTAAAGGCGTCAACAAGGAAACTCTGGAGCTGTGAGGTGCCAATGCTACCCACTATGCCACCTGTTACTGAATTTATTTTTCTATGTATTAAATAAAATGATCATTGAACTGCCTGGAATCAAGGACAGAACTATTTACTGTGCATCTATTAAGAATCCTTTCCATTTATCCAATTGGACAGTTGTTTTAGGAGTGAAGTGGCATTTTAAAAAGTGAAACATCCATAATACTGGAGAACAGAACTATACTTACATGTGGATATGTCAATGCTCCTTGTGTCGGAGCCCAGCTCATTAGAAACTGTGCAGTAGATTGTAAGATTGCGAGTTGCAATCACTGTGAGATTGTATGTGACTGTTCCATCCATGAAGGGACTCTCAGAGGCCTGTAATTACAAAACACAGACATACATTAACACACAATTTAGCACGAAAATGTAACTAGATTAGGCTAGTTTTATAATACTGCAATTTATTCCTTGGTGGCAAAGTAGTAATGAACAGTTCTGCATCTGTCACTGCTTTGGTTTGTTAATGTGTAGCTGTGATTTCACTAAACACCACTTAAGGGCAGTATAGTACCATGTCCCACTCTACTGCCACTCAATCCATCCACGAACACCATGTCTTCTCTAATACACGGAGTGTGTTCTAGTGATGCTCTCTGAGCTCCTGAGTTTCACAAGTCAATCTAATCAATTATGTAGGTAATAGGTGAACACAGAAAGTGTGTCTGTGCATCAAAAACATTACATTACCCCTTTATCATGTTTTAATTCGTTCAAATTCTGTAAAGCTGCTTTGCAACAACGTTTATTGTTAAAAGCGCTATACAAATAAACTTGACTTGACCTTTAAAGGCAGTTGTAGTAAAGCTAACATCACATTTTTTGGTAACTGTCTATAATCTATTGTAGCTATACATCACAATATGTAAAACAGATATGTTGGAATACTTACTTTTGGTTAATGGAAGTGAATTAATTACCTTTGAAAGGTACTTACTCATTAACTACACATTATCTAATTTTGAGAACCCCCCCTTTTTTTTAAGCATTGTTTAATATATTATAATTATGTACATTATCAGGGATCCCAGCAGTAATTGAAAAAAATAGAGGAATGTAAGAAACTATCAGCAGGGGTCAAGGGGGCTGTAAGCCCTTTGTGGGGTACAGGGGCAGCGCCCCTGCTGGGGGTACAGGGGGCAAAGCCCCCTGAAGCTGTTGAGATTTTAACATTTAAAGATGCTATAGAACACATTTTTTACATAGATTTAACATAGAAAAGCAACAGAATTTAACAGAATTTATGTGTATCTATTTGATGCCATATTTTGTAATCAATGACATGAGTGGCAAAAAAAAAAAAAAATTATAAAAATTAGATGAAAATGTAGCTTTGAAGAATATACTTGCCTAAATATTCCACTGATTTTGTTATAATATAACAATAGTATGCATAGTTCATCTCATTTGTTTATTTTTTTTGTTTCGAGTTAATGTCAATACTAGTCTAAGATAAGCCACATTCATTTTTCAAAAATCATGAATATGAGCAGAAATCAATGATTCAGTAATATCAGATATATACATATGTACAGCAAATATTGGAGATATTTGATTTAAACCTTTCTCTTTTTGAAAGGTTTCACTGCAGAGGAATTTAATGCTCTTTTCTGGGGTGCACTCTGTGATCTTTCCTCCAGTTTTCTCTGCTTTTGTTTCTCTGATCTTTCCTTCTGCTTTTTATGATATTCCTGCAGTGCTTTGAATTAAGTTCAACGCATTAGAAACAAAAGCACGAACGGAGTTAAAACACGTTTTCTAGCAAATGGGTGCAGCCATATTGTTTTCTCGTTCTATTGCGTACAGTCTCGCGGTATTTACATCAATTTAACTTCCGAGTGTTCCCGAATGCCAACGAGAACAAACGAAGCAGACAAAAACATCGCTAAACAAGCAAACCAAATCAGAACATATTCTGCTGGTCATTTTACTTAAACAAACATATTTTAACGGATATACAAGAGATTTAAAAAAAACCCCAACACTTTCGCGAGAAAAATAGCGGAATTCCGCTAAATAGCGGACGTCTGGGATCCCCGCATTATGCCCTTAACTTGTTTGGTCATACATCATGCCCACAGTGGTCTCTAATCAAATTCATCTCACCTGAATCTAAGATCATTTTATGTATTGATATAAGGTGATTTTATATATTGAGTGTGGCAGCAGACGGCAAGGAATTTCATGGTTTCATATTTACATCAGAGCCGTTGATGCTCCACTGCACCGTGGGTTTGGGTGAACCTTCAGCCTTGCAGCTCAGATGCTTGCCTCCACTACCGCGCCTCTTAGTCATCATAGTGATAACCGGAGCACCTACAAGTACAACCAGTCATCAACTACACAACAGTATTTTAATTTAAAGGACAAAACATAATTCTGATTTCACTACCACAAAGTGGTATTTTATTATTAAAAAAAGCACTAATACAAGTTTACTCAGTGGACAGTTCAAAAGCATCATTTCTATACAACAACAACAATTTTTATTTTGCACAATAGAAACATGGTTTACAATAGAGATATCAAAACATACAATGATTATGAAAAAGAGAAAGAAAGAAAAAAATTTTATTTTGAAGTTTTGTGCCTAGGGGCTAAGTGAACTGAAAATTGTCTAGTTAACCCCAAGTAAATTTTTGTTCACAAAAATAATTGTGATATATGGTGAAAAGGAGACTATGATTTTAACAAAAGCCAAAATTTTGAATTTATGCAAAGTTCATTTTGAAAAACGGCTATAAGTCCACTTTTAGCTGTTTGAAGAATCTCATTATCTCTAGCCACTTTATCCTGTTCTACAGGGTCGCAGGCCAGCTGGAGCCTATCCCAGCTGACTACGGGCGAAAGGTGGGGTACACCCTGGACAAGTCGCCAGGTCATCACAGGGCTGACACATAGACACAGACAACCATTCACACCTACGGTCAATTTAGAGTCACCAGTTAACCTAACCTGCATGTCTTTAGACTGTGGGGGAAACCGGAGCACCCAGAGGAAACCCACTCGGACATGGGGAGAACATGCAAACTCCGCACAGAAAGGCCCTCGCCAGCCACGGGGCTCGAACCCGGACCTTCTTGCTGTGAGGCGACAGCGCTAACCACTACACCACCATGCCGCCTGTTTGAAGAATCTTCTTAGGAAATCAATATATACATGAATGTTTTAAATGCTTTTCCCTTTTAATTGTTTTGAATTATGACATTTTGGTGCAACATAGTGTTTACTGTTGTCACCAGCTTTTAGTTTGGTATACTTTATTAATGTTAATAAAGAATGATGTAAAGTCTAAGAAACTGATGTCAAAATAATTTGTATTGTATTTTATAATGGTTATTTTATAATGGTAAATAGTAGTAAGGCAATCTTTATAATGGTAGCATATAGTGGGGTCCAAAAGTCTGGGAGCGCTGGTGAAACTGCTATTCTTTGGCATGCTTTCAATTTAACATAAAGGTCTTGTGTTAAAAAAGAGCTGATATAGACTCCACAAATTTGTGTAAAACCTGATCCATGTGAGATCAAATTCATTGGCATGTCATTTGAACACATGCTTCAGTGGAAGGGATAAGACTCATGGAAAATCTGACCTTTTGTACAAAGGAGTTAGGATGGTCCATATCACAAATGTGCTTAACTTTAAATAGTGACAGAAATTGTGCAGCATTGTGTCAGTCCTGCATGCTTTGGCGTGTGCAGCAGAAGAACCCCTGGGCATGCTCTGGACTGCGCGTGCCAAGTGGACCCTTACAAGCATGCTGTTAACGACGCACACCTGCTCATGATTAAGGCGCAATCTGTGCAGCTATATAAAGACTGTTTAAACGTACGCTCAGTGTGAATTATTGAGTTCGTTGAGACACTTTGCCGAGCCTTGGTTGATTTCCTGGGTTTATGTATTCTGATTCCTGTTCCTTGTTTCCATTTTTTTGTCTTTGCCATTGTTAGTCTCTTTGTGCCTCGCCCGACCCTTTGCTCGTTTAACGGTATTGATCTTGCCCGCCAAACTGGATTGTTTGCCTGTTATCACTCTTAAATACATACCTATTCTGCACTTACATCTCGTTTTTCTGGCAGCATACTGGAGTACACACTCCAACACCCTACAATGGAGCGTATCACCCTTGTGGATTCAGTATGTAGTGTAGCCTTTTTTACGCTGAACTAGAAGAGCCTAATGCCGCTTTTCCACTACAAACGCGGCTGAGCCGTGCCGTGCCGAGTCGAGCTGAGCGGGGCTGTTGGAGTTGCATTTCGACTACAACCGCGCTGAACCGTGCTGGCTGGAAGTGGGTGGACACATTGGGTGGAGTTAGCGAAAGTGGGTGGACGTCACGTGATGTCGTTAAGCAGCGCAAACAGTGACATCAGTGACAGTGGCGGAACAAGTCAGATCCGGGCCGGGGGCGGGGCAAATGACCGGGCCCTTTATTAAAGCTTATCATAACATCATTTTAGGCTACAAAATGTCCGCAACTGCGGTGTTTACCAATTTCAACACTACCGGGTGCAACTATATGTTATTTAGTACATCAAGTCCTTCAAACGAACATGTAACTCAGAAACAAAAAACATTAGGATACTGTACATGGCTCATAATAAAACATCAATAGCCTATACTGCGCACATTATCTGAAGGGCATACGAATGAGCGCTCAGAGGTTGCAACGGTGACAGGAAGAGTCAGAAATAAAAGGAGGGCGGTGCAAACCTCACTGAATTCACTGTGTTTACCAATTTCAACACTACGGGGTGCAACTATGTTATTTTGTACATTAAGTCCTTCAAACGAACATGTAACTCAGAAACAAAAAAACATTCGGCGACATACTGTACATGGCTCATAATAAAACATCAATAGCCTACTGCGCGCATTATTTGAAGGGCATACGACGAGCCTTGCGCTCCGCGAACTCGTCCACGATGCTCTGTATGTCACTGATTCAGTGAGCTTTTCAGCGGTAGTCTCACGACCCGGATAGTAAACAATAAACATGGAGGACATGGAGTCGTTAGTGTTGCTGGTCTTGGTGCTGTGGCTTGTTGTCACCTACAACGCGGACAGATACTGGCAAGAGCGTATAGATGAGGCGAGGCGCATAAGGCTTCAGAAATTCTCGTAATTCGTAATTCTTCTCCTTCCGGGTTTGCGGTGTTTACAGATCCCAGCGCGCTCGCGGGGCGTGTGTGGGCATGTGAGGACACTCCTCCTCACCAATCAGTGCACAGGGGAGTGTCTGCTCAAGCCCCCAACCTCACTCGGCACGACTTGGCTCGCTTCAGCCCCACTCCAAAACGGTGCGAGTTTTAGGGGCTAAGCAGGGCTGAAACGAGCTGAGTCGTGCTGGTTTTTGGTAGTCGAAACGCGAGCCATGTCGGGCTGAAGTGAGCTGAAGCGAGCTGAAGTGAGCTGAAAAAGGGTAGTGGAAAAGGGCCATAAGCCTCCTGAACCTCTCTGAGTAAGCTGCCTGATCTCCTGGCATACTGGACGAGCACACCGATGGGCTGAGTACCTCATAAGAGTAGAGCACCCGTGCTCACATGATTTTTAGGTCATGCTCTGGTACATTTCTGAATCTTTAGAGAAGGAGGACCCCCATAACATTTTTTGGAGGGGACTATCACATTTGAGGCCGACGCAGCGGCAGCAGAGGAGGCCGTTGCTCCAGAGCTCCCTCCAGTGGCCGACGTAGCGACCGCAGAGGAGATAGTTGCTCCAGAGCTCCTGCTAGAGCCCGTCGCTCCAGAGCCAGTCCCACAGCCTGATCCACAATCAATCCGAGAGCCAGCTTCTGAACCAGAACCAGCACCTGAACTAGAACCAGAACCAGTGCAAGAGCCGGAGCCTGCATCAGAACCAGAGCCAGAGCTAGAACCAGTGCAAGAGCCAGAGGCAACACCTGAACCAGAGCTAGAACCAGTGCAAGAGCCGAAGCCTGCGTCAGAGCCAGAGCACAAGCCAGAGCCAGCACCAGTACCAGAACCAGAGGTAGAGCCAACGCCTAAGCCAGTGCCAGCAACAGAATCAGTGTCAGCTCCAGTGTCAGCACCAGAGTCAGAGCCAGCGCAAGAGACAGTGCCAGCGCCGGAGCCAGTGCCTGTGTCAACTCCAGCGTCAGAACCAGTGCCAGCGCCAGAGACAGAGCCAGTCCCAGTTCCAGCGCAAGATCCAGTGCCAGAACAGGTGCCAAAGGACGACAGGGCAGCCTCTGCCTCGGCTGGCTATAATGACATCGTTGTCCTGCCACCGCCTGGCTATGAAGACATCATCGTCCCGCTGCCACCCAGCTATGAAGATGTCATCGTCCCACTGCTGCCCAGCAATGAAGACGTTGTCGTCTCACCACTGGGTCCTGACCAGGACCAGAATGATGCACGGAGAAAGCCCGAACCTATGCCTGCGTCCGGTCTGAAGCCCAAGTCCTGTCCAGAGCTCAAACCCATGCCTGTGTCCAGTCTGAAGCCCAAATCCTGTCCAGAGCTCAAACCCATGCCTGCGTCCAGTCTGAAGCCCAAATCCCGTCCAGAGCTCGATCCCATGCCTGTGTCCAGTCTGAAGCCCAAGTCCTGTCCAGAGCTCGAACCCATGGTTGCGTCCAGTCTGAAGCCCAAGTCAAGTCCAGAGTAGAGGTCTGCGCGGGTCGGATTTTTCAGTCCCGCCCCCGCCCGCATTGTGCAGTCCCACTCCTGCCCGCAAAGAATTATGATTTTCAGTCCCGCTCCCGCCCGCGCCCACAAAAAAATTATGATTTTCAGTCCCGCTCCCGCCCACAAATCCCGCATGCAGACGTTCACATTATTTCTCAGGAAAGTTCTTGTCTTGACACAGCGTGATGGTGCCCCGCCCCCTACTTTGAGTGGATTTCAGCATAAATATCTACAGCTCACGTTATTATTTACCTTGTTTCGGAATTCAGCATGTGCTGTCAAATAATTAAAACATTTAATCGTGAATCATACATTTTTATCATACGAGAAACCATTATAATTCTCTGATCAGCATAAAAAAGTGAATAGCCTTGCTTTGTACCAATGGTGTTTATTTTTTTTTAATTTTTTTTTTTATTACAAAGCAGAATTAGTAAGAGAAGTGAATTGATTTACTGCTTGAGTTAGTCTACAACTTTAGTCAGAGAGACATGTTACACAGTGATGGTAGGCTTGACTCAATGCTATCCCAGAAATCCTTCCTGTAATATGCAAATTTGGCCGCCTCTGATTGGACAGCCACATTTGCATATTACAGAAAGGATTTCTGGGATAGCATTGAGTCAAGCCTACCGTCACTGTGTAACATGTCTCTCTGACTAAAGTTGTAGACTAACGCAAGCCGTAAATCACTTCACTCATGGTTCTCTTGCTAGTTGGGTGTGAACTGTGAGTCATTAGAATGATCAAAGGATTTGGGAAATTTAAGATGCCATTCCTCTGGCAATCTAACTCTCTCTGCAAATTTAGGCATCTTAAAATGTTTTTATTAATGCCAAATAAAATATCCAGCACAAATTATATATGATAGACATAAATTAATAATTTATGCATTTTATTTCAAACACATTTTTAGTTAGCGGGACTGCAGCTTATCACCGCTCCCACCCGCGCCACATATGTGCACTTCCGGTCCTGCCCGCGCCCGCAATGAGCTTTCAAAATTTGTCCCGCGCTCTAGTCCAGTCTAGAGTCCAAGTCAGGTCCAGAGCTCGAGCTCGCATCCAGTCCAAAGTCATCTCCAGAGCTTGAGCCCACTTCCAGTCCAGAGTCTAAGTCATCTCCAGAGCTCGAGCCCATTTCAAGCTCAGAGTCCAAGTCCTGTCCTGAGCCTGAGCCCAAGCCCCCACCTGAGCCAAGTATCTGGTGCCACGTCAGCTCAGAGCTACACACTGATTTCAAAGTCTGAGACCTTGGCATGGCACCCAGCATCAGGCCCTCATCCCTGGGGCCAGGAAGGATGGATTTTCATTCCCGGAGGGAGCTCTTTGGGGGTGGGTTCCTGTCAGTCCCCCAGAAGGACTCTTGGGCACGCTCCGGACTGTGTATGCGCCAAGCGGACCCTCGCACGTGCGCTGTTAACAACGCACACCTGCTCATGATTAAGGCGCAATCTGTGCATCTATATAAAGACTGTTTAAATGCATGCTCAGTGCGAAGTATTGAGTTCGTTGTAACACTTTACCGAGGCTTGTTTCCGTGGTTGATTTCCTGGGTTTCTGTATTCTGATTCCTGTTCCTTGTTTCCATTTTTTTTATCTTTGCCTGTGTTAGTCTGTTTGTGCCTTGCCTGACCCTTTGCTTTTTTAACAGTATTGATCTTGCCTGCCGAATTGGATTGTTTGCCTGTTATCACTCTTTTAAATAAATACCTATTCTGCATTTACAACCCCGATTCCAAAAAAGTTGGGACAAAGTACAAATTGTAAATAAAAACGGAATGTAATAATTTACAAATCTCAAAAACTGATATTGTATTCACAATAGAACATAGACAACATATCAAATGTCAAAAGTGAGACATTTTGAAATTTCATGCCAAATATTGGCTCATTTGAAATTTCATGACATCAACACATCTCAAAAAAGTTGGGACAGTGGCAATAAGAGGCTGGAAAAGTTAAAGGTACAAAAAAGGAACAGCTGGAGGACCAAATTGCAACTCATTAGGTCAATTGGCAATAGGTCATTAACATGACTGGGAATAGACCCCTTCACAGTAAACGTCATTCATACGCAAGAGGAAATTGCGCGCGCAGCCTGGACTCAAAAAAGACTCAGCGATGCCTAGTTGTTGTGTTGTCGGGTGTCAGAATCGTAGCAGTGATGGGGTTAAAATGTACAGAATTCCAGCAGGATCTCACCCATTCCAAAAAAATTGCCGACGTCTATGACTACAAGCCATCAAACGTGTAGACTGGGATGAAAGCACCATCAAAAATGCGCGGGTTTGCAGCGCCCACTTCACAGGTAAGATCAGGCTATTTATTAAATCTTTCTTTTTTATTCTTTCTAGTCTTCGTTTATTGATGTAGCAAAATACTTTGGTAACGTTTATCTGATTAGCTGGGTCATAGTTACACAATGTAATGAATATTGTTAGCATGTTAACTTAGCTTTGCATGCAATTTTGTTTGTAGGAGAGGTCTTGCTTGACTCAAGCAGTCCAGATTTTGTGCCATCATTATTTGTGTATGCTGAAAATCACAATTTTAAAGCAAGGATGGAAAGGTAAAATTGTGTGCCCTCACTCTAAATGCCAACTTACGTTGACTGCTCTAACCTAGCTCCCGCCCCGTTCAGTTTCATTTCTGGTCTCTGCCTCTCACTTTTTACGCAGCTCTGATTTCTCTTAGCTGCACTCTTTACACTATCATTCCTTTCATGTCATTACCTCCTGCAAATTGCTGTTTAGTGTTGGTATTTGCTGTTGTAGCTAAAGCCACATTGCCATCACATCACTGGCATAATTTGATTAAAACAAAATGAATATGAATGTCCCATTGTTAATCAAGTTGTACATGCCCGCACATAACATAATCATATGCGTCTAAAGACTTGTAGGCACGAAGTTTTTCGTGGGTGTACACTGAAGTCTTGTCAATAAGGTACGAGTATATATCTGGCCATTGTATACCATGGAACTTACTAACATCGTCCGTCCACTCTTTAATTAAATACGGATCCGGTAGGCGATGTCCACTTGTTAGAGTTAACTTATTTATGTAGCATTCTCGATCTTGTAATGACAATTGTTTTGCATAATCTGACAGCTCATAATGCCGGTCTATGGGCAGCGCCATTGTTTCTGAGTCCAGGCTGCGCGCGCATCCTAGCAACGGTCGGTTTGTTTACAAACATGCGAAGGGGTCTATAAAAAGAGCATCTTGGAGTGGCAGCAGCTCTCAGAAGTAAAGATGGGAAGAGGATCACCAATCCCCCTAATTCTGCGCCGACAAATAGTGGAGCAATATCAGAAAGGAGTTCGACAGTGTAAAATTGCAAAGAGTTTGAACATATCATCATCTACAGTGCATAATATCATCAAAAGATTCAGAGAATCTGGAAGAATCTCTGTGCGTAAGGGTCAAGGCCGGAAAACCATACTGGGTGCCCGTGATCTTTAGGCCCTTAGACGGCACTGCATCACATACAGGCATGCTTCTGTATTGGAAATCACAAAATGGGCTCAAGAATATTTCCAGAGAACATTATCTGTGAACACAATTCACCGTGCCAACCGCTGTTGCCAGCTAAAACTCTATAGTTCAAAGAAGAAGCCGTATCTAAACATGATCCAGAAGCGCAGACGTCTTCTCTGGGCCAAGGCTCATTTAAAATGGACTGTGGCAAAGTGGAAAACTGTCAGACGAATCAAAATTTGAAGTTCTTTATGGAAATCAGGGACGCCGTGTCATTCGGACTAAAGAGGAGAAGGACGACCCAAGTTGTTATCAGTGCTCAGTTCAAAAGCCTGCATCTCTGATGGTATGGGGTTGCATTAGTGCATGTGGCATGGGCAGCTTACACATCTGGAAAGACACCATCAATGCTGAAAGGTATATCCAGGTTCTAGAGCAACATATGCTCCCATCCAGACGACGTCTCTTTCAGGGAAGACCTTGCATTTTCCAACATGACAATGCCAAACCACATACTGCATCAATTACAGCATCATGGCTGCGTAGAAGAAGGGTCCGGGTACTGAACTGGCCAGCCTGCAGTCCAGATCTTTCACCCATAGAAAACATTTGGCGCATCATAAAACGGAAGATATGACAAAAAAGACCTAAGACGGTTGAGCAACTAGAATCCTACATTAGACAAGAATGGGTTAACATTCCTATCCCTAAACTTGAGCAACTTGTCTCCTCAGTCCCCAGACGTTTACAGACTGTTGTAAAGAGAAAAGGGGATGTCTCACAGTGGTAAACATGGCCTTGTCCCAACTTTTTTGAGATGTGTTGTTGTCATGAAATTTAAAATCACCTAATTTTTCTCTTTAAATGATACATTTTCTCAGTTTAAACAGTTGATATGTCATCTATGTTCTATTCTGAATAAAATATGGAATTTTGAAACTTCCATATCATTGCATTCCGTTTTTATTTACAATTTGTACTTTGTCCCAACTTTTTTGGAATCGGGGTTGTACATCCATCTCCTACCAATCCCTGACACATTATACATTTCATTTTTTTATTAGAATTTTCTATTCTAATTCAAAAACTTTGTTTATTTCCAGTTTTATATTTTCAGAATGGTCTCAGACTTTTGGACTCCACTTATACACATGCAGTTTAAGTTGAAGGATGTTTTTATTTAAGGATGAGATGTGCTAATAGGGTGGCATTGTAAAATTAAAATTAACACAGCACCCTTACCTTGGACACTCAGCTCAAATAATGCTTTTTTGACAAGTCCAGCCACGGAAACCACACACTCGTACACTCCAGCGTCTGAGTACTCCAGCCTGTCAAACTTGGGCTTACCATTCAATGTAACGTTGTTCTGTAACAGTGTTAGTCATTAGAAATGCAAAGCTGATTACAAATTGGAAAAAAAATCCTACAAACGTGTGGTTATTTATTTTACCTTCATCCATGAGACTTGCACATCTTCAGGGGAGTCCACCTCTAATGTTGCCTCAAAGCTCTCGAATAAATTTTTAGTAATCTTTTCTTCGGTGATGTTGGTGATATCCAGGTCTACAGAAAAACAAAAAGAAAAATCTCCATCTCTGTATTTCATTATCTATGTCCACATGCATTGCCCATAGCAGACCTTTGAATCATTAGGAGCTTTCAGACCAAACAGTTTTAGGGACTCACTGAGAAGAACTATACACTGGGAATCCTTGTGAACTATGCTTTTTCTGTTTGCATTCACACTGCCAATAGGAATGCTGAAGTGACGTAAGCAGGCCAATGATTGCTTCTGCAAAACATACCACAACAAGAAGATGGAGGACGCCATGATCTGAGCTTTTAGGTTTTTTCCCCCATTTTATTTCCGGTTAAGAGCTGTTGTTTATTTGGATTTTTAAAAATGGTGGTTGTCAGTGTGTTAGACCAATCACCATACACTTATGTCACTTGTGGTTCCTCTTGTGTTAGGAGAGAATCTTCTGTTAGGAGTGTCACATCCACGCATGTTGGTGTTGGAAGCATGCAGCGTGTGCTGCAGACTGCTATGCGCATGCAGCACCATTAGGACTAAGAACCATGCGCCTGTTCCTGATTAGAGTGCAATCACAGTACGCTCTTATAAGGACTCTCAAAACAAAGACATTGCGAAGTACACACACTGTACCTAGTGTCTCACGTTACCAAGCATGATATTCTGTGTTGATATTCTGGTTCTTGACTTTGTGTTCTGTTCTTGTGATGATGCTTGTATTATCTCTGATATTGTGCCTCGCTCGTCCATTGCCCATTTCATGACCCTGCCTTTATCTTACGTTTTTGAACTGTTTGCCTGCCTGTTTTTAATAAACACTCTTCCTGCACTTACATTCATCATCCGCTTCCTTACATGACACCCTGAAGCTAAAAAAGTCCCTCAAAACAGCATTCTAAGAACTATGATCATCCTCAGTTCCTGCAGTGTGGACACACACAAAAAAGGGGTACTTCTTCCAAAAGTTCTAAGAACTATGAAAAAGTTCCTCTCGTCCAAAAGCACCCATTTATTATAGTCCATGAGAGTGGATTTATGCAAGACAATAATCCTGTATTAGGCATATCAGACGCTCGCTGGCCGTGCTGTGAAAATTGTCCATGCAGACGCTCATTTAAGGTTCCAAACCTGTCATTGCTTAACTCTTGAATATTTTCTATTGTGAATATCATTAAAAAGCTTATTATTTCTACTTTCCAAAGAAATTAATCTCGTGAAGATCTGTTCAGCATTTTGGGAGTAACGGCAGGTTGAATTTGGTACAACAGAGTTCACTCTCTGCTCGCGGGATGTTGGGAAACTGCCGGTTCTTTTTGAGTCATGGGAAAGCGGTCAGTCTCTCTCTCTCTCTCTCTCCTGATCGGTTTCTGACTAGATTACTCATGAATATCAATCAGATAACTTTTATAGGGATGTTCTCTAGCTCTCACTGTTTCTGATGAAGTATTCAGCAAAATTTTCTGTCAGCTAGTTTTGATGTTATGATTCATGAGACTTTGAAGTGAGTTTTCATAGCTTTACTGACTTGTTTTTTCAAATAAAACAGATTCTTGTAAATAAACAACTATTTTAGAATATAACTGTAGTTAATTTGATGAAAAATATTGAGAGCTTTGTGGTCGGAATGAGATAAAAAAAAACGGGAGTCAGAAATGCGAGCATCAATTTCAATTCAATTAACTGGAATTGTTTACTGGATGTGGCTCACACAGTTTTTTCGAGGTTAGCCTTTAAAGCTGTGAATATTATCATTTATATTCTTTCATATAAATACTAGTTGGCCCTACTTAGAAATACAAAGTCCTACAGAACACAAAGAGGGTATCAGAAATATTATTTTTTAAATTTTTTATTTTGATAAAGAATGGTAGATGTGAATGACATTTAATGCTTATTTATGCATATTTTATAATTAACACTGATTTATCCTTCTTTGTGATACATAAATGAGAGTTAAGATCAGCTTTATATTGTACAAATAAAGCGATTTGGTGAAACTTTAAAGATGAGAGTGTACCGATTTAACATTTTACCTAATTAGCATAATTAATACTAATTAAATACTAATTTGCAGAATTTGTCTTTACTAATTTTTCAAGCTTTATATTCAGTATACAACCGTTTATGTGCCTGCCAATTTCCATGTAAATATCTTTAAAAATAAAGTTATTAAGAAAAAACATTTGATCTCATTTATTTTCTCTGCATGTTTTAAATTTATTTTAACTTTATTCTATTTTATTCTGCTAGTTTTTTTCCCCTTTCTCTTTCTTTTTCTCCTTTTTCTTTTTGGCATTTTAATATTTTATTTCTACTATTGTTTAATTCTTATTATTTTCTTTTAATTCTTTTAATTAATTATTTTAGAATAAAGATAAAATTATTTTATGTAATTTTATTTCTCTATTGTTTACTGTTTTTGTTTTTACTTCTGTAAAGCACACTGAACTGCCATTGTGTATGAAATGTGCTATATAAATAAACTTGCCTTGCCTTGCCTCATTCGTTAATGAGGCCCATTTTGGACCATGTGATCCTAATACAGAATATTACGGCAGTTTTCTAAAAAAATTAAGACGTTTTTCTATTTTTGATTTGTAATATCTCAAGAACAAATAAACATATTTTAATTCTGTAAAAAGTATGTTGTTCTGCATTCAATTCTAAATTCAATGAGAGCAGTGTCAAGCAATTTGGATTGAATTTTCACCTGATATGCCTACCTGTATTCACACTGCAAGCCATATACTGTATCTCAATTTTAATTCTTTTTTTTTTTGTTTAGATCTGTTCTTTTTGGCTTGACTTTCCATATTCTTGTTTGCAAATAACTCATATTTGTCATGAGTAAAGACTTAAATGCTGAAACAACCCACATGCACACATTTTCCAAATCAGTGAACAAAACCAAAACTGTCTTTGTGCCAAACAAGCAGCATGAACCTTCATTTAAAAATGACTTGCAGCCATTACTGGATGTGTGAATGCAGAAGAAATACCTGCAGTGATATGTGCATGCACAGTGAAGTATGAAAAACACATCTCTCAGTCTACTTGTTATTAAAATGCTTGCCCATGTATTAAATGTGATTCTGATCAAGGCCCACAGATAAACTTGACTCAAATCTAATCTAAAAAAGATCTGCATGACTTACACATAACAGTTAACCTGGTAGAGCCTTGCTTCGTTTCGTTGTCCACCAGGGAGCAAGTATATTCTCCAGTGTCATCCCGGGTGACGCCAACGAGTGTGTGATTGTCCGAGTTCTCTGTGATCATCTCCCCGTCCTGCACATTAAAATCGAAGCACATTCAAGCAGATTTCAGCACAAAGCTCATCGTTCCTCTGCCTGAAGCTTTGCACTGTAAGTTCTTCACAATACAGGTTTCTACCTCACTTTTTGGGCAAAAATGAGATCATGTTATAAATATGTTATTTCCACATGACTGATTGTATGTGAGCAGTTTTACACCAGAATACTGTTTAATAGTATAAAAAATATAAAGCAAAAAAAGCATCTGCTTTGACCTAATTGAGGACTGAAATCTTATGTTGGAATATCATAAAATCACACAAGCTTCAGATAGAACTGTTTAATTCTGTCACGCCTGGCATAGCTCAAGCAGCAACTTGCGTCCACACACAGGGAGCGTGTTGTGCGTGCTCTTGGGACGACTGATCATTGGACACACCTGATGCTGACTGGGAGTGCAATGAGTGCGCGCTTATAAAGATGCTGTTTACTCAAGGTCTTCGCAAAGTATTATCTCTGTCACTATTGTTATTTGTATGATCACGTTTGTTTCTACCTCTGGTTTAATGTTTCAGTTTGATGACTCTGTTTCAGTATCGTTTGGTTTCATTACTCAGATATTGACTCATGTTTTGTTTAGTAAATATCACGCTTGTAAATAAAAACCTTCCTGCAGTTACATCCATCTACCACTGCTTACCTTACAAATTCAATTAACATACAACAAGCATTCAGTCTTTTTCAGCAGAAGTGTAAGATTCATACTTATGATTTTACTTAGACAATAGAACTGTTTCCATTCACATACTTAATGTGCAATTTAAAATTGCCAACTTGAAAACAAGTATTATTCTATCCACATTCACTGGATATGAGCAATCGTGTGCTCTGATTGGCTACTCTACTACTAGGATATCAGCTCATATACCGTGAGTAGAGAAAAACAAAATGGCGGAGCGTGTTGCTGAACCAACCGAGAACGAAATAAAAACCCTACTCGAAAGAAACCCCAAAAATACAAAAAAAGCAACAAAATATGGAATAAAAGTAAGTTATTTGATGGTAAGAGCACATCTTTTTTATTTTTCAAGAATTTTTATTATCATCACATTTTTCACAAATTTGCTACTGTCATTTTGCTGGTTTGTTTACATTCTAAGTGGAAATGATTTTGTCGAATGTTTTGTATAACGTTTTTATTTATCGAATTTGCAAAAAATAAAAATAAAAATGCTCATTTTTCAAAATCCAGTGAAAAAAACAAAGCCCAGGATTTTATGCTCACATGAGGTGGGTTTTCAAATGGTTTGATAAAGCAATATTTCACAAAATTGAAATGGGAACACATTTTTCAAAGAGCAAATGAAAATGGTACCTTTCTGAAAAAAAGACTATCTTATAATAGCTATCACGAGAGATGAAAACCCAGCTTTAATCACATAACATCATTCAGACCATTTGCAAATGTGTTTTGTAAATTTTTTAAAGGCATTGCTTCGATTTTGCAAAAAAAAATCTGCAACAGAAACCCAGCTTGAGACTGCCTTATTTTTATTTATTTATTTTTTTTGATAGGACAGTGTAGAGAGACAAGAAATGAGTGGGAGAGAGAGACAGGGAGGGATCGGGAAATGACCTCGGGTCAGAATCGAACCCTGGTCCCCAGATTTATGGTATGGTGCCTTAGCCATCTGAGCCATGACACCCCTGAGACTGCCTTATTTTTGCAAATAAGTAAATTTGTTGGACCACACAACATGTCATATTTTTAAATTCTTAGCGACATTTGTTCCTATATGTGCCTCATTTTTAGCAGGAGCAGAACCTAGATTACTCGGACACATCCAGGATGTGTCTCTGCCTTATGGCCCAACCAAAAAAATTGGCTATGAGAGATGAATGAATGAATGAAAGAAAGAAAGAAAGAAAGAAAGAAAGAAAGAAAGAAAGAAAATGGACATATGTGCAACCACTTCTGCCTTTGTCCCATTGCGTATAGAAGCTGCATTGTTGATAAAAGGTAATACTGTAGCATGTATAAATTATGCAGTCACCCACATGAACCTCAAAAGCAGTTTGACATTAAGAGTGAGCTCCGAATGAAAAGAGCCAGACATGCTCTACTTACCTTGAGATGAAAATTGTAGCTAGTCGGTGGGGGGTTCCCATCAGCCACACATTTCAAGGTCACGTTGTCTCCCTCCTTTATCGGGCCTGCAGACACGATCTGGAGGCTGACCTCTTCACTGGGGTCTGTGAAGGGGAGAGGTGTGAAACTAAGGGATTAGCTCATATGGAAGGTTATAGAAGGGGCAAACAGATAAAGCCACTAAGCAGATGGTCATAATGAGCCATTGAGAGGTTCTCAGTCTCAAGAGCAAAGGTTTTTCCCGAGTGAGGAGAGCTTTTGAGAGTAGCAGCAGGGCTAGGCTGGCTGCAATCATGCCCTGAGGCACCCAACAAAGACCTATTCAAGCTTCAACATCCCTGCTCCATGTATTTTTGAAAGCAATTTATCAAGAAAGTAAACCAGGATATTCTAGTATAAGTGGAAACTGGTCTAATTATACAAAATATTGAATTAATCTGAGTAATTTGTTTATTAACAATGGCATATTGTTTCATATTGACTTAAAACAAGGGCAGCCATGACCTAAAGGTCAGAGAAGCAGCCTTAGGCCAAAAGGGTCACTGGTTCAATTCCTCGACCAACAGGAAAATTCATGGCTGAAGTGCCCTTGAGTAAGGCACCTAACCCCCCGCTCCTCATGCGCTGGGTATGTGTGTGCATGGTCCTTGTACATCGCTCTGGATAAGAGCGTCTGCTAAATGCCTATAATGTAATGTAATAAAGGGTGAAGATGGACACTTACAGTGGATGTCAAAGGTCATAGGATTAGACACGAGGTCTGATGCAAGGCTCTGATGATGGACAGCACAAGTGAACTCGGCGTTCATATCTCCCTTCGTAGCTGTGTACTCGAGCTTGGAGGATGTAGTTGAGAGGCCGGTGTCTTTGTCTGTCTGCACATCTGATGTGATGGTGACCGCTGAAATGATAAAGAACTATGTAATCAGTCATATTTCTTAAGGCTTATATGATAGTTAAACTTTAACTTGAGACGCTTCATACCTTCCCCATCTTCTATGAGTGGAGCACTGTCTTTCAGCCAGATGATGTCAGCTACTGGACTGGCATCTTTAGTAGAACATTCTGCCAGCTGTAATAATACAAATACAGTGGTGCTTGAAAGTTTGTGAACCCTTTAGAATTTTCTATATTTCTGCATAAATATGACCTAAAACATCATCAGATTTTCACATAAGTCCTAAAAGTAGATAAAGAGAGCCCAGTTAAACAAATGAGACAAAAATATTATACTTGGTCATTTATATCGTATCTCATTATCTCTAGCCGCTTTATCCTTCTACAGGGTCGCAGGCAAGCTGGAGCCTATCCCAGCTGACTACGGGCGAAAGGCGGGGTACACCCTGGACAAGTCGCCAGGTCATCACAGGGCTGACACATAGACACAGACAACCATTCACACTCACATTCACACCTACGGTCAATTTAGAGTCACCAGTTAACCTAACCTGCATGTCTTTGGACTGTGGGGGAAACCGGAGCACCCGGAGGAAACCCACGCGGACACGGGGAGAACATGCAAACTCCACACAGAAAGGCCCTCGCCGGACCCGGGGTTCGAACCCAGGACCTTCTTGCTGTGAGGCGACAGCGCTAACCACTACACCACCGTGCCGCCCCGGTCATTTATATATTAAGGAAAATGATCCAATATTACATATCCGTGAGTGGCAAAAGTATGTGAACCTCTAGGATTAGCAGTTAAATTGAAGGTGAAATTAGAGTCAGGTGTTTTCAATCAATGGGATGAAAATCAGGTGTGAGTGGGCACCCTGTTTTATTTAAAGAACAGGGATCTATCAAAGTCTGATCTTCACAACACATGTTTATGGAAGTGTATCATGGCACAAACAAAGGAGATTTCTGAGGACCTCAGAAAAAGCGTTGTTGATGCTCATCAGGCTGGAAAAGGTTACAAAACCATCTCTAAAGAGTTTGGACTCCACCAATCCACAGTCAGACAGATTGTGTACAAATGGAGGAAATTCAAGACCATTGTTACCCTCCCCAGGAATGGTCGACCAACAAAGATCACTCCAAGAGCAAGGCATGTAATAGTCGGCGAGGTCACAAAGGACCCCAGGATAACTTCTAAGCAACTGAAGGTCTCTCTCACATTGGCTAATGTTAATGTTCATGAGTCCACCATCAGGAGAACACTGAACAACAATGGTGTGCATGGCAAGGTTGCAAGGAGAAAGCCACTGCTCTCCAAAAAGAACATTGCTGCTTGTCTGCAGTTTGCTAAAAATCATGTGGACAAGCCAGAAGGCTATTGGAAAAATGTTTTGTGGACGGATGGGACCAAAATAGAACTTTTTGGTTTAAATGAGAAGCATTATGTTTGGAGAAAGGAAAACACTGCATTCCAGCATAAGAACCTTATTCCATCTGTGAAACATGGTGGTGGTAGTATCATGGCTTGGGCCTGTTTTGCTGCATCTGGGCCAGTACGGCTTGCCATCATTAATGGAACAATGAATTCTGAATTATACCAGTGAATTCCAAAGGAAAATGTCAGGACATCTGTCCATGAACTGAATCTCAAGAGAAGGTGGGTCATGTAGCAAGACAACGACCCTAAGCACACAAGTCGTTCTACCAAAGAATGGTTAAAGAAGAATAAAGTTAATGTTCTGGAATGGCCATCAAAGTCCTGACCTTAATCCAATGAAAATTTTGTGGAAGGACCTGAAGCGAGCAGTTCATGTGAGGAAACCCACCAACATCCCAGAGTTTAAGCTGTTCTGTACGGAGGAATGGGCTAAAATTCCTCCAAGCCGGTGTGCAGGACTGATCAACAGTTACTGGAAACGTTTAGCTGCAGTTATTGCTGCACAAGGGGGTCACACCAGATACTGAAAGCAAAGGTTCACATACTTTTGCCACTCACAGATATGCAATATTGGATCATTTTGCTCAATAAATAAATGACCAAGTATAATATTTTTGTCTCATTTGTTTAACTGGGTTCTCTTTATCTACTTTTAGGACTTGTGTGAAAATCTGATGATGTTTTAGGTCATATTTATGCAGAAATATAGAAAATTATAAAGGGTTCACAAACTTTCAAACACCACTGTAGAAATGCTAATGATAACATTCCTCCAACATGTCCTACCTACAGTAGTTTAGACCTTATAGGACAATCAAAGAGAGTATTTTAAATGTAAAATATATTCTGACTATTCTGGGTGGATGCTTTTGAGATTTAGTCTAATCGAGTTTATTCTATCCACATTCACTGGATATGAGCAATCATGTGCTCTGATTGGCTACTCTACTAGTAGGCTATCAGCTCATATACCGTGAGTAGAGAAAAACAAAATGGGGGCGCGGGTTGCTGAACCAACCGAGGATGAAATAAAAACTCTACTCAAAAACAAAACCCCAAAAAATACAAAAAAGCAACAAAATATGGAGTAAAAGTATTTGATGGTAAGAACGCTTCTTTTTTATTTTTCAAGAATTATTATTATAGCATTTTTCATAAACTGCTACTGTTATTTTGCCAGTTTGTTTACATTCTAAGCAGAAATGATTTTGTCAGACATTTTGTATCAAGTTTTTATTTCCTGAATTTGCAAAAAATAAAAATGCTTTGTTTTTCAAAATCCAGTGAATGTGGACAGAATAAAACAGTTATTCCACTCAATCTTGTTGTACATGTCTTATAGCCAACTTGGTGATATGTGCCTCATCGGCTATCAGCTCATGTATGACTCAATTTCATGGAATAACTGTTAAATATCTTTGTGAACTAACAAGCCAGACCTTCAGAAAAAAAAGTTTATGACATACCGTTGTTAGCTTGCCGAGCTCAATCACTTTGGCTTGATTTGTGATTGTGGGCGGAGAAGGGGCCTCTGCAGGAGAAGAGCAGATAATATCATTTATTGAACATATAATTACTTCAGCATGTTGTGTACTGTTCAGTGTTATTTAAGCATATACTTACTTTGAATTGTCACTTGAACCGGATACTCAAATATGTCTGTGCCTGCTACCAACATACAGGTGAATACCTTCTGATCAGTGACTTTTGCCTGGGAAATTTTCAGGCTGAGATCATTTGTAAGGTTGATTCTGCCCTGGTACTCCTCAATTTGGGAGAATGAGACATTCTGGTTCTTTGATTTTGTGAGAAGATCGCCGATGGTGCCGTCCGGTGTGTTCTGGGGAACAGAATTGGACACGTCTTAGAAGAGCTATAATCATGCATGTGCTTATGATCTAGTCACACAGAGGGCATAAACTCACTTGTATGCAATGCTGCTAACTGATCAGACTATCAGTATTTACACAAGGGAACTTCTCTGTTTTCAGAGTTGAATTTCTGTGTGGTACAAATAAAATAAAAATATCCTGCAGAAGACATTTTTGGGAAACCACATTTAAAAAAAATTCATTTTCTATCAAATGCAATACTATAAAACCTAGTGTCATTATTTAGAAATTTTAAAGTAAGTATAGCATGATTAGGTTACATAAGAAGGAAAATAGCATCTTAATAGTAGTCAATCTTGTGAAAACATTGTCATTGTCAGTCCTGCGTGCGAGCCGAGTAAGCTCTAGCACGCACACCGTGAAGAAGGTGCACCTGTTCTCAATTAATGAACTAAGTGTTGGGCTATTTAATGACTGAGCTGATACAAGGACATTGCGAAGTATTACGCCACGTTCAGTGCGCATTACGGAGCCTTGTTTCCCGTATTTGTGGTTTTCCTGGTTTCTCGACTCCTGTTCCTGATTCTAGTTCTCGTCCCCATTTTGCCTACGACATACTGTTTGCGCTTTGATCGACCCTCTGCCTATTTTCTCGTTCTTGACCTTGCCTGCCGATTTGGACTGTTTGCTTTTGTGTGTGTTTCATGCACTTTATGTATAGATTGCATTGTAATATAATAAACAGTTCTGCACATACATCCACCACCCCTCTCGCGCACCTGACACTCATGACCATGACAGAGAAAGGATCCTGGTTGTGGTTATCATGTCAATCCTGTATGTGATCACTGCAAATTTCTCCTTGTCACATTTTAGGTTCCACCCACATTAGCTGGCTGCCAGACTATAAAAATAACACTGGATATAGCACATCCTTTTTTAATGAACTAGAAACAACCAAAAATAAAACATATCGACTTTCGAGGGATGCAGGAGAATGGACTGAACAGGTTCTAAAGTTCATTCTTTATTTCTTTATTTATTTTATGTACTAACATAGTATTAAGAGTATAAATCGAGCACATATTAATGTTATAGGAAGATACAAAACTGAAGTCATGTGTGCATGCAATTCACTTTTGTCATGCTTTCACTATGCTATTCTGAGTTTGAGAATTAAATTGTATTCATATTTGGGTTTGTTGTGTTCTCTACAAAATATGTGCCCATGGTTTAACAGCTAAGTTGACCAAGCAGTCATCTTCTGTGTTATAACTCAGTGAAGCAGCACACTCTTAGAAAATAAAGTACCTTATAGTACCTTTCGGAGTACAATGGCTTTTCACTGGGGCAGTACCCTCCAAGGTACTGATTTGTATCCTTTATATACTGCTTGGGAACATATATGTACCTTTTTGGCCTTAAAAAGGTACAATTAGTTACCTTGAGATCCAATAATATGTCCCAGGGGTATATTACTGTAGATTTTATCTTGGGGGACAGAAATGGACTCCTACTCTACCCCTATTTCTGACAGTGCAGAGTTTATAATTTTATTCTAGAAATGTGCCATACAGTATTTAATATTCATTTGAAATGGCATGCCATAAATTTTTTAAATGTATTTTGTTAAAAACATGTGCTATGGTGAAAATTTGTGGATATAATAAATTGTCACACAGTGGCACTGGACTTAATACTGCCCCATTCTTGAGTCAATAACCTCAAGTGTACTTGAGACATGCTTCTGTTTTGGTACAACTGCAAAACTGCACCCTACCATATTATATATATATATATATATATATATATATATATAGGTAGTCGTCGACTTAGGACTGCGTTTGGTTATGACTGACCGGTCGTAAACCGATCTGGTCGTAAGTCGGCCTGTGTTAAATGAACACAAGTATATTGTGATGTGTAATGATATTGTAATCATCTTAAAGTCTTATTTTATCAACATTTTCTTATTTCATTACCTTGGCTCATTATTTGGTTTAAGTCAAACACTGCATACTACACTGCGTACAGTACAATTTGTTTAATATGTGCAAAACAAAAAATACGAAATAAAGGTGTGAAAAATAGAAAACATTTTAGTTTGAAACATACCAAAATACAAATGTAAAACATAGCAAAATACAAAATTTAGTGACCGCTGGCATCACTGGTGCTTGGCTGTGGGTCGTCTACGTCATCATCAGCTGTTGCAGCGCTCAGGCTGGCGAGAGGATTTGCTCGTTTCATAAACAAGGAGCTGGGGCGGAAACTGTATGATGGAGTGCGCGAGGGAGCGCGAGAGAGACTGCGCATGTGCCTGGAGCTGGGGCGGAAACTGTATAACGGAGTGCGCGAGAGAGACTGTGCACGTGCCTGGAGCTGGGGTGGAAACTGTTGTACGTGGCGAGAGGCGCTGCCGGGAGCTGGGGCGGAAACTGTCGTATGCTCAGCAAGCTCATCTGGGAAACACTTGCCAGTCATAACCAGACGGTCGTAAAGTCGATCGGTTGTAAGTCGCATAGGTCGTAAGTTGACGACTACCTGTCGTCCATATATATATATATATATATATATATATATATATATATATATATATATATATGTGTATATATATAACCATAGAGAGATAGATTAGGGATAAAATTAGCTCATGTTTTAAGTCGTTCAAATTCTGTAAAGCTGCTTTGCGACAATGTTTATTGTTAAAAGCGCAATACAAATAAACTTGATTTGATTTGATAGAGAGAGAGAGAGAGAGAGAGAGAGAGAGAGAGAGAGAGATGGATGGATGGATAGTCCGTCCGTCCGTCCCAGAAGTTAGGGGGCAACTGTGTAAGGTCTTATTATTCCAGAGTGCCCCCTAACTTCTGGGACACCCTGTATGTATGTACACTGAGTGCAGAATTATTAGGCAAGTGAGTATTTTGACCACAACATCCTTTTAATGCATGTTGTCCCACTCCAAGCTGTTTAGGCTTGAAAGCCTACTACCAATTAAGTATATCAGGTGCTGTGCATCTGTGTAATGAGAGGGGGTGTGGTCTAATGACATCAACACCCTATATCAGGTGTGCATAATTATTAGGCAACCTCTTTTCCTCTGGCAAAATGGGTCAGAAGAGAGATCTGACAGACTTTGAAAAGTCTAAAATTGTGAGATGTCTTGCAGACGGATGCAGCACTCTTGAAATTGCGAAGATGTTGAAACGTGGTCACCGAACAATCAAGCGTTTCATTGCAAATAGTCAACAGGGTCGAAAGAAGCGTGTGGGGGAAAAAAAGGCGCAAAATAACTGCACATGATCTGCGGAAAATCAAGCGTGAAGCTAACAAGCAGCCATTAGCATCCAGTTCTGCCATATTCCAGAATTGCAACATTCCTGGAGTGTCAAAGAGTACAAGGTGTGCAATACTGAGGGACATGGCCAAGGTAAGGAAGGCTGAAAAACGACCACCACTGAGTAAGGCACACAAGATAAAACGTCAAGACTGGGCCAAGAAATATCTTAAGACTGATTTTTCTAAGGTGCTGTGGTCTGATGAGATGAGAGTGACTCTTGATGGGCCAGATGAATGGGCCTGTGGCTGGATCAGTAATGGGCACAGAGCTCCACTCCGACTCGGACGCCAGCAAGGTGGAGGTGGAGTACTGCTATGGGCTGGTATCATCAAAGATGAGCTTGTTGGACCTTTTCGAGTTGAGGATGGACTCAAACTCAACTCCCAGACCTACTGCCAGTTCCTGGAAGAAACCTTCAAGCAGTGGTATAGGAAAAAGTCAGCATCTTTCAAGAAGAACATGATTTTCATGCAGGATAACGCTCCATCTCATGCGTCCAAATACTCCACTGCGTGGCTAGCCAGTAAAGGTCTGAAAGGTGAAAAAAATAATGACATGGCCCCCTTGTTCACCTGACCTAAACCCCATAGAGAACCTGTGGTCCATTATAAAACGTGAGGTCTACAAAGAGGGAAAACAGTACACCTCTCTGAACAGCGTCTGGGAGGCCGTGGTTGCTGCTGCACACAATGTTGGTCGTGAACAGATAAAGAAATTGACAGAATCTATGGATGGAAGGCTTTTGAGTGTCCTCATGAAGAAGGGTGGCTATATTGGTCACTGATTTTGTTTTTGTTTTGTGTTTGAATGTCAGATATGTTTATTTGCAAATCTGGAGTTGTCATATCAGTGTACCTGGTGAAAATAAATAAGTGAAATGGCTACATATTTGGTTTTTATTAAGTTGCCTAATAATTCTGCACAGTGAAAGTTACCTGAACACATACATATTCTCCTAAAATGGCCAAAACTAAAAACACCCCACTCTAACTTCCATACATATTCAGCTTTGATATTTATGAGTCTTTTTGTTTGATTGAGAACATAGTTGTTGTTCAATAATAAAACTAATCCTCAAAAATACAACTTGCCTAATAATTCTGCACTCCGTGTATGTGTGTGTGTGTAAATATATATATATATTTCCCCCCAAAAAAAATAATTGCAAAATTGTCCAAGCACACAGCTCTGTAGTTATGTCACTCACTTAACCTAACCCAACTCTGAATATGGCCTTAAGACCATAATTGTACAATTTTCCATTTATTACTTCTGGTGTCTGTTTCTCCATCTTTGCTAACAAATTTACATCTGGGAAATCCTATTATCTGAAGCAACTTACAATTCAAATTGAACTCACCACCAGGTTATAAGCGCATGACTTCATTTTCTGACTAAACAATGCCAGTAAATATAAAATAAGGCTAAAGTGTGAATCTCATCTCATCTCATTATCTCTAGCTGCTTTATCCTGTTCTACAGGGTGGCAGGCAAGCTGGAGCCTATCCCGGCTGACTACGGGTGAAAGGCGGGGTACACCCTGGACAAGTCGCCAGGTCATCACAGGGCTGACACATAGACACAGACAACCATTCACACTCACATTCACACCTACAGTCAATTTAGAGTCACCAGTTAACCTAACCTGCATGTCTTTGGACTGTGGGGGAAACCGGAGCACCCCGAGGAAACCCACGCGGACACGGGGAGAACATGAAAACTCCGCACAGAAAGGCCCTCGTTGGCCACGGGGCTTGAACCCGGACCTTCTTGCTGTGAGGCGACAGCGCTAACCACTACATCACGTGCCGCCCCCTAAAGTGTGAATATACTTACATCTCATCTCATTATCTCTAGCCGCTTTATCCTTCTACAGGGTCGCAGGCAAGCTGGAGCCTATCCCAGCTAACTACGGGCGAAAGGCAGGGTACACCCTGGACAAGTCGCCAGGTCATCACAGGGCTGACACATAGACACAGACAACCATTCACACTCACATTCACACCTACGGTCAATTTAGAGTCACCAGTTAACCTAACCTGCATGTCTTTGGACTGTGGGGGAAACCGGAGCACCCGGAGGAAACCCACGCGGACACGGGGAGAACATGCAAACTCCACACAGAAAGGCCCTCGCCGGCCACGGGGCTTGAACCCGGACCTTCTTGCTGTGAGGTGACAGTGCTAACCACTACATCACGTGCCGCCCCCTAAAGTGTGAATATACTTACATATTTCCATTTAACTATTATAATGTCTTCTTGTTTGATGTCTTCTTTGTTGCAAGGCACCTCAACAGTTTCGCCATATTCGCCCATTTTGGTCATGTATCCGCTCACTGAAAAAAAAAGAAAAGAAGAAGAAAATCTTGTGGGATGGTTCCAGGAAAGTTTATTTCAGGCAACAGTACAAAATAATCTGTTATAAGTATATACTTGATATTTTAAAAATCAGTATTAGATATTTAAAGAGAATTGGATATTTAAGGAGCAGCAGGCATGTGGGTTTAATTTCTTCTATCAAATTTGAATCCTGCTGAATCACACTGAATGTCCTCGTATGCTTGTCAGGCAAAGCAGTCAGAGATTTTGAATAGTCAAATAAAGCCAGATGTCACCATGGCTTAACGCATCTTCTCCACCGAAACAACACCCCAGGGTTGTAGATCTCATGGCTTTGTATAGATTCGTCAGAGTAAGTAAGCTATATATGGAGCCTGGATATATTCAGCTATACAATATATCATGCATGACTGGATATTCAGACTGGATGCTATATATAATCTACACTCATTAGTGATACCTGCTTCATTACCAATCTGCAAAAATAACCCCACTGATTTATTATCTATTAAAAAAATAACCAAAAAATAACCATTTGAATTATGTTTGTGAAATCAAATTTAAATAGCAAGGAAAAGAGAGCAGTTTGGATCATGTGTTTGCTAGCTACTTGTCATTTAAGCTATACCTATAAGATTTTGACCTCTTTCAGCCCATTTTTGTGTAAACAATAAATTTTCTAATGTTACTTCTATCCAATTATGAATACCTTCATTAGATAAATTAAAACTCAGAAAAGAATCATCTAGTTTAGTATAAGTCAACAGTATTAATAAATATCAATAACTATTGTTATTAAATACTTATTCCATATCATGCTTATGTTATGATTGTACTGGATCCATTTGGATGGTGCCATGCCATGAATCCTAGCTGTTACCAGTCATATTCGAATACCCGGTTAACCAGAATACGAATCATGATGAACCATAACTATGTGCCTCACCACTGACAGGAGGAAAGTTTAATTGTAGTGGAAAAATTTTACTTCATTACACCTCACTGAAGACTATTTTCCTCTCTCTTAGCAGTTAACCAAACATTAACTCCTATGGATATTACAATACTATAATTAGCCAGAAGGCTCATCCGTAATACTGGCTGGTATTAAGCTTGTTAAGCACAGATAAGTGTAAACTCCTGCTTAAGGCATGGATTAATGAACATCTGACATGATTACGGACAAGCCACTCATCACCAATACCTGCCTATCCTTCCACTATCCATGACAACCACCTGATGCCAGATCAAGCACAACTTGATCTCATTTGTATTCCAATCAACCGTTTCACTAGTGAGATGGGTCGTAAATGTTCTTACACCTCTAAACTATTTTATGTCTTTGAACAGTTCAACATGAGACAATACCTCACTCCTTCCATCCTTTTACAGCACAACCTCCCAAACCTTACCCTGTCCTACCTGCATCAACTATATAACAGCAGTTATATCACAGTAGCCAAACTAGTTAAACTAGACCATAATAACCAAGATTTTATGCTAGGTTATACTAGCATACGTGTCAAGTTTCTTTAAAGGTTGCGTACTATCCTATTTTCTCATAACATCAGATGAGATGTTCAAGCCACTGAATATATTTCATGAAGTAACAAGAAGAGCTCAAACTTAAAGGATATACGCAGAACCTTTATTTTTAAATACATTTCTGAGTGGATAGTATCTCCATCCTTGACTCTTGTATGCTGCATAAATGGGAATTTAAAAAAATATACTTTTAAGAGTTAAAATTGACCGCAAAGTTGCCATTCGAGCTGCCAGCCAGCCCTGAGTGCGTGACGTCACAGAGTTAACCGGTTTTAAGGCCGATTTTACAGCTATAGACCAAAGTCATATAAATAAAAATTTATGGTGAAAGTAAGAAATCCCGTTACCAACTTGCTCAACTAAGACTGATTTGACTTCATTGATTGTGGGCTGACTCTCATTAAAACAGGATAGGTGTTATAACTTATGCAACATACATGTACATGCATGCATTTTCACTGATAAAATTCTCCCATACCTCACATGTGCTATCTCATTAACAAATACAGATTTTGATCTATTTTCATGTCGCCTGTTTTTATTATTATATATAGTTCTCTAATGTAAAATTATATGTTTAAAATCATTGTAGTGATGTTGCAATAAGTTATTTTAGTACATAACGATTGCTACCGATACTTTTAATGATTAAATTTGTTCTTGATATTGATTTTAATGTAAATTGATCACAATTCAATGTTAATTCACTGCGATGTATCAATAAAAACATCTTGAATCTTGAATTTGAATCTGATAAAACGTAAAAGACTAACTAGACTGCATTTCCGCAGAGAAAATGCAGTGTGCTTGCTGAGCTGTAACAGTTAGCATGCTAACATGCTCAGGCAAACTCGCTAACAGCAAACATGCGAACTCTGCATGCTACCATGCTAATCCTAACATGTTAACAGCTCTCATGATAACATGCTAATGGTGAACATGCTAACAACTCGCGAGCTAACAGCAGGCATGATATCATAATGGGTAACATGCTAACAGCTAGCATGGTAACACGTGAATGCTTATATGCTAATTGCTATCGTGTGTGCGTGTAAGTATTCCTAATAAAGTGGCCATTGACTTGAAGCTGATTTGCTGTCAAAGTCTCAAATGAGCAGATCCTTGCCAAATGCATCATCACCTATGGGGGAAGGGAGGAATGACTCAGTCAAGCTTCCATTGATTAGTGGCAAAATGGAGAAAAAATGGACAGATGAAAGGCAAGACAAAGACGAGTGCGGGTCAGAACCGATATCATGTGTGTGATGGGTGATTTGGCCTGAGGTGCCATATGAAGTTTGGTGGATGTGTGGTGAAGTGTTACTGAGCAAAACTCCATTCATTTGAATGGGGCCAAAAATCAATGGAAGCCTATGGAGATAAAAAGAGATGCGTGAAAACCAAGGAAAAGACGAGTGCAGGTTTCAGATGAGGGAATGGATCTGTGTGGGGACTTGGCCTGAGGCATCAAGTGAAGTTTCTTGAAGTTTGGTCACTTGGTTAAAAAAATTGATGGAGAGTGAAAGTTTTTCTCCTGAAACACCATTCATTTTCAATGGGGCCAAAAATCAATGCAAGCCTATGGAGGAAAAAGGGATGAGCAAAAAGAAAGGAAAACTATGAGTGTGGGTCAGAACCAATTGCATGTATGTGTCGGGGGAGTTGGCCTGAAGTATCACATGAGGTTTGGTGCATCTGCGATGGAGCGTGTCCAAGTAGGACGATTCGATTATCCTATTCATCCTCTATGGGAAAAAAACAAAAGAAAAACAAGAAGAACAAGAGAACAGGCTTGTTGATCCAAAAGCTGCATACAAGCACACTACACCACTTTGGGCCAGATGTCTCAGAGTTGGAACGGTGTCTCTATCTCGAATGCCCTAGGAGGAGTAGTGGATCCAAAAAATGTGTCAGAATAAGGCAGAATAAGTAAACTTAAGAAGAACAATAGGCAAGCACACTAATTAAATAATCAGATTAACTGAGACAATCACATTCTGAAGCAAATTAAATAATCTTATACCGGTAACTTAAACACACAATACAAGTTACATGTATGTGGCACCCTCAAGAACATAATTCAGAAATTTGTAAGCGAGGACACACGCAACTGGGATAAATGGCACGAGCCCCTGTTATTCACAGTGCGAGAGGTCCCACAAGCCTCCACGGGGTTCTCCCCGTTCAAATTATTATACACGCATAAGCCGCATGGCATTCTAGATGTGCTGCATGAAAATTGGGAGGAGGGACCTTCAACAAGCAAAAATGAAATTCAATACGTTATCAACCTGCGCGCCAAACTCCACACACTCACGCACCTAACCCAGGAGAATTTGCGGCAGGCCCAAGAACGTCAAGTCCGTCTGTACGACAGGGGCACGCGCCTTAGGAAATTCACACCGGGAGATAAAGTATGTTGATGCCCACTACGAGCTCCAAATTGATTGCCAGGTGGCAAGGACCCTTTGAGGTCACATGGCGAGTCAGGGACGTTGATGATGAGGTGCAGGCAAACGGACAGGGGTGGGATTTACAGATTTACCACCTCAATCTGTTAAAACTTTGGAACGAGGAGGTACCCGTGGCGTTGGTGTCGGTGGTTCCGGAGAAGGCGGAGCTGGGGCCGGAGGTTCAAAAAGGAAAATTGACATCGCCCACCGCTCCGGTCCCCCGTGCAGACCACCTCTCCCTGACCCAACTCACGGAGGCCGCCCAGTTACAGATGGGATTTTCTGACGTACTCTCGCCCCTGCCCGGCTGCACCCACCTCATAGAACACCTCATTGAGACGCCCCCGGGGGTGGTAGCGCGCAGCCACCCTTACAGACTGCCCGAACACAAAAAAAAGGTGGTTCGGGAAGAACTCGAGGCCATGCTCGAAATGGGCATCGTCGAGGAGTCCCACAATGACTGGAGCAGCCAGGTTCCCAAGGCCGACGGGTCGATTCGGTTCTGTGTGGACTATAGAAAAGTCAACGCAGTGTCTAAATTCGATGCATACCCAATGCCTCGTATTGACAAGTTGCTCGATCAACTAGGCACGACTCATTTTTATTCGACACTGGATTTGACAAAGGGATATTGGCAGATCCCCTTGACTCCACTATCCCAAGAGAAAACAGCCTTTTCCACACCGTTTGGCTTACACCAGTTCGTCACACTTCCTTTTGGGCTGTTTGGGGCGCCCGCTACGTTCCAGCGGCTTATGGATAGGGTCCTCCACCCCCACGCCACCTACGCAGCCGCATACTTGGACGACATCATTATTTATAGTAATGACTGGCCGGGACACCTAGAATACCTAAGGGCCGTCTTTAGGTCGCTGAGGCGAGCGGGTCTCACAGCCAACCCGAAGAAGTGTGCGATTGGGCGGGTGGAAGTATGGTATCTGGGCTTCCACTTGGGCAATGGGCAGGTGTGTCCCCAAATCAATAAGACAGCAGCGATTGCGGCCTGCCTGAGGCCCAAGACCAAAAAGGGGGTGAGACAGTTCCTGGGGCTGGCTGGCTACTATTGTAGGTTTATACCTAATTATTCGGACGCCACCAGCCCGCTGACTGATTTCACTAAAAAGGGGCACCAGATCCGGTCCAGTGGACGGAGCAATGCCAGCGGGCTTTCTCTGAGGTAAAGGCTGCACTGTGTGGGGGGTCACTGTTACACTCCCCTGACTTTTCTCTCCACTTTGTTTTGCAGACGGACGCGTCGGACAGAGGGCTGGGGGCTGTTCTGTCCCAGGAGGTGGAGGGGGAGGACCGTCCAGTGCTGTACATCGGCCGGAAGCTGTCGATGCGTGAGGGCCGGTACAGCACCATAGAAAAGGAATGCCTCGCCATCAAGTGGGCGGTCCTCGCCCTCCGCTACTACCTGCTGGGGCGCCCTTTCACCCTTTGTTTGGACTACGCGCCCCTGCAGTGGCTCCACCGCATGAAGAATGCCAACGCGTGGATCACCCGTTGGTATCTGGCACTCCAACCCTTTAACTTCAAGGTGATCCACAGGCCGGGGGCGCAGATGGTTGTGGTGGACTTTCTCTCCCGTCGGGGGGGAGTCCGTTGCAGGCCGGATGGCTGCCTGGCCTGAGTCGGCCGGTGGGGGTATGTGGCAGCAGGGGCGTGGTCAAGCGCCGGTCTGTGAATGGAGGGCGGAGTCAGGGAAGGTAAGTGGCAGAATCACTGCACCTGACGTGAATTAACCTGTGTTTGTGTGTCTTCCCCAGTGACCGAGCCCTATAAAAGGAGAGAGAGAGCAGAGAAAGGGAGCTCTCGCCCGACCAGAATGCATGTGTATGTGCGCGTGTGAGAGAGTGAATGAGCTGAAAAGCCACATATATCTTTAAAAATAACAGAGTTTCTGAGAACTCAGTTCTGGCCTGCCGTGCTTCTGTGCTCCACCCACCTGCTCTGGTTCTACAATGTATTAATCTAAATGCAGGTAAACAACGTGTTGTTTTTGTTGTTGTTTTTTATCCAAATGAGAGTCGGACCTTACCCATTTTTGTTCTCACTTCTTGAAGAGCGATTTTGTGGCCGATTGTTTTAAAACAATCTGACTTTCAGTTGTTCGTTCAGTTCTCTGTTCATTCGCTTCTTCCACGTAAGGGCGAGATGGCAGCAATATCCAGTGGAGAAAATCAGACGGCTGCTCCACTCATTCTCTCCATACAGAGTACTCTGCCATTACTGCTCGGCTCAGGCAATTACTAAACCCCGGGACAGAGCAGAATGTCACCGGTTTTAGCAACAACCACGGGGAGGTCACTGCCCGAGCAATATGTCTATGTTCCATCCCGGGTTTTAGCAACAACCCTTGGCTCACGCTCCGGGAGGACTGGTGCAACTGAACTCACTTTAAAAAAAATAAAATAAAATAAATCTCATCTCATTATCTCTAGCTGCTTTATCCTGTTCTACAGGGTCACAGGCAAGCTGGAGCCTATCCCAGCTGACTACAGGCGAAAGGCGGGGTACACCCTGGACAAGTCGCCAGGTCATCACAGGGCTGACACATAGACAACCATTCACACCTACGGTCAATTTAGAGTCACCAGTTAACCTAACCTGCATGTCTTTGGACTGTGGGGGAAACCGGAGCACCCGGAGGAAACCCACGAGGAGAACATGCAAACTCTGCACAGAAAGGCCCTTGCCGGCCACGGGGCTCGAACCCAGACCTTCTTGCTGTGAGGCGACAGCACTAACCACTACACCACCGTGCCACCCAATAAAATAAATACTTTCCTTTAATTGTTTTCTTTTTCTTTAATTGTTGGTACTGCACCCTCTTTCAATACTGGGCTTGTAGCCAATGCTCCTCAACAGATCAGAGGTCTCGTACGAGTCCTCAGTAAAATGTGCAGTTTGAACATTCTTGGGCCATGAATGCAATGTAAATCCACCTTCTGTCATGTTGCTGCACCCGCCAAAAACACATCTACAGTGGTGCTTGAAAGTTTGTGAACCCTTTAGAATGTTTATATTTCTGCATAAATATGACCTAAAACATCATCAGATTTTCACACAAGATCTAAAAGTAGATAAAGAGAACCCAGTTAAACAAATGAGACAAAAATATTATAGTTGGTCATTTATTTATTGAGGAAAATGATCCAATATTACATATCTGTGAGTGGCAAAGTATGTGAACCTTTGCTTTCAGTATCTGGTGTGACCCCCTTGTGCAGCAATAACTGCAACTAAACGTTTGCGGTAACTGTTGATCAGTCCTGCACACCGGCTTGGAGGAATTTTAGCCCATTCCTCCGTACAGAACAGCTTTAACTCTGGGATGTTGGTGGGTTTCCTCACATGAACTGCTCGCTTCAGGTCCTTCCACAGCATTTCCATTGGATTAAGGTCAGGACTTTGACTTGGCCATTCCAAAACATTAACTTAATTCTTCTTTAACCATTCTTTGGTAGAACGACTTGTGTGCTTAGGGTCGTTGTCTTGCTGCATGACCCACCTTCTCTTGAGATTCAGGCTACATCCACACGACAACGGCAACAAGATGTTATTTAAAAATATATCGCATCCAAATGGGCAACGATCAGTAAAATATCAGGTCCATATGGCAACGCAACGCTTGCTGAAAATGATGCAATACACATGCCACACCTCTAGGGGCGCTGTAAGACGGTCCCTTCGGAGACACCAGAACAATAGAAGAAGTAAGGACGCATGCGCATAAACTATTATGCGCGAGACTTCATATTAGCCACAAAGTCAGGAAAATCTGTTTGTAAAATTACATTATATTGACCAAATACAATGAAAAGTATTTTTCCAGTCTCACCTGTGAAAGGTAATCCCATGTGATCTCGTTTGGACAGCAAACCTGTTGGTAAAGTTAAACGCAGCTAATCTTTATTCTCCACTTTGACCTCTCCAAAATGGCGGCGAGGATGACACATGATTCTACGCGGAAGGCGGCGTCTTTAATGGTCCGGAATAAATTGGATTAATTTGCTCCTCTACGCCCTTTTTGAGGAATGTATTGTCGGACTTAAATCAACATCTGAAGAGGTGAGATTGCTCCTTTTTTCCCCTATTTTTGCTGGCGGGATTGCACCATTACACAAATATTCACAGTGAAAATATTTTGTAAGCGCGTTTCATGAACCAAGTTATAGGATTTGTTGACAACTCGCATCGCAATGAGAAGATCATTGGCACTACTGGTGTTAAGAATCAGACCATTTCATAAATGAATATTTTGCTGTAGAGCTGCAGTGTTTGTACAATTGCATGTTTTTGCTTCACTATTACTGTCACTATTCTGCTTCTTGCATTACTACTGTGAACTAACACTGAACATAATAATAATAATAATAATAATAATAATAATATCCAAGCTCATGTTTCACTCTCACTAGTGCTCTGTAAGGCTTTTTCCTGGTGATATTCGTTACACTTCTACCCGGCATGAAGCACTCACAGTCATGTGGTTGTGACGTCATCGTAAACAAATCCGTTCTACTCATCCAGACGACTTCACAACGGCAACGTTGCCAGATCTTTCCACTCTGGAACCCGTTCTCAAAAAGATTGCGTTTTGGGCACCCAAAACGCCGGTGCCGTGTGGACGCCAGGCCTAAACGATAAGCAATTGTATCGGAGTCACCTGAATCCGTTGCCGTGTGGACAGGAAATCAGTTCATGGACAGATGTCCTGACATTTTCCTTTAGAATTCGCTGGTATAATTCAGAATTCATTGGTCCATCAGTGATGGCAAGCCACTGTCCATCAGTGATGGCTCAGATGCAGCAAAACAGGCCCAAACCATGATACTACCACCACCATGTTTCACAGATGGGATAAGGTTCTTATGCTGGAATGCAGTGTTTTCATTTCTCCAAACACAATGCTTCTCATTTAAGCCAAAAAGTTCTATTTTGGCCTCATCCGTCCACAAAACATTTTTCCAATAGCCTTCTGGCTTGTCCACGTGATCTTTAGCAAACTGCAGACGAGCAGCAATGTTCTTTTTGGAGAGCAGTGGCTTTCTCCTTGCAACCCTGCCACGCACACCTTTCGAGTGCCGAGCCAATCCTGCTGGAAATGCACAATGGGCTCTGCACTCGGCATTCGACTTTTATGGACTGTCCACTGAAGATGGCGTCTGAGGAAGCCCAACTTCAGGTAAGGGCACTGGCTTTGTATTTAATATTCTACACACTCAATCCATGCACTTGCAGAGCTAGAGACACCTCGTTTTGTTTGTAGGAGCCCTCTACTCACTTCCACAGAACTGTCATGTTGTTTTGAACTTTGCAATGGTTTTAAAACTAGCGTTTTGTATCGGCAAAAAGACATGCCCCGGGCACTGCCGTGTTAGCGCTTTCCGGTTGAAATCACAAAAAACTAATTTTCTCAAAACACATCCGATTGACGTGATTGTGATAGCAACTCAACGTATGCACTCCCAATAGTGCGAAAATAGACCTAAAAAGCATTTCACTCCGGAGTTTTCCTTTAACTTTTCCAGCAGTTTGTGCTCCAGTAGCTCTTCTGTAGGATTGGACCATATGGACTAGCCTTCGTCTTGGCTTGATTTTTCAGAAATTTTCTACAAATTATGTATTCAGTTAAACTGCTTTATTCACCTAAATGTATATATCCAAATGCATCAAACAAGAATTTAACCAATGAAACATAAATCTAAATGTTTATTTTTATATTTTTTCATATTTTTTTAACCCGATTAAATTTCCTAAACCATTCAGGTCTGGATTTCTGGATATGTGGTAGAACCAGTTCCTGATGTTATGCAACTAGCTGTTGAGTGTTGCGCAATGCCACCCTTTGTCTCCAGAGAGACAAATATTGTCAAAGCAGAAACTTTGGACTATATACACACCTAAATATGCTAGTCAACTTATATAATTATAAATTCTCAAAAGGTAACACTTTTTACATTCTAGTTTTCAGTTATTTAAATTCTTCACTATTAGAGCTTCGATAGATTAAGCTACAATGCATAGGACTTTTCTTTTGTTAAAATAAAAAAAGATTGTGTCAAAGGACCAAAAATATGATCTTCCAGAGCTGCTGTGAGTCTCCCTGACAATCTATATATAACAGTAATTCAAAATCAGCGCTGTATTGGGGTGTCAGGCAGGAAAAATGTCATAAATCAGACCAGACACGTCAAACCTCATCACAATCTGGCAGCCGAGAGAGAGAGAGAGAGAGAGAGAGAGAGAGAGAGAGAGAGAGAACATAATTCCATAATTCATAGAAAAATGATTAAAGAACAATTAAGCTTTAGGTTTTTTTCTTTGTTTATTCGCTCTCTAATTTATTGGGAAGCGTTGTATGACAGATGATTATCGGCTGCTTTTCATCATTAGTATGTAGTTTGTATCTTTACCCAGTTGTGAAGTTGTTTTTGATAAACAGGTAATGATGGCTAGTTAGTGGAGAACTAGTTGCATTTGGTATGTTTCTGTATATTTTTGTACTTCAAACTCAGTTATACCTCTATCGGCATGTGTATTTCATCCACTGATCTGTGTCTTTTAGCGGACAGAGATTATAGCTTTAAACTCTTTCATTTATAGCTTTAAACTCTTTCATTATTTATTAGATACCAAGCTAGAGTTAGAGGGTTAGCTTACTACTGCTGTAGCTGTTACATTCAGAAGAGCCTAGAGCAAGCAATGTGCTGTGAGGTTACAGCAGAGTAACCCGTTCCCCTTCAACTAGACATTATAATTTCTATACAACCAGCAGCTTTGAGAGAACTGCAAGGACATAGGCCTCATTTAAGGTCTGCATGTCTGTGTCTAAATTCATCAAGGACTCACTGTCCGATGAACCCAGATGCAATCACCTGTTGTGTCTGTCAAAAGAGGCCTCTGCTGTAGATTTACGAACTGAACAGACTTGATGCACAACAGATCTTTATCTCTCCACCTGCATTTTTACAGAATACTGCACAACAAAGCAAGTGATAATATCTTACAGTTACAGTTACCATAATATCTTACTCATAATATCTTACAGTTGGGTCGATAAGTATTCAGATAGTGACAATTTTCATAATTTTGCCTCTATACACCATCACAATAGACTGCTATTAAATGAAGCTATCAAGATATGATTGAAATCTAGAATTTCAGCTTTAGAAGAAGAAGAAAAAGCCTTTATTTGTCACATGCACACTTCAAGCACAGTGAAATTCATCCTCTGCATTTAACCCATCTGAAACAGTGAACACACGCACACACACACTCAGAGCAGTGGGCAGCCACAGCAGAGCGCCTGGGGAGCAGTCAGGGGTTAGGTACCTTGCTCAAGGGCACCTCAGCCCAAGGCCGCCCCACGTCAACCTAACTACTAGCCTACCAACTTATTGGGTGGTCAGTGGATCTTCCAGCAGGACAATGATCTGAAGCATGTGTCCAAATCAACACAAAAATGGTTCGCCAACCACAGAATCAAGCTTCTGCCCTGGCCATCTCAATCCCCTGACCTGAACCCCAGTGAAAACCTGTGGGGTGAGCTGAAGGAGAGAGAGCACAAGAGAGGACCGAGGACCCTGGATGATTGGGAGAGATTCTGTAAAGAGGAATGGTCTCAACTACCCTGCTCTGTATCTCCAACCTTATAAAAGGAGATAATAGGAGAGACTCAGTGCTGTTTTACTGGCAAAGGGGGGTTGTACAAAGTGTTAAATGTAGGGGTGCCAATAATAGTGCAACATGCGTTTTTGTTGAAAATAGTTATTTCTTGATCAGGGAAATATAATTTGTATATCAGGGATTTGTTTTTCTCTGAATAAATTTACTTCAGTTAAAGGTTGGCTTTTCCTCATTTTTTCAGTGTGAGATGAAGCAGCGTCACCAAAATGTGGAATTCCCCCCCCCCCCCCCCCCCCCTTTTCCTAATTTCTTCAGTGGATGCCAATAATCATGGAGGGCATATAGGGGAGAGCGGGGTAAGATGAGCCACTTTTTACATTTTTCATCATAACTACATGTTAAAGCCATTTTTGCTTCCAGTCTACACACCATACCAAATTTCAAAGTGTACTGTTACTATCTGAGCAAAAAATAATTGATAAGCTCTTATGGTTAGAGTGATATTACCTCTTGAAAAAAAAATGTCAAGTGGCTCAACTTACCCCATGCACGGGGTAAGATGAGCCACTGTGTGGGGTAAATTGAGCCAACACAAAACATGTTAGGTTAACAAAGTAAACAACTTTTATTATTAGAAATGCAATCAGTGAATCAAGTCAAGTCAAGCAAGTGGGGGATAGGGCCGTTGCATAGAGAAGGGGAGATGAAGAGAGAGGTGATAGAACGAGATGGGATAGGGAGGGATAGATAGATGGATAGAGAGAGATATATGCATAGATAGATAGAAAGAGGGATGGTTAGAGAGGGAATGAGAGATATACTATATTATAGAAATTACTAAAACAGTAGAACAGTGCCAAAAAATCTTATTTCTTTCAGTAGGTTAAAACATTGCTAAAACATGCAGCAATCATTCCATCAATCATTTCATCATTATTCAATGTTCCAAGCATTCAAATTGCAAGGGAACACCATTTGCCTCTCCCTCCGTGCTGTCCCCCCAACAGTAAAGGGGTGGGGCAATTTTTTCACAATATCCTGTCTTGACAGGACAGCCTTATCTTTCTCTTTGAAGACAAAGGTCGGCTTTCTTGCAGAGCCATGGCATGACCGGCTTCTTTTGACAAATCTTGCCTCTATTTCGAAGACATCCAATTTGATTATCTGGCCAATGAAGAAATGCACTTTCTTCTTCCCCGTGAATTTTGCCACAACATAATCCCCCACATCTAACAACTGGTCTTCCTCATCTGATGTCATATATATATATATATATATATATATATATATATATATATATATATATATATATATATGTTGTTGTCATATATGACCAGTAAATGTAAAAACTTGTGTCATCCATATTGGGTAAGCTCAGCCACCAATGGGGTAAGTTGAGCCAGTGGCTCAACTTGCCCCACATCTAATGGCTCGTCTTACCCCGTGGCCACCATTTTGTAGAAAAATGCTAATAAAGGGGATTAGGCTAATCAAAATTATTTTTATTAGCATTCATATCATAGCTTAGAAAGCCACTAACTTAACCCTAATGTGTCTAAATATTATTCTACTTTTGTCTTCTCTAAATTATCTTCACTGTGGACAAACATGGAATTGACTTAGAAAGCACAAAAACACATTTTTATAAATATCTCCCTCACCTAGTTTGACATGTGGTGCTCCTCTCCACAAGTGTAAGTAAATGGTCCCGTCCCCCTTTGAATGTGGTCACATGGTCACATTTGTTTACTGTTTCTTAGAAACAGGGGGTGGCTCATCTTACCCTCTGGCTCATCTTACCCCGCTCTCCCCTATATAAATTATGTTAGTTTACCTCATTACTTTTTTGAGCCTGTGAAAATGGCAGACTGTGTAAAAAATCTCATCTCATCTCATCTCAGTCACTACGTTTACATGCACATCCAAATCGAGCTACTGTCAGTAATCGAGCAAAGGGTCCCAGCAGGGTGCCAGAGAAATCCAATCCTACATGCACAGTGTTTAAATCGAGCTATTGTTATGAGGTGCATTGTGCACCCGAGCCACAGGTGGCGCTACACGCCCCATCGTGTTGGTACACTTCCAGTTGTCGTCATGAAAAAGAGCTATTCAAGAGCATAAACAAAGTGACTACAGGCGGAAATTAGCATGTACTGCTATAACCTGGGACAGACATCTGTCCTTACCACAAGGATAATGTTTAATTTGTGCACTGTCCCTTTTAAAAATAAAATAAACTCTAAACTCTAAGAAGAGTATGTACGAACAGAAGTGTTCCTAATAAAGTGGGCGGCTAAGGTGAAGTGTCATGCCGACCGAGGCTGTTTTTTTTTTCTCGACACAATTCACAGCTATGCAACAGCTGTACAGATGTATTTGGTGATACAGTAAGTGAGCTAAATTTTAACAGTGCAAACAATGCCACAAAAAGAAAAGATTCATGCCGTTGTCATGATTCGTTGTCATGCCGACCGAGGCTATTGTGTTTCCCTTGTGGTCTTGTCACTTCCGGAAGGGGCAGTGCTGAAGTAAGTTGCTCGAATACGTAGCTCAATAGGGTTTACATGCACTAAGTAGCTCGGCAGAAATCGCATAATCTAGGTCGTGTAGCTCGATTCCAAGAAATCAAGTTCGGTTCAATTTCAGCCGAATTAAGGTGTATACATGGCATTTTGAACTTCGATTTCAGTCGAGCAACGGTAGAAATTCGATTCTCTCTATGTGCATGTAAACGTAGTGACTATCTGTAGCCGCTTTATCCTGTTCTACAGGGTCGCAGGCAAGCTGGAGCCTATCCCAGCTGACTACGGGCGAAAGGCGGGGTACACCCTGGACAAGTCGCCAGGTCATCACATGGCTGTGTAAAAAATATGACTGTAATTCCCAAATGGTTAATGTAATATTTTTGTTAAACTTCGTGAATTAAAACTGAAAGTCTACACTTCAATCACAACTGATTGGCTTCATTTAAAATCCATTGTAGTGATGTATAGAGGCAAAATTACATAAACTGTGTCACTGCCCAAAACTTATGGACCTGACTATGTATATTTCATCAGTTAAATCAGCTTGCAAGACACCATTTCAAATGGTTCAGTAATTAATCAAATATGTATTTTAAAAAAAGTCCACATAAAGGTTTCCTAAGTTATCACATTTAAAGCTACAATGATATTACAAGCTTCCTATCATTTTGCTCAGATTGGATCTTTCCATCCTGATGGTTCACATTCCTAAGAGTAAGTGACCTATTGGATAGCTATCTTTAAATATGAATACGCCTTTCCCCAGAAATGCCCCGCATATACACATCAATACCAGTCTTGCATGGTTCACATGAATCCCAAACAAAGAAAAACATTGTGGAAGCAACAAATTTTGTTTAATATAAATATTTTTTTCTGATTTTACAAGTAAGAAACGGCATTTCAATTCTCCTATATGTCCTGGATATATAGTGAATTGACAATAAAAATCTCTGAATCTTGAATCTTTGAATCAAACGAACACTGTAATACAAGCCTCTGTTACAATTTGCGCTGTTTGGGAAGTTCGGTAAACACCTTGCCAGCTGTATATGATCATGTTGAGAAGACGAAAAATTGCCTGATGGGCATCTTTTGGTGTTTTTGACCCAATCCTGGAAAAATTCAAACCTCTGTGTTACTTTAACCTGGTAATGTGAACATAACCTAAGATTTGTAATGACCTTAGTAACTTACACAGCACATACAGTGCCTTGAAAAAGTATTCATACCCCTTGAACTTTTTCACATTTTTCCACCTTACAACCACGAACTTAAAAGTTTTTTATTGAGATTTTATGTGATAGACCAACACAGAGTAGCACATAATTGTGAAGTGAAACGAAAATGATAAATGGTCTTCAAAATTTTAAACAAATAAAAATCTGAAAAATGTGGTGTGCATTAGTATTCAGCCCTCCTGCGTCAATACTTTGTAGAGCCACCTTTTGCTGCAATTACAGCTGCAAGTCTTTTGTGGTACGTCTCTACCAGCTTTGCACATCTAGACACTCAGTGCGTTTACATGCACATCCAAATCGAGCTACTGTCGGTAATCGAGTTAAGGGTCCCAGCAGGGGTGCCAGAGAAATCCAATCCTACATGCACACAAGGAAATCGAGCTATTGTGTGAGGTACATTGTGCACCCGAGCCACAGGTGGCGCTACACGCCCCATCGTGTTGGTACACTTCCGGTTGTCGTCATGAACAAGAGCTATTCAAGAGTATAAACAGTTCCGTGTTCGTTCGTTCTCCTTGTTCCTCCTGACCTCTTCTGCTGCTCGCTACTACTACTGTTGTCATGCCAACCGAGGCTGTTGTGTTTCCCGCTTGTGGTCTCGTCACTCGTCACTTCCGGAAGGGGCAGTGCTGAAGTAAGTAGCTCGACTACGTAGCTCGATAGGGTTTACATGCACTAAGTAGCTTGGCTACAATCGCATAATCTAGGTCGCGTAGCTCGATTACGAGAAATCCAGTTCGGTTCGATTTCAGCCGAGCTAAGGTGTTTCCATGGCATTTAGAACTTCGATTTCAGTCGAGCTACGGCAGAAATTCGATTTTCTCTATGTGCATGTAAATGTACTGACTGAAATTTTTGCCCATTCTTCTTTGCAAAATAGCTCAAGCTTAGCCAGATTGGATGGAGAGCGTCTGTGAACAGCAATTTTCAAGTCTTGCCACATATGCTCAATGGGATTTAGGTCTGGACTTTGACTGGGCCATTCTAACACATGAATATTCTTTGATCTAAACCATTCCATTGTAGCTCTGGCTGTATGTTTAGGGTCATTGTCTTACTGGAAGGTGAATCTCCTTCCCAGTCTCAAGTCTTTTACAGCCTCCAACAGGTTTTCTTCCAGGATTGCCCTGTATTTAGCTCCATCCATCTTCCCATCAACTCTGACCAGCTTCCCTGTCCCTGCTGAAGAAACGCATCCCCATAGCATGATGCTGCCACCACCATGTTTCACAGTGGGGATGGTGTGTGGAGGGTGATGAGCAGTGTTAGTTTTCCACCACACATAGCGCTTTGCATTTAGGCCAAAAAATTCAACTTTGGTCTCATCTGACCAAAGCACTTTCTTCCACATGTTTGCTGTGTCCCCTACATGGCTTCTGGCAAACTGCAAACGGGACTTCTTATGCCTGTCTTTCAACAATGGCTTTCTTATTGCCACTTTTCCAAAAAGGCCAGATTTGTGGAGCGTACTACTTATAGTTGTCCTGTGCACAGATTCTCCCACCTGAGCTGTGGATTTCTGCAGCTCCTCCAGAGTGATCATGGGCCTCTTGGCTGCTTCTCTGACCAGTGCTCTCCTTGCTCGCTCTGTCAGTTTAGGTGGACGGCCATGTCTTGGTAGGTTTGCAGTTGTGCCATACTTTTTCCATTTTTGAATGATTGATTGAACAGTGCTTCTTGAGATGTTCAGAGCTTGGGATATTTTTTTATAACCTAACCCTGCTTTAAACTTCTCCAGAACTTTATCCCTGACCTGTCTGGTGAGTTCTTTGGTCTTCATGATGCTGTTTGTTCTTCAGTGTTCTCTAACAAACCACTGAGGCCTTCACAGAACAAGTGTATTTATGCTGAGAGTAAATTACACACAGTAGGACTCTGTTAACTAATTAGATGACTTCTGAAGGCAATTGATTGCACTGGATTGTATTTAGAGGTATCAGAGTACAGGGGGCTGAATACTAATGCACACCACATTTTTCAGATTTTTATTTGTTTAAAATTTTGAAGACCATTTATCATTTTCGTTTCACTTCACAATTATGTGCTACTCTGTGTTGCTCTATCACATAAAATCTCAATAAAAAACTTTTAAAGGAACAGTCCACCGTACTTCCATAATGAAATATGCTCTTCTCTGAATTGAGACGAGCTGCTCCGTACCTGTCCGAGCTTTGCGCGACCTCCCAGTCAGTCAGACGCAGTCAGACGCGCTGTCACTCCTGTTAGCAATGTAGCTAGGCTCAGTATGGCCAATGGTATTTTTTGGGGCTGTAGTTAGATGCGACCAAACTCTTCCGCGTTTTTCCTGTTTACATAGGTTTATATGACCAGTGATATGAAACAAGTTCAGTTACACAAATTGAAACGTAGCGATTTTCTATGCTATGGAAAGTCCGCACTATAATGACAGGCGTACTAACACCTTCTGCACGCTTCGGCAGCGCATTGATACAGAGCTCAGATATCAATGCGCTGCCGAAGCGCGCAGAAGGTGTTAGTACGCCTGTCATTATAGTGCAGACTTTCCATAGCATAGAAAATCGCCACGTTTCAATTTGTGTAACTGAACTTGTTTCATATCACTGGTCATATAAACCTATGTAAACAGGAAAAACGCGGAAGAGTTTGGTCGCATCTAACTACAGCCCCAAAAAATACCATTGGCCATACTGAGCCTAGCTACATTGCTAACAGGAGTGACAGCGCGTCTGACTGCGTCTGACTGACTGGGAGGTCGCGCAAAGCTCGGACAGGTACGGAGCAGCTCGTCTCAATTCAGAGAAGAGCATATTTCATTATGGAAGTACGGTGGACTGTTCCTTTAAAAGTTTTTTATTGAGATTTTATGTGATAGAGCAACACAGAGTAGCACATAATTGTGAAGTGAAACGAAAATGATAAATGGTCTTCAAAATTTTAAACAAATAAAAATCTGAAAAATGTGGTGTTCAGATAAGAGCATATTTCATTATGGAAGTACGATAGACTGTTCCTTTAAGTTCGTGGTTGTAAGGTGGAAAAATGTGAAAAAGTTCAAGGGGTATGAATACTTTTTCAAGGCACTGTACATATGAGAGGTATGCCTTCACTGATTTTATCTTCACCTCGGCAGAACATAGACCCGAAATGCTTATCTTCACTGACTTAACTGAAACTTTATTTTATCTGATCTTTGAATAGTTTTTCTTTTTCTTTTCAGGTGCCATGGCTTGATTAAACCTAACCCTAGCATGGCATAAGGGCAAAATGGGTAAAAGACAACTCATCTGACCTGAATTGCTACATAACATCTGTCTACTGTATACAGGTGTTCATAATAGCCTTTATTTTCCTTGCATGCCACAGGCAGTAATGCCCTAAAAAAAAAACCCTCTCTATCTAATCTCACTCAACAAACAGAACACGCCATAACACCTACATTAGAGAAGTGAACACCAGATGAGCACACCAAGTGAGATCTGCAAGTGTGCTGGGCTGATTCCTCGGAGCTGATGACTGTGGGCCAGGTGAAGTAAACAAATCCACCCCAGCTCACATTTTCAGTCTCCTTTTGTAAGCAGGTGCTTTGATTAAACATTACGCTCACTGATCACTCAGCTATTGCCAAAGAATCACACAATGCTTAATTACTTCTGTCAACTGCACAAATACAACACAAAACCTTTCAACATATAAATATACTGAGCCTGTACTATAGTTTCATATAGCTGTACCTAAACAATGCATTAAATTACCTGGAAATATTCATGATTATAACATTACAGAAGAATATAGCAGTTTGTCTTTGTACTCTAGGCTTTATTACCTCACCAGTGTATAACTGTACCTTATAGAGTTAATTATTTATTGAAGGGATGGATTGGGTAACGGAGACGCATTGTGTCACGGAGCCTAATGCTCTAATTTTAGCTAATTAAATGTTTATGATTAGTTTGATTAGATATTGATTATTATTATTCTATCCACATTCACTGGATATGAGCAATCGTGCACTCTGATTGGTTACTCTACTACTAGGCTGTCAGCTCATATTGAGGTATTTCACCTGACGTCACAGGGTCACGTGACACCCCGGTGTCCACCATTTTGGACGGCAAGCTAGCTAATGTCAACAACAGTAGCTGGTATGTTACTGTAGCAATGTTTACGTTCAGTCATTTGGATGACTGTTAAAACCTTTCAGTCTCAAGTTTTTCCTTTACTGGATTTACTAGTTTACTGAGCCAGCCGGCCCCGGAGCGCTAGCTAGCTAGCCAGCCGGCCCCGGAGCGCTAGCTAGCCAGCCGGCCCCGGAGCGCTAGCTAGCCAGCCAGCCAGCCGGCCCCGGAGCGCTAGCCAGCCAGCCAGCCAGCCGGCCCCGGAGCGCTAGCCAGCCAGCCAGCCAGCCGGCCCCGGAGCGCTAGCTAGCCAGCCAGCCAGCCGGCCCCGGAGCGCTAGCTAGTTAGCCAGCCGGCCCCGGAGCGCTAGCCATCCAGCCGGCTCCGGAGCGCTAGCCAGCCATCCAGCCGGCCCCGGAGCGCTAGCCAGCCAGCCGGCTCCGGAGCGCTAGCCAGCCAGCCAGCCGGCCCCGGAGCGCTAGCTAGCTAGCCAGCCAGCCAGCCGGCCCCGGAGCGCTAGCTAGCTGGCTCCGGAGTGTTAGCCATCCAGCCGGCCCCGGAGCGCTAGCTAGCCAGCCATCCAGCCGGCTCCGGAGCGCTAGCCATCCAGCCGGCCCCGGAGCGCTAGCTAGCTAGCCATCCAGCCGGCCCCGGAGCGCTAGCCAGCCAGCCGGCTCCGGAGCGCTAGCCAGCCGGCCCCGGAGCGCTAGCTAGCTAGCCAGCCAGCCAGCCGGCCCCGGAGCGCTAGCTAGCTAGCCAGCCGGCTCCGGAGCGTTAGCCATCCAGCCGGCCCCGGAGCGCTAGCTAGCCAGCCATCCAGCCGGCTCCGGAGCGCTAGCCATCCAGCCGGCCCCGGAGCGCTAGCTAGCTAGCCATCCAGCCGGCTCCGGAGCGCTAGCCAGCTAGCCATCCAGCCGGCTCCGGAGCGCTAGCTAGCTAGCCATCCAGCCGGCTCCGGAGCGCTAGCCAGCTAGCCATCCAGCCGGCCCCGGAGCGCTAGCCAGCTAGCCATCCAGCCGGCTCCGGAGCGCTAGCCAGCTAGCCATCCAGCCGGCTCCGGAGCGCTAGCCAGCTAGCCATCCAGCCGGCTCCGGAGCGCTAGCCAGCTAGCCATCCAGCCGGCTCCGGAGCGCTAGCCAGCTAGCCATCCAGCCGGCTCCGGAGCGCTAGCCAGCCAGCCATCCAGCCGGCTCCGGAGCGCTAGCCAGCCAGCCAGCCAGCCAGCCGGCTCCGGAGCGCTAGCTAGCCAGCCAGCCAGCCAGCCCACCCCGGAGCACGCTCAGTAAACTAGTAAATACAGTAAAGGAAAAACTTATAACGGGCCATGTCTCAACAGACTAAGAAGTTATTTCAATGACATTTAATAACATTTTGTTTATCCTGAGGACCGAAAGTAAATGAAAATGTGAACAAACCTTAGCTGTCAGTGAACAATCCTGGTGGAAGCAGGTAAACGTCATTCTCTAAGCCTGCTAACCTCAATTTTTGCAAATACCTCTCCCTCTGCTCGCCCTGTAAATGCCCTACGTCGCTGGATAGTGAAGGTGTTTTCTGCATCTCGCTCCTTTTTCTTTTATGTTTTTCGTTTGTCGCCTTCCTCGCATTCAAACTGATTCGAGCCGTGCCGTCCAAAATGGCAGTGTCACATGACTTGGTCACGTGAGTGAAATACCTCAATAGACCCTTCCCACTGACGTCACCGGAAACCGGAAGTAAACAAACCCTGTGCCATATTGGAAGACCAACAAACTCGTGATTAGGGGGAAATAACGGCAGCGCGCGGAATTTAAACCCACGAGGCACTTGATTCATCATAAACCTACAATGGTAAACTTTTTTTTTTGGGTGTACCAACAAAGCTGATGGGAAAGGTGAAAAGAAGTCTTTCTACAGAATACCAGCTGTGATTGAGACACAAGCAAACCAAGGAGCTTTCTGCCAGGAGACAGAGAATAAGTGCATTACTGAGTGTCTGTGAGCAAAGGAGAGCCTGAACGTTGCAACCTCCCTATTGGCTGTTTATTGGCTGTTTGTAAAAATGTATCAATTGTTGCCCTTCATCGCTGACTCGACAGACGAGACCTGACGAGTTAGTTCGTTGGTAGCAGAACAAAATGTCTGGACACAAATCGGGTTTTCAGAAAAGGAAAGAAAATAAACGCAGGGTCGAAAATACAAAAAAGGAGGCAGAAAAAGCAAAACGAGTTAAGGTAGGACGAATGGTTACTTTTCTGAGGCAGCCCGCCGTGGCTGCAGGCTTTCAGTTGTGTCATTGAATGGTTACTTTTCTGAGGCAGCCCGCCGTGGCTGCCTGCAGGCTTATTTATTATAGCCCATTTAGTTAAAATAGTTGATATAAAATGTTTATAGTTATAGTTATGTGATGGTTGTCCTCAGTGTTCGAACTATGCCGATATTTTCGGGGGGTCCCTTTTTTTCCCTGGGGGGGCGCTTGCGCTTGTCTCGGAGCGCGGATCTCCAAACACGAGAAGCCTATCTTACGCACATATCACACGGACTCCACACTTCCACACACGCATTGCGTCTGAAGTCATAACTCATCAGGGGAAATCGTGTCCGCATTGGCATGTTCAAAAAACAACCTCGTGTCAACAATGATACCACACGCAAGAAAAAAAAAAACAGTCAGGCTACTCAACAACCAACCTGGCAGCAGCAGTCGTTGTCATATCGGTTTATTTTATCTTTGATGTAAACACAACACTTCGGATATGCAAATGCTTCCCGTTACACACAATTGCTATGTCAATAAACATCATTTTGCCAATATTTTAGAGACCCCCCAACATTTCCCAAATCATGTTTTCAAGGGATCTCATGTCTGTTTCAGGGGATCTCAGATCCCCCGAGTAACCCCATAGTTCAAACACTGGTTGTCCTGATTTAGACTGGTGTTTTTTTTTTTTGGGGGGGGGGGGGGGGGGGGGTTGTGCGATGTTGCACCCGGGTCCAGATTAGGGCAGAACCGGCCCTGGCTACATTTCAGGTGTAGTTTGTTTTATGTATGTATGTACTTGCATAGATGTGTACTTGGTCTTCCAATATGGCGACTACCGAAATCTCGCGGCGCAATGACGTCATGCGGGAAGGGTCTATACCGTGAGCAGAGAAAAACAAAATGGTGGAGCATGTTGCTGAACCAACCGAGGACGAAATAAAAACTCTACTCTCTAGTTGAGTGGTTCTTGGCATAATATGGATTACTACAGTTGTGGAACAGGGCTATTTACTGTGTTTGTATTATTTTCTATTTACTGTTTGATCTCGAATGCATTAAGAAGCCAAGTATTTCCACTAATTAACTATTGACGAGGCACACCTGTTAACTGAAAAACATTTCAGGTGACTATCTCATTAAGCTGGTTAAGATAATGGAAATAGTGTGCAAAGTGTCATCAAGGTAAACGCTAAATACTTTGAAGAATCTAAAATATGAAAAATATTTTGTTTTTTTAACACTTTTTTTTTGTTTACCACATAATTCCATCTATGTTCCAGATGTTATTTCATAGTTTTGATGTCTTCAGTATTGTTCTACAATGTAGAAAATAGTCAAAATACAGGAAAACTTATGAATGAGTAGGGGTGTACACACTTTTGACTGGTACTGTACATTAACAGGGCAGCTGGTATAACTATATGTCTTTCAAAGATAAAAAGAGATCAAAATAAGGTTTCATTTTGGCATGAGCATCAGATTATTTGCTTTTAATCAATGGCTTAACATGGATTATTTTGGATTTTTGCGGAATTAAGTGCAACAGCACCACAAAGGGTGGTAAAAAAAAATACACATAATGACATAAAGAAGCAAGGCTTGGGCTTGTAGCCAATTCACACAGCCTATCACTGACAGTCTCAGGTGTTTACACAGAATGAAACGCCCTCAAGATTTCATCATCGTTTTGGCTGATTATTTTGCATCTCACTTCACTGATGCATGAGCAGGCACAAATATAATACAGTGGCAGTGTAAAAAACAATCATCCTTTTCCCCAAAAGGCCTGTAGAGTGGAAATTAAAAGTAGATAAACTAAGCACATGTCCAATCAGAGTATAAATTCCACAGAAGTACATATGGCGGAACCACAAGTTTAATATTTTGTGGTTTAAAAGAAAAGGATTACAAGTCATCTGCTTACTGCTTGTTTTTTCTTAATAGGAGGAAACAGGGTAAGAACTTAGTTGGGTATTGTGGATGTTTAAAGGAGATACGCAGAACCATGGCCTCACTTTCGCTTATAAATGCCTTGAGACCTCGAGAATGGCACAGGAATAGTTTTAAGAGTTAACAATAAATCTAATATAGTAATTTTTACGATTAAAGTGATTCATATCGGTAGCTGTCTGAGTGAATGACCTTGACGTCCATAACGTCACAGCAGGAAGTCTATTGGTCTCATCGCCATTTCCGCTATACTAAAACACAGAGCTGACTGCAACTCCAATCCTCCATTTTGAGCTAATTTATCGCCATGCCATGTAGATGTGTTGCTGGCCAGTGCAGCAACACGACAGAAGGTGGATTTACATTGCATTCACGGCCCAAGAATGTTCAAATTGCAAAGATTTGGATGCGTTTTGTGAGAAGTTCACGGGCACATTGGGTGCCTACAAAGTGGTCTCTCCTCTGTTCTGTGCATTTTACTGAGGACTCATACAAAACCTCTGATCTGTTGAGGAGCATTGGCTATAAGCCTGTATTGAAAGAGGGTGCAGTACCAACAATTAAATAAAACTACAAGAAAAGGAAAGTATTTATTTTATTATTATATATATATATTTTTAAAGGAAAGTAAGTTCAGTTGCACCAGTTCTCCGGGAGTGTGAGCTGAGGGTTGTTGGTAAAACCTGGGATGGAACAGGACGTGACATATTATCGCTCAGGCAGCGACCTCCCCACGGTTGTTGCTAAAACCGGTGATGTCCCATCCCATCCCGGGTTTTAGTAATTGCCTGAGCCGAGCAGTAATGGCGGAGTACTCAGTATGGAGAAAATGGAGAATGAGTGGAGCAGCCGTCTGATTTCTGCGCTGGATATCGCTGTCATCTTATGGAATCAATTTTGTGCCAAAATGTTCATACAATACTTTTGAAATATCAAACAAAAACGACAAATCAAAATACAAAAAAAGAAAAAAAAGTCAATTTTTTTAGACTGGCAAACAAATTATTCGTGTAATCGTGCAAAAATATCAGTCTATTACTCTTCAGAAACCTTTTATTTTTGTTCCGTGTCTTTCTCAGTTTTGCTTGACATAATTTATTTTGGTTGCGATTCCAGCTTTCTCGTTTGCACTCCCTGACTTTTTGCTTGCAGTTTTGGCACAAACTTCACGTGTGGGTGGGCTGTCCAGGAATGCATTCCCATTGGGTAACTTGTGTTTGACTGACAGCTACGCTTAGCCATTCCCTACTCGGATTCTGGCAGACTGTTTGACGAGTGACCGATCCATTGACGGTAAACAAGGGTCGAGTGGACTTCAGTGGCGACTATGATATTGAATTTACACTTTGTTGAATTAATTCAATATCATAGTCGCCACTGAAGTCCACTCGATCCTTATTTACCGTCAATGGATCGGTCACTCGTCAAACAGTCCGCCAGAATCCGAGTAGGGAATGGCTGAGCGTAGCTGTCAGTCAAACACAAGTTAGCCAATGAGAATGCATTCCTGGACAGCCCACCCACATGTGAAGTTTGTGCCAAAACTGCAAGCAAAAAGTCAGGGAGCGCAAACGAGAAAGCTGGAATCGCAACCAAAATAAATTACGTCAAGCAAAACTGAGAAAGACGCGGAACAAAAATAAAAGGTTTCTGAAGAGTAATAGACTGATATTTTGCATGATTACACAAATAATTTGTTTGCCAGTCTAAAAAAATTGACTTTTTTTTCTTTTTTTGTATTTTGATTTGTCGTTTTTGTTTGATATTTCAAAAGTATTGTATGAACATTTTGGCACAAAATTGATTCCATACTATCTCACCCTTATGTGGAAGAAGCGAATGAACTGAGAACTGAATGAATAACTGAAAGTCAGATTGTTTCAAAACAATTGGCCACAAGATCGCCCTTCAAGAAGCGAGAACGCATACAGGTAAGAATCCGACTCTCATTTGGATAAAAAAAAAACTTATTGTTTTCCTGCATTTAGATTAATACATGTAACTTGTATTGTGTGTATAAGATTATTTAATTTGCTTCAGAATGTGATTGTCTCAGTTCATCTGATTATTTAATTAGCCTTTTACGTTTTATCAGTGAAAACGCATGCATGTACATGTATGTTGCATAAGTTATAACACCTATTCTGTTTTAATGAGAGTCAACCCACAATCAATGAAGTCAAATCAGTCTTAGTTGAGCAAGTTGGTCACGGTATTTCTTACTTTCACCATACATTTTTATTAATATGACTTTGGTCTATAGCTGTAAAAGGCCTCGGCCTTAAAACCGGTTACCGCTGTGATGTCACACACTCAGGGTTGGCTGGCTCAGCAGGGCAGTTCGAATGCCAACTTTGCGGTTGATTTTAACTCTCAAAAATATATATTTTTATTCCCATTTATGCAGCATACAAGAGTCAAGGATGGAGATACTACCCACTGAGAAATTAATTTAAAAATAAAGGCTCTGCGTATCTCCTTTAAATTTAGAAATCCTGAAAGCAGCTGCCAAGCTGTCTTTTAGTGTGAGTGTATGGGTGTGTGTGTGTGTGGGAGGGTGTCTTATTAAGCTAATGATGTATTGCATTGCTCATTCCTAATAGTGTCATGATCATACATACATTTTAGCCATGCCATCTAATATCATGACCAGCTGCCACTGTGCATTATATCGTATTTCAATAACGTTTCCTTCTAGGCCATAATCAGCTCCTACTGAGAGGAAGGAACAGCTTTTAAGAAGAGAGGTTAGCGTTCACTAATCATTGGTAAAACCATTCAGGATGAGGCAGTTCAGTTAGGCTGTGTCTTGAATAAATAGATGTAGCCATTTTCAAAAACCAGTAGGCAGAAATTGATTTTGAGCCCATATTACTTTCCCAAATGTCCTCTTGTCAATCTAATGAGCAGGTGCCATTAAAGCTTCTGAAACTGCCATAAATTAAGTCAGTGAATGTCTATGTCAGGCTGATACTTCATAAAAACAAGTCATTTTGCAGGTTAAGAGGTAAGTGCACTCCGGAATCACATCCATTAAGTGCTAAATTATGAATTTGATGGGAGATGCCTCCGGGGGCTGGAATGCATTAAAAATCCAACAATGTCTCCCATTAACGAGCAGTCATTAAAAACCAAAGAGATAATATACTCAGCTCCTGGTGACTACACAGTTTTGTTCACAATGGCTACTGCATCAAAAAACAAGATTTTTTTTTTAAATCACTGTTCCTTTCTCTACAGTACTAATGCATTCGGACATAGCGCATTTGAATTTCCAAGGCTAGCAGAGCTGCATGTGTTCATACTATCATCATTTGCATAAAGGACATAGGGAGGCAATCACAGCTGCTAATCAGAACTGATGGCAAAACATGAAGGTCAGCTAACTTGTTTTGAGATGTACTTTCTCTGGACTTGGAGACAACTTTCATGAAGGGTAGTAATGTGAAAGAATAAACCGATGTTAACTGCACAAACAAAAGCTGTGTAAATACAACAGCACGCATAAACTGTCTGTACAGAATGGAAAAGAAACGAGACCCTCAATGATGGCGTAGCTCACTCCGGCCCTGTACAGTCCAGAAGGAATGATTTAAAGTGGGCCACTTTGCACAATAAGTGTTGCAAGCTATATACACTACAGTGGCGCTTGAAAGTTTGTGAACCCTTTATAATTTTCTATATTTCTTCATAAATATGACCTAAAACATCATCAGATTTTCACACAAGTCCTAAAAGTAGATAAAGAGAACCCAGTTAAACAAATGAGACAAAAATATTATACTTGGTCATTTATTTATCAAGGAAAATGATCCAATATTACATATCTGTGAGTGGCAAAAGTATGTGAACCTCTAGGATTAGCAGTTAATTTGAAAGTGAAATTAGAGTCAGGTGTTTTCAATCAGTGGGATGACAATCAGGTGTGAGTGGGCATCCTGTTTTATTTAAAGAACAGGGATCTATCAAAGTCTGATCTTCACAACACATGTTTGTGGAAGTGTATCATGGCATGAACAAAGGAGATTTCTAAGGACCTCAGAAAAAGCGTTGTTGATGCTCATCAGGCTGGAAAAGGTTACAAAACCATCACTAAAGAGTTTGGACTCCACCAATCCACAGTCAGACAGATTGTGTACAAATGGAGGAAATTCAAGACCATTGTTACCCTCCCCAGGAGTGGCAGACCAACAAAGATCACTCCAAGAGCAAGGCGTGTAATAGAGATCTTGTAGTCACGTGACCGGAAAGTACATAGCCGCCATCTTGTCGGTAAAAAACACAGCTGAATACTGCTGCACTCGTGTACAGAATGGCTCAATTTCAACCGATGGACTACACGGCTCATTTTTCTAATGAACAGATAACTAGATATATGTCTAAAATAAACGATCTACAGATTAGTGACCCTTATGGCTTACCGGACGGAGTTTTCACAACCGTGTCAGTGGATATTGAACTGCCAGAGGTGGAATACCCAGACGTGTATAATTACCTCATTAACTTTCCCTTGCTGTTCAGTGGTGAAGCACTGCGTGCTTATAAATCTCTGGACAGTTGTCTTTACAGAAATTCAGGATTTGTCAACCCCCCTCAGATGTGGCATCTTGTAAACAAGAAAATAACAATCCTCATTGGACGGGTAAGTCACTTAAGTATTGATTATAGCACTGACCAGCCGATAATAGAATAGAATAGAATAGAATAAGGTAATTCCAGCTGTAATTCCAAATCGTCCGTCTTGTTTACATGGATCTGGCGTTGGAGAGGTAGAGGCTTAGCAGTGGAGATTTGAGTGGCTGTTTTCTGAGCTTAGTCAACAGGCTGGCTCTGCAGCCTCGCTTTTGCTTCCGCTCCCGGCGCCGCCTCCTTCGCTTTGCTTCCGCTAATAATCCACGGAGACCCCGCTGGTCTCGCTATCTCGTCCGGAATGTTGTGCATGCCATGGAAATCGCTACAAACCGTCATTTTCTGCTGGAAACCAATGTCCAGTAAGTCCATACGGTTGTAGTGGATATTGAAGTCCGATACAGACGAACAACACGCAAAAATACACACAAAAAACATAAAAAACGTGCACAGGTAGGGAGAGCTTGTAGCCGCAGCCGTTGTAGTAGAATTGTATATAGTAGGGTTTTCCAGAAGAAAAGGTAGAAGTAGAAGCAGAAGTAGAACCAGAAGTAGAAGTAGAAGGCGGAATATGGCGTTTGGCCGACAAGATGGCGTCTGTCACAAACTGGATCGGCTGTGACGTCACATGCAAGTGCTCCATAGTCAGCGAAGTCACAAAGGACCCCAGGGTAACTTCTGAGCACTGTAGATGATATGTTCAAACTCTTTGCAATTTTACATGTGGTTTGGCATTGTCATGTTGGAAAACGCAAGGTCTTCCCTGAAAGAGACGTTGTCTGGATGGGAGCATATGTTGCCCTAGAACCTGGATATACCTTTCAGCATTGATGGTGTCTTTCCAGATGTGTAAGCTGCCCATGCCACATGCACTAATGCAACCCCATACCATCAGAGATGCAGGCTTCTGAACTGAGCGCTGGTAACAACTTGGGTCGTCCTTCTCCTCTTTAGTCCGAATGACATGGCGTCCCTGATTTCCATAAAGAACTTCAAATTTTGATTCGTCTGACCACAGAACAGTTTTCCACTTTGCCACGGTCCATTTTAAATGAGCCTTGGCCCAGAGAAGATGTCTGCGCTTCTGGATCATGTTTAGATACAGCTTCTTCTTTGAACTATAGAGTTTTAGCTGGCAACGGCGGATGGCACGGTGAATTGTGTTCACAGATAATGTTCTCTGGAAATATTCCTGAGCCCATTTTGTGATTTCCAATACCTGCATGCCTGTATGTGATGCAGTGCCATCTAAGGGCCCGAAGATCATGGGCACCCAGTATGGTTTTCCGGCCTTGACCCTTATGCACAGAGATTCTTCCAGATTCTCTGAATCTTTTGATGATATTATGCACTGTAGATGATATGTTCAAACTCTTTGCAATTTTACACTGTCAAACTCCTTTCTCATATTGCTCCACTATTTGTCGGCGCAGAATTAGGGGCATTGGTGATCCTCTTCCCATCTTTACTTCTGAGAGCCGCTGCCACTCCAAGATGCTCTTTTTTACCCAGTCATGTTAATGACCTATTGCCAATTGACCTAATGAGTTACAATTTGGTCCTCCAGCTGTTCCTTTTTTGTACCTTTAACTTTTCCAGCCTCTTATTGCCCCGTCCCAACTTTTTTGAGATGTGTTGCTGTCATGAAATTTCAAATGAGTCAATATTTGGCATGAAATTTCAAAATGTCTCACTTTCGACATTTGATATGTTGTCTATGTTCTATTGTGAATACAATATCAGTTTTTGAGATTTGTAAATTATTGCATTCCGTTTTTATTTACAATTTGTACTTTGTCCCAACTTTTTTGGAATCGGGGTTGTAATTAAGCAAAGTTGGGTAGAAGTTATATGCAGCCACGGTACCCCTAACCTTCATGCCAGAAAGAATCAAAATTGGTGAAGAATTGAGGGAGAAGAAGCAATTTGTGTGGAAGCTGCTCGTTAGGGATTAATTACTCCATATCTTCATTATTAATTGCAATTATGCAAATTCGGTTAGATGCTGTATGCACCCCAGACAGCCCTACCTTCCTGCCAAAAAGAATAAAAATCGGTGAAGAATTGAGAGAGAAGAACCGATTTTTGTGAAATGTGGATGATGCCCAACGGACGAACAATACATGATGGCATAAGCTGTCAGCCGGATGAGCTAATAATAATGGTGTCCAAAATGTGTCCTTTTTATGGTTCATACCTTTATTCCTACCTTCATTGTGCTACGTGTTTCAATGGTAATGCATAACAAACTCTTCATCATGAGTTTTAAATAAGTCAACTCAGTGTCTTGGTTTGTGTGCTGCAGACTCATTTCACATTCCTGCTTGGTGAGGGGCCTGTCCACAACAGGAAGTTACATGGTCATGCAGGTCTTAACCTGCCTACTACACGTTGATGTGTTTTGCCTTGAGGGTTCATCCTGCAGCATAAAACCCAGCTACAATATTAATATTTATACACCAGCCAATTCTCAAGCGTTCAGTTAAATTCAGATCTGAAAGGCATATTACTCAAAGTGCTTATTCCTCATATTACTACTGTTTCATTCATAAAATTTCATTAACCCGACATGATTCAAGTTGAGTTAACCTAGATTCCAATATTGTAAATGAATAACTTTTTTAAAGCTGACTTTTCACCTCATGTAAGAAAAACAGTCAGGAAATACCCTGTTCAAATAGTACTCTTTGGCCTACCACAGAAGCTACCAGACAATTGAAATGCCGGAAAGAGACTTTCAAACATCCTCAGCTATGGAACTGCACACCTGGAACAGGTGTGTCTGCTCCAAACTGCAGCGGCAATCTGTGGTGGCTTGCACATTCAAAGCAAAACGACATCAAAGTTTGCTCCACCTGCAGCCTTTTGTCCTCTTTCTTGGCCAAACACAAGCAAGCCTAAATATGGGATACGCCATATTTAGGCTTTTGCCTACAGTTCAGTGTTGATCCTGTATAGAATCATGTAGCAAAGCATTTACAGCATGCGTAAAATGCTGTAACATGTACTTAAAAAAAAAACGCACTGGGAATATGCCTGCAATGTCAAGAGCTACACTTCCAGACCAATTACGCTTTTGATGTTTGGTGACAGGTATCAGCTGAATATTTGCCATGAACAAAAAGCAAAGTGGTTTTTCCCCAAACCAGTTTCTAGCTTGATAGCTCAAGGTGATTGATTTATAGACATCAGTCTACGAAATATTTTTCTCCAAATTGAATCGCATATCATACTTGCAATTGTATATCATGTAAAAAGGTGTGTTGTCAAAATTTTCCACATCACCAATTATTTAACTGTGACTGCATATGGTAAAAAAAGCAACTTAATGAGTCTGTGACACAAATGCCTTAAGAGTCTCTCTGTGTACAGACTCTGTTTCAGCCATGTGTAACACTGAAACGACACACAAGAAATCAAATTTTGCTATCAGATTTAGATAAATTATTCCTTTCCTTATGAAGGGAATTTCTAAAATAAAATGTCAACAGTCGGTAGAAGAGACTTCTGAAGATTAGTTTGGGATAAGAAACACGCTTTCAGCATTTATTCTAAGAATTGGCTTTATTTCCTCAACCCTGACACACCCTAAGCAGGATTATGAGCTCTCAAAATCATACTGAAGCTCCTTTGTTCTCAGCAGCTGAATAAAGCCAATAAATAAGTTGTTATAAGATAACATGAAAGACAATGAGCATAATTCTTACCCTCTCCACCTAAAAAGAATAAAGCAGTGAGCTGCACAGAGCGGGTAATTAATGCATAACACCAAATTACTGTAAATCAAAATGGACACGACTGCTCTGGTCACTCCACTCCCACAAAATGTAAATGAACCTGATGGCATATTTCAGACTAAGAACCTGCAGCTGCATGAGGCATAGTCACTCATATGACACTCAGGATCCTCAAATACAAGAAATAAACAACACAGAAGGGATAAGACCCTCTCTATGGAGGTGTATGCACTTGTGCTAAATTCAAGAAAATAACTCACTTGGAGATACATGAACGGGTTAAGAAAAACCCATCGGGCTATGCAGCCCACAGGGGTAAAGTGCATAACAAAAGGAAGGGAACAACTTGACTCATTGTCCAAACCAGGGTGGACCACCAGGAACACTGGAGTTTCTAGCAAGCACCTTACATGCATTTCAATAGGAGTCATTCCTGCATTGCGAGAGGGATCGAGCTGTCCTTCTGTCGGTCATAAAAAGCAACACGTCTCCTCCTTTTTGAACGGAGAAACAATTGTTCTCTTGTTTTTGTTTGATAACAGATAAAGTGGCTCTTATGAAGAGGTGCAGTAATAGGAAAGAACTTTGTTAGCAGGCTAGGGAGCGAGAAGAAATTCTTCAGAGATCTTATTTCTGAGTGAGCAGAACACGCTTCATACAGGGGATACTGGACAGTTTTAAATTCAGCCCATGTTTACATTAGACCGTATCAGCGGATCATCAGATTAACGTTTTTAAAACGATTAGAGTGCACACAGCAACACCAATACACGATTCGCGTGCACACAACAATACCAATACGCGGATACGCTCGGCACCGCAGGCATCCTGCGCTCCAAATCACTCCGCCCTGAACAGCGAGTGCCCTCTGGAGGGTGCGCACTCCGGCCCTGCGCAGCTCACAGAGCGCGCGAGTGAAGCACACTAGCAGTGTTTTCGGGACTGAGCCGCTGTGTGTGTGATCCCAGCGCATATCACTTAACACTTGCAAGTGGAAGGATGGCAAGCCTAAAGACAATCATAACTACACAATGGGCAGTATTTGCATCAGTATTTGCAGTATTTTCATACTTTTATACTCTTTAATGAAAGGTGATACAAGGCGGAAGTCCGCGCCGTTTTTCAGCAGTCGTGTCACATGACCAACGCCAGCGAATCAGGAAGGTGGATGTCACAGTGACGTTGTCCAATGAGGACGCCAGCTAGAGCTCAGCACAACGTATTCGCGTATTCTCAATGTTTACACAGCACCAGACCAGACACGATCTGGATTGAATACGTGGACGCTGGCGGATTCCCATTTCCAGGTGGTTTAATGTAAACGGACAGTGCATCCGCGAAGAAAACGAGACAGATACGGTCTAATGTAAACGTAGCCTCAATTATTGAAAAACATTCTAAGGGGGCATTGTGGCTCAGGTGGATAAGGCGCCATACCATAAATCCGGGGATCCGGGTTCGATTCCAACCCAAGGTCATTTCCCGATCCCTCCCTCCCTCTCCTGCTCATTTCCTGTCTCTACACTGTCCTATCCAAATAAAGGTGAAAAAAGCCCAAAAAATATCTTTAAAGAAAAACATTCTAAGACAATATCATTCGTTAATAACTGAAAATGCTCAACACTTATTTCTTATAATGTACTATTGATTTCATTTTGTGTTGTGAGCCAGAAATATTTTAAGAAATGAAGTCAAAATAACTAAGCAAAAGATTATAACTTGATCTACTCATTGAAGAGTAGAAAATAAACTTTTTTAAAAAGCTGCTGATAAAAACAAAGTTTTTAAATCACCAACACAATTAAATATCTGAACATTTTCCAGAATTCATGTCAATGCTCAAGGATGTGTGCATAAGACTTGGTTTCAGAAGGGGATGTTCAAATGAAAACAAACCAAAGGAAGCCCACCAGCTAAACAAGTTAGACCAGGTGCGGCTCTGTCAGCGGTGTGTACATGTGTGTGCCTGCGTATTTGTGTGTGGGTGTTTGTGTGTGTATGTGACCTGAGGGGGTGGGGGATGACAGAAGTGCAACAAGAAGAAAAAACAGATGCCTCACTAACGCGACTTTTCTGTGACTCCCTGTTTTGCTTGGCAAGTGTTGCAGTCTGAAAAGGGAAGTTGTTAAAGTTAAAAGATAAGGGCCACAAATAACCAACAAAATCAGCTCTTCACTTGATACTCAAATGTGAATAAACAGATAAGCAAAGTATATGGAGAACTGTATAATGATAACAGAATAGTAATTACTATCATTATACAGTGATAAGTAATTAGTTATCATTATACAGTTCTCCATATACTTTGCTTATTCTACTTGTATTTACCACATTCTGTACGAGTCTGCTTATCAGATTAAGTTTAGTGCATTGCCTCCCTCAGCGCCCCGGCCGTGCTGTGGGCTGTAGGCACCGAGGTCACGTAACATGTTCATACTGTGCCCTTGCAGGACATGCTGTCGATCTTTCAGCACAAAACACACTGTTATCAAAGCAACATCTTCCTGCGCCTGTATAAGACCATGAAACACCACTAAGAGAACACTAATGATGAAGATGTAAAACTGAATCTTCAGCACACAAGCTAATCTCAGCATGAACCATTCTGTCACCTGGTAAAGTCTGTATTCACATGCAAGCCTGAGGGAAAGAAACCAATGCCTCTCACCCCCAACCCCCTCTTCACACTACTATCTCTCTCTCTCTCTCTCTCTCTCTCTCTCTCTCTCACACACACACACATTCCTAAAAAAAAATAAAACGAACAACAACAACAACAACAACAACAACTTATCAATGGCACAAAATAACACTGTATCACCTCTTTCCTGTAACAGGTGAAGACTTTTCAGATTTTAAAGAGTATGTGTACGCTCACCACACCCATATTTGACATGAAGATGGTTTTCAATTAAGCTCTATCACTTAACTTTGTCTCTTATCAGAAAAAAATGGCTATAAATATCCTGGAACCTTCAAGCCACAGAGCACATCTTGACATTTCTTCAATTTTTACATATACAGAGGGTTTGTGTAAGTCCATTTGGCAAAATCAACATTGTAAAAGCTAATTCAGTACTCTAAGGAATAATGCGGTACTGAGTTCATTCTGAATTCTGAGTTAATTCAGAACTGTAAGAACTGCTTCATTCGCTGCAAGAATTATCAAAAGTTATGAGTTAATTCAGTACTCTAAGGAATAATGCAGTACTGAGTTCATTCTGAATTCTGAGTTAATTCAGAACTGTAAGAACTGCTTCATTCGCTGCAAGAATTATCAAGTTATAAGAGTTAATTCAGTACTCTAAGGAATAATTAAGTACTGCAAGGGCTAATTAATTACTGTATCCATTAAGAATTGTAAGAGTTAGTTCAATAGTGTAAGGACTACTTTATTAGTCCTAAGAGTTAATTCAGTACTCTAAGATGCTGAATTAGTTACCTAATGCCTAATACACCTCGGATGAAAAGTAATTCAGCATTTTGCTGTCTTGGTTTCTCCTTAATCTTGTTACTTAATTGAGTCAGCATCAGACTGTTAATTACACTCTGGTCATAGCTGTTAAAAGGCGTATATATTTTTGCTGGTAATAAACAGACAACTGCATTGGGCATTACCTTGATCCAGCAGGGACATGATGAGGACGCACGCAGAAAAGGCAATCACATGCATTCTTGAAAAACAATCAGTTTTCAGCCTCTTCATGAGCAAAAAGTCTCGACTTTCTGAAATAAGTCCTCGGTTTCTGAAGCAGCGAGCAGTGTGATCCACAGCTGAATTTAAACCGGTAGAAGCTTTACCACGTGCGCCTCCAGTTCAAGCCTCAGCACTCCTGAAGGCGCGTGAAACCCCGCCCAAAACCAGTGTCGCCACGCCCACTTCCTGGACAACCTTTTCAAACTAGCTGTTGGTGGTTGGACATTTACTATGGCTGCTGTTGAAATGCCTTTTTTTTGTTGTTTGTTTTGTTTTCGTAACTCTTTCAATGTTGAATTAGCAGGTTCTGTTTTTTGAAGTCACTTTTAAAGTCTTCAAACTGTCCTACTAAACTCAAAGCACTGTTGGCTAGGCCTTATTACTGTCTACAGGCTAAGGCTACATAACATTTTGTGCATTGTTAAATTTCATTAAACAGTAAGCCACCCTGACTGAAAAATCTTCTATCTTATTTTCATACTATGTTCATGCTCATAATAATGTTGTGACAGTATTTATACGCTCTGCATATTAGACCAATCTATCTATCTATCTATCTATCTATCTATCTATCTATCTATCTATCTATCTATCTATCTATCTATCTATCTATCTATCTATCTATCTATCTATCTATCATAAGGCATTACATCAAATTACCAATAACCAATACCATCAGTGTATCTATTGTTTCTTATCACAGTATAATATTATACCTGTATATAATCACACCCCTGATGTAATACACTATAATTACATTGACATAAGATCAAAGAATCTTAATATCTCACCAGGGACTACAGCCCTTCTCACTTGTTCACTTTCTCCTTTGTATTTACATTTTATAGCCGTTATTACCCCACAGTGTCCCTGCTGCTGCACTACTCTCTCATGTCATTCACATTTGCATTGTCCTTCCCAGCACCTCCTGACGATGAGCCTGAAAGCTCTCGCTTTTAAACAGAATGAGAACCCACAGCAGTGCTGCAAAATATAAGAATCTTTACTTGTTTCTGAAGCATATATATGTGTGTGTTATATTTATGCTTCAAAAACAAGTAAAGATTCTCATATATATATATATATATATATATATATATATATATATATATATATATATATATGATAAATTTTATAGTTATTAATCCAATATTAAACACCGACACCTCCATATACAGTGGGGCAAAAAAGTATTTAGTCAGTCACCAATTGTGCAAGTTCTCCCACTTAAAAAGATGAGAGAGGCCTGTAATTTTCATCATAGGTACACTTCAACTATGAGAGACAAAATGAGAAAAAAAAATCCAGAAAATCACATTGTCTGATTTTTAAAGAATTTATTTGCAAATTATGGTGGAAAATAAGTATTTGGTCAATAACAAAAGTTCATCTCAATACTTTGTTATATACCCTTTGTTGGCAGTGACAGAGGTCAAATGTTTTCTGTAAGTCTTCACAAGGTTTTCACACACTGTTGCTGGTATTTTGGCCCATTCCTCCATGCAGATCTCCTCTAGAGCAGTGATGTTTTGGGGCTGTCACTGGGCAACACGGACTTTCAATTCCCTCCAAAGATTTTCTATGGGGTTGAGATCTGGAGACTGACTAGGCCACTCCAGGACCTTGAAATGCTTCTTACGAAGCCACTCCTTCGTTGCCCGGGCGGTGTGTTTGGGATCATTGTCATGCTGAAAGACCCAGCCACGTTTCATCTTCAATGCCCTTGCTGATGGAAGGAGGTTTTCACTCAAAATCTCATGATACATGGCCCCATTCGTTCTTTCCTTTACATGGATCAGTCGTCCTGGTCCCTTTGCAGAAAAACAGCCCCAAAGCATGATGTTTCCACCCCCATGCTTCACAGTAGGGATGGTGTTCTTTGGATGCAACTCGGCATTCTTTCTCCTCCTAACACAACAAGTTGAGTTTTTACCAAAAAGTTCTTTTTGGGTTTCATCTGACCATATGACATTCTCCCAATCCTCTTCTGGATCATCCAAATGCTCTCTAGCAAACTTCAGATGGGCCTGGACATGTACTGGCTTAAGCAGGGGGACACGTCCGGCACTGCAGGATTTGAGTCCCTGGCGACGTAGTGTGTTACTGATGGTAGCCTTTGTTACTTTGGTCCCAGCTCTCTGCAGGTCATTCACTAGGTCCCCCCGTGTGGTTCTGGGATTTTTGCTCACCGTTCTTGTGATCATTTTGACCCCACGGGGTGAGATCTTGCATGGAGCCCCAGATCGAGGGAGATTATCAGTGGTCTTGTATGTCTTCCATTTTCTAATAATTGTTCCCACAGTTGATTTCTTCACACCAAGCTGCTTACCTATTGCAGATTCAGTCTTCCCAGCCTGGTGCAGGTCTACAATTTTGTTTCTGGTGTCCTTTGACAGCTCTTTGGTCTTGGCCATAGTGGAGTTTGGAGTGTGACTGTTTGAGGTTGTGGACAGGTGTCTTTTATACTGATAACGAGTTCAAACAGGTGCCATTAATACAGGTAATGAGTGGAGGACAGAGGAGCCTCTTAAAGAAGAAGTTACAGGTCTGTGAGAGCCAGAAATTTTGCTTGTTTGTAGGTGACCAAATACTTATTTTACAGAGGAATTTACCAGTTAATTCATTAAAAATCCTACAATGTGATTTCCTGGATTCTTTCCCCCATTCTGTCTCTCATAGTTGAAGTGTACCTATGATGAAAATTACAGACCTCTGTCGTCGTTTTAAGTGGGAGAACTTGCACAATTGGTGGCTGACTAAATATTTTTTTGCCCCACTGTATTTACTTGGCATGCATTTCTGATTAGTGTGGTTTGGGTAGATAGATCACCTTTTTGCACAGTCAGACAATCTAACCAGATTTTAAAAGAAGTATAATGTCTTTAAAAATTTTAGAAGTTGGAAATAACCTGTCACATATTTTGAGATGAGGCAGAGCTGAAATCTCAGTTTGTACCAATTTAAAAGCAAAACACAAAGAGGACCATCAACAATCCTTGAAAGGTTTAATATGTGATCTATTACATCTTAAAAGCTAAGAAACATTAAGACAACAGGTTGTATCTTCTGTAATACTGATATTGCAACAACAGAGATTTTTAACTATGATATTCTTGCAATTTACTGTTCAACATTGTAGAATATTCTAATTGTTATTATTGGATTTAGCATCCAAATACTGATTCAATATACCAGTACAATTGACACATTCATGCATGAAATATTTCACTGGTGTTTGGCTAATAATTTTTGACCACACTGAGTATTATTTACAAGTTAATATACAACTTTAAAAACATCTAACTCATAATTTGTATATAATAGCACCAAATTTAAACATCTGTTACTAGAAACAATGTAATTACATCCAAAAATTGGAGAACATAAAGATTTTAAAATATTAAATACTCTAAAGAGTTTTGAAAGAAATCTGTGGAGACTTTGTTTTCAAGTGTACTCCAGAGGACATTAAATGACTCATGCCACAGAGAATGAATGGTGAGGTTTGGCTGTACAGAAGACAGCAGAGACTGCATTATGTTCAAAGTAGAATAGAAAAGAGCAAAGAGCAGAGGAGGAATCTAACATACAGTCATGCTTTAGACTGGCAGGAGGTGCAAATGCCCTTAATGGCTTGCCCAGTGTCAGTCAATGGCCAAATCGCCAATGTGTGAATGCTTCATTAGTTCTCATTACCAGGGGCTTATTACTTTAAGCCCACTAAAACTGAAGGTTTACTTTTAACAAGAACCTGTAAATGCACTACATTTCTAATCTACAACTCCAGTTCCAAAAAAGCTGGGAAGCTGTGAAAAATGTGAATAATAATAGAATGCAATGATTTGCAAATCATGGAAACCCTGCATTTAATTGAAAATAATACAAAGACAACATATCAAATGTTGAAACTGAGAATTTTTTTTCTGAAAATTATATGCTCATTTTGAATTTGATGCCAGCAACACATTTCAAAAAAGTTGGTACAGGAGCATGTTTACCACTGTGCTGCATCACCTCTACTTATATCAACACTGTAAATGTTTGGGAACTGAGGAGACCAACTGCTGTAGTTTTGAAAGAGAAATGTTGTCCCATTCTTCCCTGATATACAATTTCAGTTGCTCAACAGTTCGGGGTCTCCTTTGTTGTATTTTGTGCTTCATAATGCACCAGATGTTTTCAATGGGAGACAGGTCCGGACTGCAGGCCAGTTTAGCACCCAGACTCTTTTACTATGGAGCCGTGCAGTTGTAATACTTGCAGAATGTGGTTTGTCATTGCCTTTCTGAAATAAGCAAGACCTTCTATGAAAAGGATGTTGTCTGGATGGCAGCATGTTGCTCCAAAACTTGGAGCAACACGCTGCCAAAACCATTGCACTGACATCACATTTACGTTAGCAACCATCGCTACCCTAGACCTGGGGGATGAGCGAACTTTGTTTACATACTGTTCACAAACTGAAGTCAAGTGAAGATGTCCAGTATCTATTGCTGTTGCCTGGAGAAAACTACAGCTAAAAAAAAAGCTCTACTACTGGATTACTTGGATAATCTTAGTCAGAAAGGAGCAAAAGATGGATATATGCGGAAATTAGAGTTTATTAGTGGTTATGAGCCATACAAAATTTCTCAGAACAACTGGAGTGACAGTGCAGATTTGTAGCCTAGTGTTAGCATTACACAGCTATTTGCATTCCATCATTTATACAGTGATTCTTATTATTGTTAAAACAATATCTGAAGTGATATTATTTGTAAAATAACAAAATATCTTGCTCTAGACTTTCAAACAATACTGTAAGATTTTATTTTAATTTTACCTAATAGTGGATGGTACAATAATTGCAAATGCTAACAGAATTGGTACATTCACAACTATAATCACCTTGTAATAATAATTTCAATAACCAGTTAATGTTTAGTTCCCTCTTCATTTATTCTCTATTCAAAAGCCACAACTGAGTCACACAGGTTGAGAAGTGTGTAACAGACAGTAACAATTTTATCCAAAATAGTTTTTCCCTATCTTAGTTGATTTATTTCCATTTCACATGCATGCAGCTGTTGTAAAGTTCAGTGTGTTTGTGTAGAATACTCTCAAACTATAGGTTCATTACTACACTCTGGCTCCATGGTGACATTTTGCACAGGACTGAGTTACTCTGATAACAGAAACAAAGCTCCAGTGGTCTCTGCGCTTAATCTTTTCTGTTCTTTCAGGATATATCATGCATGTCGCTCCTTGTTGGGTTTTTCACTGAGTTATGTCCGAGTTGTTTGAAACCAATCTGGGTTTTCCGTGTCAAATAAGGAAGCTGCTTCACCTGTAAGAAAATCAAACACTTTCATGAAGATGCTAACTCGAATACGAACAGAAAAAATAAAACAAGATTCTTAAGCAAACTCTTCCATATTCAATTCTGAGTTTCTGTTTTATTTTAAATACAATCATGAATTTCTCTGGAGTTTTCAGGCTTAGCTCCTCTCATCATATTCTCTTTAACCACTCATTTCTTCATTGTTCTTGAAGCATTTGATTCTCTTTGTTAACATTTTTCTTGATAGCGGGGAGACGGTAATACCTTTGATCTATTTCTCGATTTGAACAACCAAAAACAGCGCAAAAATTAACCATACTGAAGACAGATTAAGCCTTGCTTACACAAAAGCTGGTGTCTGTTTGAGCCCCAGGTGTAATTATCACGTGATGCGTGATGTCATGCGCAAGGAGTATATATCATTCAGCTTTAATGGTGCCTTCCCAGATGTGCAAGCTACTGTACCACATGTGCACTAATCCACCCTCATACCATCATAGATGCTGGCTTTTGAACTGTGTGCTGATGATGAGCCAAATGGTCCCTCTCCTCTTGAGCCCGGAGAACGCAGTTCCCATGATTTCCAAAAAGAATTTCAAATATTGATTTGTCAGACCACAGAACAGTTTTCCACTTCACCTCAGTCTATTGTAAATGAGCTTGGGCCCCGAGAAAGTGGTAGTGTTTCTGGATACTGTTTATATATGGTTTTAACTTGAATTTGTGGATGCAGTAACAAACTGTGCTCAGAGATGATGGTTTTCAGAAATGTTCCTGAACCCGTGTAGCGATTTCCACTACAGAGTTGTGTCAAGTCAAGTCTGGTTTATTTGTATAGCGCTTTTAACAACAGACACCATTGCAAAGCAACAGAAAATTAAAGACTTTAAACATAAGCTAATTTTATCCCTAATTTATCCCCAATGAGCAAGCCTGTGGTGATAGTGGCAAGGAAAAAACTCCCTCAGATGACACAAGGAAGAAACCTTGAGAGGAACCAGACTCAAAAGGGAACCCATCTTCATTTGGGTAATAACAGTTAGCATGATTATAAATAACTCACTTCTAAAAATGTGTCCTATATAGTCGCAAAGTATAACTGTGAAACCAGGAAAACAATTATTGTTTTAATATGAAGTCTGTTTTGTTGAAGTGGTAGTGTTTCTGGATACTGTTTATATGTGGTTTTAACTTGAATTTGTGGATGCAGTAACAAACTGTGTTCAGAGATGATGGTTTTCAGAAGTGTTCCTGAACCTGTGTAGTGATTTCCACTACAGAGTTGTGTCAAGTCAAGTCAAGTCTGGTTTATTTGTATAGCACTTTTAACAACAGACACCGTTGCAAAGCAACAGAAAATTAAAGACTTTAAACATAAGCTAATTTTATCCCTAATTTATCCCCAATGAGCAAGCCTGTGGTGACAGTGGCAAGGAAAAAACTCCCTCAGATGACACAAGGAAGAAACCTTGAGAGGAACCAGACTCAAAAGGGAACCCATCTTCATTTGGGTAATAACAGTTAGCATGATTATAAATAACTCACTTCTAGTGTCCTATATAGTCACAAAGTATAACTGTGAAACCAGGAAAATAATTATTGTTTTAATATGAAGTCTGTTTTGTTGAAGTTATACACTGTTTATTGATGGAAACTTGAGTGCAAAACTGTTCATGACAAGTGCAGTCTAAAAGTTAGCAAGTCAACTGTAGTCCTCAGACACAACTGCAAGTGTCCAGAGCCATTTTCCAAGTGTGACTTTCAACTGTCCATATGGGGCTGTCCTCCACAGGAGCAATGAGATGAGACACCATAGACGTAGGGTATCAGGATGGATCAGGCGAGTCCAAGACACAGAAGAGGTCAGCATCTTACTGGTGTCTCAGGATTGACTTGACATGTAACTCGACAGAAAAAGACAGACAGAGGGAAGAGACGGGGGGTGGGGGGGTGTTACAGGTTGTTAGGTATGCCCAGTGTCACCTAATGAGTAAGAACAGTATACATTTTGCACTGAGTGCAAGCAGGGACTCCGGCAAAACTAACTATGACAGCATAACTAAAAGAGGAGAGCCAGAAGGTAACACAAGCATGAGGGAGCCCTGGGACATAAAGCAGCCAGCCACTACACCGTCAACAAACCCGAGTAAGCGAGTGAGGGGGGGTGACAGCATCCATATATTCCAGTTTACCAAAACACGCTATACCTGAGGACTCTTCAGATTTACTCCTTTACCTAATAAAAACTATTAACAAAAGGCTTGACTAAACAGACGTTTTCAGCCTAGACTTAAACACTGAGACTGTGTCTGAGTCCCGAATACTACTTGGAAGGCTGTTTGATAACTGTGGGGCTTTGTAAGAAAAGGCTCTGCCCCTGATGCAGCCTTCACTATATGAGGTACCAACAAATAGCCTGCACTTTTTGATCTAAGTGGGTGTGGCGGGTCATAAAGGACCAGAAATTCGCTCAGGTACTGTAGTGCAAGACCATTTAGTGCTTTAAAAGGTCAATAGTAGTATTTTATAATCAATACGAAATTTGATTGGGAGCCAATGCAGTGTGGATTAGACGGGGTGATGTGGTCATATCTTCTAGTTTTAGTAAGAACTCTTGCTGCTGCATTTTGAATCAACTGGAGCTTGTTTATTCACTTATTGGAACATCCAGACAGTAAGGCATTACAATATTACCTAGAGGTAAGAAAAGCACAAACTAGTTTTTTTTGCATCATGTAGTGACATTACATTTCTTATCTTAGCAATATTTCTGACATGAAAGAAAGCTATCCAGGTAATGTTATCGATATAAGTTTCAAATGAAAGACTGGAGTCAGTGATCACACCGAGGTCTTTTACTGCTGTACGTGAAGAAATAGGAAGGCCATACAGAGTCACTGTGTAATCAGAAAACCTAATTCTAGCTGCATGTGTTCCTAGTACAAGTACTTCTGTCATGTCAGAGTTAAGCAGAAGAAAGTTAATAAGCATCTGGTGTCTAATGTCCTTTACACATTCCTCAATTCTATTAAACTGGTGTCTCTCATCTGGCTTTGCAGAAATATACAAATTACAGCATAATAATTTTTTTTCATGTTTGTTGTTAATTCAGTATTGCCTAAGGGCCCAAAGATCACGGACATCCAGTGTTGGTTTTCAGCCTTGTCCCTTGTTTACAGAGATTTCTTCAGATTCTCCGAGTTTAAAAAAAAAAAAAGATATTATGTACCATAGATGATGTGATCCACAATTTTTTTGCAATTTTACATTGAAGAATGTTATTCTTAAATTGTTGCACTGTTTGTCTATGCAGTCTTTCCAGAGTGGTGAACCTTTCCCCATCTTTACTTCTGAGAGACTCCGCTTCTCTGCGATGCTCTTTTCATACCCAATCATGTTAATGACCTGTTGCCGTTAATGACCTCTCATCTCATCTCATTATCTCTAGCCGCTTTATCCTTCTACAGGGTCGCAGGCAAGCTGGAGCCTATCCCAGCTGACTACGGGTGAAAGGCGGGGTACACCCTGGACAAGTCGCCAAGTCATCACAGGGCTGACACATAGACACAGACAACCATTCACACTCACACCTACGGTCAATTTAGAGTCACCAGTTAACCTAACCTGCATGTCTTTGGACTGTGGGGGAAACCAGAGCACCCGGAGGAAACCCACGCGGACACGGGGAGAACATGCAAACTCCACACAGAAAGGCCCTCGCCGGCCCCGAACCCAGGACCTTCTTGCTGTGAGGCGACAGCGCTAACCACTACACCACCGTGCCGCCCCGTTAATGACCTGTTGCCAATATATATATATATATATATATATATAAAACATTACCCAACATTTCCAGTCTTTTGTTGCTCCTGTCCCAACTGTTTGAAACATGTTGCTGGCATTAAATTCAAAATAAGCAAATATTTTTCAAAAAGCAATAAGATTTCTCAGTTTCAACTGTTGATATGCTGTATTTGTATTATTTTCAATGAAATATCAGGTTTTCATGATTTGCACATCATTGCATTCTGTTTTTATTTTATGTTTTATGCAGCTTCCCAACTTTTTTGGAATTGGGGTTGTGTACAGTTATGACGCAGTATGAGAATTTTTCTAACGTATTATATTTTTGTATGTAGCATTTAAAGATAAAGCCAATTAAATATGTAGCAATTTTCTCACATGCCTATATTTACATTTACAGTGCCCTCCACAATTATTGGCACCCCTTATAAAGGTTAGTAAAAAGGGGTTAGAAAAAATCCACCTTTTGTTGAAGTAGCTTCATCTCACACTGAAAAAAATGAGAAAAACTCAACCTTTAATTGAAATAGATGTATTCAGAGGAAAAACAAATCCCTTGTCAAGAAATACTTATTTTCAGCAAAATCAGCCATACCAAAAGACCTCCTCATAGTGTTTTCTATGATGATGGTATCAGTAAGATAGGCTCATAGTTAAGTTCAGGATAAGTCAGAGGCATATCAAAAGGGTATGTTAATAAATTCAGTAGACAAAGTTTTGAAGTTATATATCAAAGGGCTTTCATGAAAAGTACTCATCAGATTACCAAAGTTTGCAACCCAACCTGTAATGCTTGCTGCCTAGGTTTTATGTTATTTGTTTGAAATGGATACTTGATCAACACTTCACACCTGATACTGTTTGAATTCACTTTCAAAGGATTAACTTTCATGCATTTGCCTATATGAGGCTCTCACATCTGTTCTCATTAGCACTTCTCAACTGTATACTATATTCTCCTCAAATGCACAATTATATAAATTAAATTGCTGAAGGTGTTTATAGTGTCGGATGAATAGATATCAGGTAGTCAGGATGTGATGAAATATCCTTTTGGGACCTTATTATACCATCAGTAAACCAAAAAGGCAATCCAAACCTTCTCTCTGCCTACATTTCTGTAAAATATCTGTCAGTGTCTTGGCTGCATTCCTGAATGTGAAGATTCTTCAGGTCCATTACAAATCAATTTAACATTGAATTAACTGAAATGAGCAATAAAGTAATGATACAAGCCATATTTTATTTGTACTTGCCATGCCATGGTTTTATACAGTGTAACATGCCATAGTTTTATACAGTGTAATTTGAGATCACAGGGTTTTATTAGCAGAACTTTTTTCAACAGTGACACATGAAATAAGGCTTTGCTAGGCTGATTATCCATGTACATTCCCAAGGATCAGAAAAAATGAATCTCTTATTCATGAACTGTCCATCTTTATGTATCATCAGTGTAGATGTATTCAAATCTTTCTATGCAAATTCACATTAGTATTTCAGTGAGCAATGTGTTCAGAGAGACAGACATGACAGGCTTTAAATGACTGTCGGCACCAATGACGAGTCCACTAATTAATAATTAATCTCACAATTTTTTTTTGGGGGGGGGGAGGGGTTTGCAACTAATTTGGATCAACATGCTTAGAGTAAGCACAGGGTGTTTAATTTATGTGTTTATGTGTTAATGTATGTATTAATAATGTGTTCATATTTGCACTTGATGTTTACCATTAATTCACATCAAATTTATTGTCACAAAACATACACAGTGGCATACCATATATTGAAATAGTGAGCTGATAGACAGTGGAGTCACACAGCCTGAGCATAAAGCACAGCAAAACTGACAATAAAGACAATGGCAGTCAGTGACAGGAATGCAACATTTTATTGCTGATGATATAGAAAAGAAGTTACAATACACAGATACAGTACACTGTATATAGAATAGAAGATACAGTACACTGTTGGTGTGATTTATATAGACTGAAACTGGATATGAGACGACATTGTAATATCTGTCAGATGAGCCTTTCTCATGTTAGCGAATTATTAACCCTATATTTAAGAGTTCATATTTGCCATAGTTACTCTGAGATCCATAATAAAATTTTAACAAATTATGTTTAACAGTGGGTGACACAGTGGCATAGTGGGTAACTGTGGACGTGGGGGCGTGGCTGAGCATCAATCTGTGAATGGAGGGCGGAGTCAGAGAAGGTGAGTGGTCATGTCACTACACCTGTTATCAATTAACATGCGTTTGTGTGTCTCCTTCAGTGCCTGCGCCTGATTAAAAGGAGGGTGAGAAGGGGAGGATGGCACTGAGATCTTGCTTCTAGCCTGTGTGTGTATATGTGTGTGCGTCTGTGAGAGAGAGTGTGTCTAAGTTGTGTGCTGTAAAGCAGCAATAAAATCGAGAACGAACCGCAAACAACCACCTACTGTGCTTCTGTGCTCCACCCACACCCGAGTCCTCCTACAGTGGCACTGAAACCTGGGACGAGTACAGAAGGGAACAGCCCCATGGAGTTCTCACTGTTTAAGGAGCTGATACATGCCCTCGCCACAGCCCAGCAGAACCAGCACCAAGTGCTGGTCGCCCTCCGGAAGGAGCAGGAGCAACAATTTGAAGCCTTGGTGCTGGCCCAACAGGAGGACCACCAGGTGTTCTGGCACCTGCTCGCATCGGCGGGGCCCACGACCGCCACCGGAGCAGACCTTCCCCACCTCACTTTAATGAAGATGGGTCCGCAAGATGACCCGGAAGCCTTCCTCGCGCTCTTCGAGCAGACAGCGGAGGCATGGGGTTATTTATAAATAATCTTTGTTAAACCTGAATATTTTAAATTCATTTAAACAACTTTTGAATATGGGAGCAAACTATTTTTTTATTCACTGGAATGAAAACAAATACATTCAATGAACAACAGCTTTGTTTAACTTTTTTCAGTGTACATTAAGTAATAAAACCAATGTATTTGGGGGCACCATGGCTCAGTCAACTAAGGCGCCATACCATAAGTCCGGGGACCCGGGTTCGATTCCGACCCAAAGTCATTTCCTGATCCCTCCCTGTCTCTCTCTCTCCAGCTCATTTCCTGTCTCTACACTGTCCTATCCAATAAAGGTGAAAAAAAACCCCAATGTATTTATTTTAATTTAGGAAAATCTGAAATAATTGCTTTGATTCAACCATCAGAAATTGGTTTACATGAAGTTAAATATTTCAGGTCAAATCAAATGAATTATTTATATTGTATAATACTACAATATTAGGTGTGATCGATTACCTCAATGTTTTAAATTTGAGCCAGTGTTTAATTTTTTTCAGTGCACATGGTGGCAGTTCCGACGGCAGAATGGTGTCTCCTCTTCTCTTCTCTCTTCTCCTCTCTCTTCTCCCTTTCCCTCTGTTTCCCATCCTCGCCCCATTCCCCCACTGCGGAGGCGGGGGCCAGCTCCCCCCCAGCTGGCCCAGTGCACCCGTGGTGTCCTCCCATTTCCCCCTTCCTTGTCTGTGTCTCCTCCCCCTCAGGTGAGTGATGCCCGTAACACCGGTGCAGAGGGAGAGCCTGGGCCAGTGTGCTGGCGCTGCGGGGAGCCAGGACATCTCCAACATCAGTGCTCCATGATGGAGGTGGGCGTGGTGGTCCAGGTCCCCGATGCGCCAGAAACCGCCCTCGACCGGGCCGGAGCGTATCGAATACCAATAAGTGTCCAAGGGGATACGTATCAGGCTTTGGTGGATTCCGGCTGTAACCAGACCTCAATCCACCAAAGCCTGGTGCAAAGTGAGGCATTGGGGACAGCACGAATGGTAAAGGTGTTGTGTGTGCACGGGGATGTTCACAACTACCCTTTGGTGTCCCGTCCACATTCTATTTCGAGGGAAAAAATATAGTGTAAAGGCGGCGGTTAATCCTCATCTCACCCACTCGCTAATTTTGGGGACTGATTGGCCGGGGTTTAAGGAATTAATGACGCACATAGTGAAGAGTGGGTCCTGCCGTAATTTAGCTAGGGAAAGCCCCGGAGTAGCATTGGCAGGGGAAGCTGTCACAGAGCCGTCTACGTCAGCACCATGTCAGGGCGACACGCGGAGTGAGGAGCGCCCCACCCCGCCTCCCTCTCTCGGGGATTCCCTCATGGATTTCCCATTAGAGCAGTCACGAGACGAGACTCTGCGGCATGCATTTGACCAAGTGAGAGTAATCGATGGTCAAAGTCTCTAGCCAAATGCGACCCTGGCCTTCCTCTACTTTGCTATTATTAAGGATAGGTTATACCGAGTGACGCAGGACACTCAAACTGGCAAAGAGACAACACAGTTATTAATTCCAAAGAGCCACCAGGAATTCGTATTCCAAGTGGCTCACTTTAATCCCATGGCCGGACACTTGGGGCAGGATAAGACACTAGCTTGAATAATGGCCCGGTTCTATTGGCCAGGGTTTCGCGGGGATGTCCGTTGGTGGTGTGCGGCGTGCCGCGAATGCCAATTAGTAAATCCCGCGGCCACTCCAAAAGTTCCTTTGCGCCCTCTCCCTTTAATCGAGACCCCATTTGAAAGAATTGGGATAGATCTCGTCAGGCCATTAGATCAGTCAGCACGGGGATATCACTTTATTTTAGTTCTGGTAGACTATGCAACGCGATATCCGGAAGCAGTGCCTCTCCGCAATATCTCAGCATGCAGTATTGCAGAAGCACTCTTCTGCTTTATCTCCCGGGTTGGGATTCCGAAAGAAATCCTAACAGACCAAGGCACTACGTTCATGTCACGCACACTGCACGAGCTGTATGGGTTACTGGGGATTAAGTCTATCTGCACCAGCGTTTATCACCCACAAATGGATGGCTTAGTAGAATGGTTCAATTGAACTCTCAAAAATATAATTCGGAAGTTCGTCAGCGAAGATGCACGTAATTGGGATAAGTGGCTCGAGCCCCTGTTATTTGCAGTACGAGAGGTCCCACAAGCCTCCACAGGGTTTTCACTGTTTGAATTGTTATATGGGCATAAGCCGCATGGCATTTTGGACGTGCTACGGGAAAATTGGGAGGAGGGACCTTCACCTAGAAAAAATGAAATTCAGTATGTTCTTGACCTGCGCGCAAAACTCCACACCCTCACGCACCTAACCCAGAAGAATTTGTGGCAGGCACAAGAATGTCAAAGCTGGCTGTATGACAGGGGCACACACCTTAGAGAGTTCACGCCGGGAGACAAAGTGCTCGTATTATTGCCCACGTTGAGTTCTAAACTAGTCGCCAAGTGGCAAGGGCCCTTTGAGGTCACATGGGGAGTTGGGGACGTCGACTATGAGGTGAAGTGAATGGATAGGGGCGGGGCACAGCAAATCTACCCCCTCAACCTTTTAAAACACTGGAATGAGGGGGTCCCCGTGGCATTGGCATCGGTAGTCCCAGAGAAGATGGAGCTGGGGCCAGAGGCAAAAAAGATAACATCTCGGACCACTCTGGTCCCTTGTGGAGACCACCTCTCACCGGCCCAACTCACAGAGGTAGCCAAGTTACAGAAGGAATTTTCCAATGTGTTCTCGCCCCTTCATGGTCATACCCACCTCATAGAACACCACATAGAAACGCCCCCGGGGTGGTAGTGCGTAGCCACCCTTACGGATTACCCAAACACACAAAAAAAGGTGGTTCGGGACGAACTCAAGGCCATGCTCGAAATGGGCATAATCGAGGAGTCCCACAGTGACTGGAGCAGCCCAGTGGTCCTGGTTCCCAAGACCGACAGGTTGGTCCGGTTCTGTGTGGACTATAGAAAGGTCAATGCGGTGTCTAAATTTGACGCATACCCAATGCCTTGCATTGACGAGTTGCTCGATCAATTAGGCGCTGCTTGTTTTTATTCGACACTGGATTTAATGAAGGGATATTGGCAGATCCCCTTGATTCCTCTATCCCGAGAGAAAACAGCCTTTTCCACACCGTTTGGCTTACACCAGTTCGTCACACTTCCTTTTGGGCTGTTTGGGGCACCCACGACGTTCCAGCGGCTTATGGACAGGGTCCTCTGCCCCCACGCCACCTATGCAGCCGCATATCTGGATGACATTATCATCTATAGTAATGACTGGCTGTGGCAACTTGAACACCTTAGGCCATCCTAAAGTCACTGAGGCGGGCGGGTCTCACAGCCAACCCAAGGAAATGTGCGATTGGGTGGGTGGAAGTACGGTATCTGGGTTTTCACTTGGGCCATGGACAGGTGCATCCCCAAATTAATAAGACGGCAGCGATTGCGGCCTGCCCGAGGCCCAAGACCCAAAAGGGGGTGAGACAGTTCCTGGGGCTGGCTGGCTACTATCGGAGGTTCATACCTAATTATTCGGACGTCACCAGCCCCCTGACTGATCTCACTAAAAAGGGAGCACCAAATCCGGTCCAGTGGACGGAGCATTGCCAACAGGCTTTCCCTAAGGTAAAGGCTGCACTGTATGGGGGGCCACTGTTACACTCCCCTGACTTTTCTCTCCCCTTTGTTTTGCAGACAGATGCATTGGACAGAGGGCTGGGGGCCGTTCTGTCCCAGGAGGTGGAGGGGGAGGAACGTCCCGTGCTGTACATTAGCCAGAAGCTGTCGATGTGGGAAGGCAGGTACAGCACGATTGAAAAAGGGTGCCTAGCCATCAAGTGGGCAGTCCTTGCCCTCTGTTACTACCTGCTGGGGCACCCTTTCACCCTCTGTTCGGACCACGCGCCCCTCCAGTGGCTCCACCGCATGAAGGATGCCAACGCACGGCTCACCCGTTGGTATCTTGCACTCCAGCCATTTAAATTCGAGGTGGTCCACAGGCTGGGGGCACAGATGACGGTGGCGGACTTCCTCTCCCGTCAAGGGGGGGAGTCAGCTTCAGGCCGGACGGCTCCCCGGCCTGAGTCGGGTGGTGGGGGTATGTGGCAGCGGGGGTGTGGCCGAGCGTCAGTCTGTGAATGGAGGGCAGAGTCAGGGAAGGTGAGTGGTCATGTCACTACACCTGTTATCAATTAACGTGCGTTTGTGTATCTCCTTCAGTGACTGCGCCTGATTAAAAGGAGGGTGAGAAGGGGAGGACGGCGCCAAGAGCTTGCTTCTAGCCTGTGTGTGTATATGTGTGCGCGTCTGTGAGAGAGAGTGTGTCTAAGTTGTGTGCTGTAAAGCAGCAATAAAGTCGAGAACGAACCGCAAACAACCACCTGCTGTGCTTCTGTGCTCCACCCACACCAGAGTCTTCTTACAGTAAGATTGCCTTGTCACAGCTCCAGGGTTCCCAGTTCGTTCCTGAATTTGCATTAACATTTGAGCCATTTCCCATGCTTTCCTTGTATCCACCTGGGTTTCCTCTGTATTCTCCAGTTTCCTCCTAGCTCCCAAAACCATGTACTGTACATAAGTGACCTGATTACAATAATTTGCCTCATGAGTGAATGTATGTGCATGATGTACTTTAATGGACTGGTGTCCCATCAAGAATGTGTTCCCACTTCACACGCAGTGTTCCCAGGATAGGTTCCGGATCCAACCAGAATAAAAATGGCTCCTAAATATGAATGAATAAAATCCAGTTTTCCAATGTAGATAGCATTTTTGTTGAGCCATGGTATTGAAACAATTTGAGTTTTATTGCTTTTAAGACTTTCTGTGACTGTATATGAAGTACACTTTGATATGAAGGAGTAAATGCATTTCCGGAATGTCAGTCCTTAATCTCAGGCACATTATTGCAGATATTGCAGATCATTCATAATAAAATACAACAAGTTCTATCTAAAAGCCAGTTTAAATAGGACACCCCTCAGCCCCCAGGTGATACGAGTGCCTAGTTTTGACCTTCTTTTGGTGGATTTTTTTTCCCTTTCCTTATAATTGTAAAGCAACCTTGAGTATGAGAAAGGTGCTATATAAATTTAACTTATTATTATTATTACTTTGTATAAACAAAATTTGCTTTCATATCTTTGTATCTGGTAGCACGGTGGTGTAGTGGTTAGCGCTGTTGCCTCACAGCAAGAAGGTCCGGGTTCGAGCCCCGTGGCTGACGAGGGCCTTTCTATGCGGAGTTTGCATATTCTCCCTGTGTCCACATGGGTTTCCTCTGGGTGCTCCGGTTTCCCCCAAAGACATGCAGATTAGGTTAACTGGTGACTCTAAATTGACCATAGGTGTGAATGGTTGTCTGTGTCTATGTGTCAGCCCTGTGATGACCTGGCGACTTGTCCAGGGTGTACCCCGCCTTTCGCCCGTAGTCGGCTGGGATAGACTCCAGCTTGCCTGCGACCCTGTAGAACAGGATAAAGCGGCTAGAAATAATGATAATGTTTGTATCTCACAGTTCAAATGTGGACAATTTCTGTGAATTTGTCACTTTGTACCTGGTTGCAACTTGCTCTTGCCTCCAGGCACTTGAATAGCACCAAATTAAACTACACTGAAAACAGCTGAACCACTGGGGGAAAAGTTACTACATATTTAGAGCGAAAAAAGATGACTGGATCAAATTGTGGATTCTTTGAAATCCATCCAACATCTATACTGCTTATCCATAGGGGAAGTTGGAGACAACCCCAGCTGATTTTGGGCAAGAGGCGAAGTACTAATTCCAGCTGATTTTGGGCAAGAGGGGACTAATTTATTGCAGGGCTAACACAGAGAGAAACAACCATTCACACTCACAGGTAATTTAGAGTAACCAGTTGAGCTAGTCCACACGTCTTTCAGCACTGGGAGGAAACTGGAGCAACCCCACACAGGCATGGGGAGAACATGCAAACTCCACACAGACAGGCCCTAGTCACCCACGAGGTCTGAACCAAGAACTTTCTTGCTGTGAGCTGACTGTGCTAACCACTACACAAACTGTGGCACCCCCTTTGAAATCTAATATGCAGAAATTAAGCTGTAATAAAGAAAAAAGGTTGATTTACCATTTAAAACTAAAAGAGCCTACATAAATTATTAGGGTTAAGAAAAACTCACTTTTTGCTCACATGGCTTGGGGCTAAGTTCTGGTTAAACTTTAGTTAATTCTTAATATATTTCCATGCAATGTAGGAAGTCACCTCATAGCAAGCAGGTTCTAGGTTCTAATTGCTGGTCATCTCCAGGGCCTTTCGGTGTGAAATTTGCATGTTCTCCCCTTGCCTGCATGGGTTTTCTCTGGATGCTCCAGTTTCCTCCCACAGTCCAAAGACATGCATATTAGGTCAACTGGTGAAGAACTGGTCAAGAACTGATTAAGGAGTTGGAGACCTCAATTACAAAAAGCATGTACAGCCACCATTAAGAAAGTCCTACATGGCCTGAAAGGAAGTCTAAAGTCCTTTCCACACCATGCAATCAGGCAACACCAATCTCCATAGCCCTCAGCCTCTCACCTAGGGTTACAGTGGGGGTCCTCTGGTAACTATGAGACTTTGACTCCCCATTCATATCTGTATTACAGTATGCCTTGCCAGACAGCAATAGGTACCATTTTTATGATGGCATTTGGTATGACCCAACCATGAGTAGAACTCATGATCTCCCAATCAAGAGGAAGATACGCTAACCACTAGGCCAACTCATGGCTCCTGCAAAGAAGAAGCCCCTCTTATTCCAAGATTGGGATTAAAAAAAAAATGCCAAACTAAAGTTTGCAGATAATCACCAGCCTTCTGGAGGATTGTTTTCTGTTCAGATGAAACAAAAACTGAACTGTTTTGCCATAAGGGTCAACATAATGTATAGAAGAAAAAGGGTGGGGCTTTTAATCTGAAAAACACCATCCTAATTGGGTATGGCAGTATCGTGTTGTGGTGGCGTTTTGCTGGAAAAACAACTGGTGCACTTCAGAAAATATAGACTGCATCATGAGGAAGAAGGACTATCTAGAAATACTGAAACAAAGTTTCAAGACATCAACCCAAAAGATGAAACTTAGTCACAACTTGGTCTTCCAACAGAACGATGAGCCGAAGCACAACAGCAAATTAATAACAAAATATCTTAAAGACAAAAAGTGAAAGTACTGGAGTGGCCATCATAAAGCCCTGACCTCATAGAAAATTTGTGGACTGAAAAGATAAAACATGTCTGAGCAAGGATGCCCACAAACCAGACTGAGGTACACCAGTTCTGTCAAGAGGCATGAGCATTCCAGCAAAGTATTGTGAGAAGCTTGTGGACGTTTGTACCCCAGCATTTGATTCAAGATCAAGTAACTGAAAGGTAATGCCAACAAATACTAATCAACATACTAATACATAAGTGTATGTAAACTTTTGACCAACTGAAAATCTGACATAGTAAATAAAAGCTGAAATAGATCAGTTTCTTAGTGATTATTTTGACATTTCTTCTGGAAATAAGGATATGCCCTGACTGGGTAATGAAAACTTTTGTTTTAATGCATTTAGTCTCTGTATTTAAATTTTTGCCCTCAACTGCCCAATACAGTTTTTAATTGATTGTGTGGTCAAGCACCGGTCTGTGACCGGAGGGTGGAGTCAGGGAAGGTAAGTGGCAGAATCACTACACCTGATGTCATTTAACCTGTGTTTGTGTGTCTTCCCAGTGACTGCGCCCTATATAAGGAGAGAGAGAGCAGAGGAAGAGAGCTCTCTCCTGAACCAGATGACTTGTGTGTGTGTGTGTGTGTGTGTGTGTATGGAAGAGAGTATTTTGCATCTGAAAAGAGCAAAATAAAAGGAGTTATTAAACTTTATTCTGGCCTGCTGTCTTTCTGTGCTCCTCCCCCTCCTACGAACTGCTACAGTGGTGCCGAAACCCGGGACCGAGCACAGGAAGAACAGCCCCATGGAGTCCTCCCCCTTCGCAGACCTGGTCCACGCCCTCGCCACGGCCCAGCAGAGCCAGCATCAGGCGCTAGTCACCCTCCAGAAGGAGGAAGAGCACCGGTTCAAGGCCCTGGTGCTGGCGCAGCAGGAAGATCGACAGACATTCTGGCCCCTCCTTGCGTCAGCGGGGTCCACCATCTCCACCACCGCGGGCCCTTCTTCCCTCACCCTAACTAAGATGGGCCCGCATGACGACCCCGAGGTCTTCCTCACGCTCTTCGAGCAGGCAGCAGAGGCCTCGGGCTGGCCGGTGGAACAGCGCGCAGCGTGCCTCATCCCCCTGCTAACGGGCGAGGTGCAGCTGGCTGCGCTACAGCTCCCCGCCGACCGCTGGCTGGCCTACGTGGACCTTCGCCAGGCTGTCCTCCAGCGGGTGGGGCGCACCCCCGAACAGCAGCGACAGCGCTTCCGCGCTTTGCATCTGGAGGAAGTCGGCTGGCCGTTCGTGTTTGGCCAGCAACTCCGGGACGCCTGCTGGTGGTGGTTGAGGGCCGACAACCGCGACACCAAGAGAATCATCGATCAGGTGGTCCTGGAGCAGTTCATCGCCCGCCTACCAGAGGGAACTGCGGAGTGGGTCCAGTGCCACCGCCCGGCGTCGCTGGATCAGGCCATCGAGTTGGCGGAGGACCATTTGGCGGCTGTTCCGATGGCAGGACAGCGGACATCCTCTTTCCTCTCCTCTCTCTCTCCCCCTCTCTCCTCCTGTGTCTCGTCCTCACCCTGTTCCCCCACCGTGGAGGCGGGGGCCGGCCCCACCCCAGCCGGCCCGTTGCACCCCCGGTGCCCTCCCGTTTTTCCCTTCTGTGTCTGTCTCTTCCCCCCCAGGTGAGTGAGCCCCAGAGCGCCGGTGCAAAGAGTGAGCCCGGGCCGGTTTGCTGGCACTGTGGGGAGCCGGGCCACCTCCAACAGCAGTGCTCGGCAATGGAAGTGGGCGCTGTCGGATCCCCGACACGCCAGGAGCCGCCCTCGATTGGGCCGGAGCGTATTGCATACCGGTGAGTATAATTTTGGGGACTGATTGGCCGGGATTCGGGGAGTTAATGAGTCATTTAGTGAAGAGTGGGTCCTACCGTAGTTCAGCAGGGGGAGATCCTGGTGTCGCATTGATGGGAGGAGCTGTCACAGAGCCGTCTACGTCATCTCTGCATCAGAGTGAGGAGCCGCAGGCTTTTTCTCCCTCTCTCGGGGAATCCCTTGTGGATTTTCCATTAGAGCAATCGCGAGACGAGACTCTGCGACATGCGTTTGACCAAGTGAGCGTAATCGATGGTCAAACGCTCCAGCCAAATGCCACCCCGTCCTTCCCCTATTTTTTCTATTATGAAGGATAGGTTATACTGAGTGACACAGGACACTCAGACTAAAGAACAAGTCACACAGCTTTTGATTCCAAAGAGCTGCCGGAAATTGCTATTCCAGGCGGCTCACTTTAATCCCATGCCTGGACACTTAGGGCAGGATAAAACACTAGCCTGACTAATGGCCCGGTTCTATTGGCCAGGGATTCGTGGTGATGTCCGTAGGTGGTGTACGGCGTGCCACGAATGCCAGTTAGTAATCCAGCGGCCATTCCAAAAGCGCCTTTGCGCCCTCTACCATTAATCGGGACCCCGTTCAAAAGAATTGGGATGGATCTCGTCGGGCCATTAGATCGGTCAACACGAGGGTACTGCTTTATTTTAGTTCTGGTGGACTATGCAACGCGATACCCGGAAGCAGTGCCTCTCCGCAATATCTCAGCATGCAGTATTGCGGAAGCGCTCATCCTTCTGGATGACATTATCATCTATAGTAATGACTGGCTGTGGCAACTTGAACACCTGAGGGCCGTCCTTAGGTTGCTGAGGCAGGCAGGTCTCACAGCCAACCCGAAGAAGTGTGCGATTGGGTGGGTGGAAGTACGGTATCTGGGCTTCCACTTGGGCAACGGGCAGGTGCATCCCCAAATTAACAAGACAGCAGCAATTGCGGCCTGCGCGAGGCCCAAGACCAAAAAGGGGGTGAGACAGTTCCTGAGGCTGGCTGGCTACTATCGTAGTTTTATACCTAATTATTTGGACGTCACCAGCCCGCTGACTGATCTCACTAAAAAGGGGGCACCAGATCCAGTCCAGTGGATGGAGCAATGCTAGCAGGCTTTCTCTGAGGTGAAGGCTGCACTGTGCGGGGGGCCACTGTTACACTCCCCTGACTTTTCTCTCCCTTTTATGCTATATTCGGATGCGTCGGACAGAGGGTTGGGGGCCGTTTTGTTCCAGGAGGTGGAGGGGGAGGACCGTCCAGTGCTGTACATCAGCAGAAAGTACGTGATGGGCGCTACAGCACCATTGAAAAAGAGTGCCTCGCGATCAAGTGGGCGGTCCTCGCCCTCCGCTACTACCTGCTGGGACTCCCTTTCACCCTCTGTTCGGACCACGCGCCCCTCCAGTGGCTCCACCGCATGAAGGATGCCAACGTGCGGATAACCCGTTGGTATCTGGCACTCCAACCCTTTAACTTCAAGGTGATCCACAGGCCGGAGGCGCAGATGGTTGTGGCGGACTTTCTCTCCCGTCGGGGGGGGGGAGTCGGCTGAAGGCCGAACGTCTGCCCGGCCTGAGTCGGGCGGTGGGGGTATGTGGCAGCGGGGGCGTGGTCAAGCGCCGGTCTGTGACCGGAGGGCGGAGTCATGGAAGGTAAGTGGCAGAATCACTACACCTGATGTCAATTAACCTGTGTTTGTGTGTCTTCCCAGTGACCGTGCTGTGGTGAAATACATTCTGTCCCAGAGACATAACGTTTTCCCCTGTGACTGTCACTTTAAAAGCACACTAAAACTACACAGCACTCACCTCATTAACATAACACGCAACACCTGTGAACGCTGACTGGGGGAGTGGTCACGCCTGATTGATGAAACGCTTCCTTTAAATGTCACTATGTTGCATCCGTAATAGAGGAGAGGAAGTGTAGCGCAGCAGAGCTCCGTTTGGTTCCTGTGCGAGCAGCGTGAAGGTGCGATTCTGGAGTGGATGCTAAAACCAGGTGGAAGACTTGTACATTGTTGCCGATGACGGAATCTGCGGCGGAAATTTGCAAGCCGACCCAAGCAAGATTTCCGTGACGGAGGTACATCACAAGCCACAGGTGAGAAGAGCGCATAGCTACTTCAAGCCCGATGCGGGAAGCGGATGGCTAAGGACTGTTGAAGCTTCAGTTCCAGGACAGTCCAGTTTACACAGCCAGCTCCAGAACTGAGTTGAAACGTTTATCCACATGCTCCTTGCTGCTCGTTTACCAAGCACTACTGGAACTACAAACTCTGTCTCCCTCCACACATGCTAACATCCATAAACACACACACCCACACACACACAAGCACTGGGTTTACACAACATTTTTTTTTTATTTTTTGCCCCTTTCGCTGTATTGGGAGCATAAGAACATTATGGGGTTGTACTGATGCCATTTTTTTTTGGTGAAAAAGTAAACATATGCACGTTTAAAACCTACTTTTGTTATTGTTTTTTATTATCGCTGGCGGTGGTTACTTTTAATTGGCAGGATTTTGGGCCTGCCTGGCACCCGAACAAAAATTTATACTTGAACCTTGGGTAACAGAATTGGCACCCGAACAGGGACATGAACTGTAATTAACAGGACATGAACTGTAAATAACAAAGGACATGACCTGTAATTAACAGGACATGAACTGACTGCTCCTTGGACTTTTTGGACTTGTGGGCATTGGCGGAGCTACAGGGGTGGCTGGGGGGGCACTAGCCTCCCCTGGAATCTGATTGGCTACCCCAGGTGCCCCCCCAGATGATTGACATGTTACAGCACCGCACGAGAAAAGCCAGTTGCATTGAAGTCTGTGACTGCTAGGTTCCTCCTGTACAGTAGTGTTTATACTGAATAAAATACAGATTTAATTTCATCTCATTCCCAATAAAAACACAAACCTCAGGAAAAGCAGTCGTGTGTGTGTGTGTGATTTCCGGTGTCCAGCAGCGAACACCTTCTCCAGCAGATAAACACACCTGGCTGCAGTGGCGTGCACAGATAGACACGAGGTGGTGCTCAAGCACCTGCCCCTCTGCCCTCTGTACAAAAAAGTGCCCTTTTGAATTTTTTTTTTTACAGTTTACTGAGGCCAATGTCGACATGATCTTTTAGAAAAGCCGCGGCATTAAAAGCGTGTGTGAAAATAATGTCCCGATGTGTGCCCCCTTCGCACACACACCGGACCTCGTCTCTCTTGCTCTGTCACGTGAACAAGCGTGCAGTGCATTCAATGTGAGGTTGCAGCAGCATAGCATCCTGGAAGCCACGGCCTTGTCGTAGCGCAGACAACACATCGGGCAGTCAGTCAGCTCTTCCCCTGCCCCACCAGCCAGGTAACACATGAATCGAGTGAAAATGTATTGTTTGCCCTCTAAACCCAAACTGTAATTATTTTGTCGTGAAGTAGCCCGTCGCATACAGAAACAACTGCACATAAGTATTATATTTTTTGCTAGACCATTTTCAGATTTAGGAAAACAAAAATTTCTTTTTCTATTTTGTTCAACTAGAGATTCCTGGCAAAGTCAAAAAGCCTTGATGTAATAAATTAACATTAAGTGGTTTAAAAACTTTAAAAACCTTTAAAAACTAAAACGGGTCAGTGGTGACCCGAACACAAGAGGAGGGTTAAATCTCAGACTTTTATAATAAGGTGTTCCACATGCGCAAAAAAGTGCCCTTTTTTCCCCCCAGAGCACTTGCTCCCCAAAATGTCTGTGCACGCCACTGCCTGGCTGTGATGTTCATATTCTCACTGAGTTTAAGCACCTGAAGGAGGTAAATAAGTTGAAATGTGTAAATAAACCTCAGTGCGGCTCAGCGCTTCCTCCTCAGCGGCTCGGCTCCGCACTCAGGCATCCTGCGCTCCAAATCACTCCACCCTGAATAGCGAGTGCCCTCGGGAGGGTGCGCACTCCGGCCCTGCGCAGCTCACAGAGCGCGCGAGTGAAGCGCACGAGCAGTGATTCGGGACTGAGCCGCTGTGTGTCGTTTCCTCGGTGTGTGACTGTGTAACTGACTCAGTGTGTCAGTAACTGAGTAACTGTGTGACTTGAGTTACTATGTGCATTTTAGTTCCAGTCAATGGTGTCAGGGTGTTGGTAAATGCACCGTATTCATTTTGTACATTAATAAACTACAAATTACACTCAAAATGACATCTTCTGTGTGCTTAATACGTACAGTAGCTACTTAAACATGACTGTAAATTGAAAGTATTGTTTATAAGTTTATTTATTTAAGAAGGATCAATGTGTATTAATTAACATGTAAATGCACTAGAAATAATCACTGACTAGTTTTCTTTCATCTGTAGTCCCTGGAATTTTAATGTTGAAAGAAAGAAAGGTGTGTATGTGTATATATAACAAAAAGACAAAAATAATTAGAAGTCATGACATGGCCAAGAACACAAGACAAGAACAGGTGCAACACCATGTAAGAATAAATAATAATAACTATAACAATAATGCATAATTTAAACGCACAAGATAAAAAACAGATATACAGCACACAATCGCTAACATTAATCGTGAGTGCTCGTGCATATTTGTGTGTGTATTAGTAGGGACCATTGACCCCCCTGAAGTAGTCCTGGCCCCCCCCTTGCCCCCCCCAAGGAAAAAAGTCTAGTTCCGCCACTGCTTGTGGGACACTTAAAAAAAAAGAAAAAAGAAAAAAAAAACTATTGTTGAATTGAGCGCTGTATTGATGGTGGTGTGTATGCTATATTGTGCTGATATTGGTGTTTTGAACCTGTGGTCAGGTCTGTGTTAAATTTTTATCACACTACTGAATTTTCTTTGTGTAATAATTGCCTGAGTATTTCCCTATTGGTTTACATATCTCTGATAACTGTGTAACTTGTTACTTTTCAAGTGGGGTATATTTTGTTACAAACATACAGACACACAAAAAACACAAACATTTCAAACATCATTTTTTCACATCATTTAATAATCAATAACACAACCTATGTCACAACCTAAAGCCACAATGTCAGAACAGGAACAACAGGATGCTCAACTCGGTAAGGTCACTAAACTAGTGGCCAGGAACCGTTTTCACTTGGAGGCCAAGTTGGAGGTAGTATCTGAAATGGCAAAAGCAGAATTCGCAAAACTCAGTGCAGCACTCACAGCTAGTACTCAGAAAACAGAGATTGAATGGGATAAGTTGCTGAAGGCCATTAAAACCATTATCACAGAAGAAGTTAAAAACCAAAGTATTACACAACTGGAAGAAATCTGTTTCATGGTCGAACAGTTACAGGCCGAGGTACAACAGGAGATCTTGTCCCAGAGGAGGGCTGTTGCAGCAGACTGTGGACGCCTGTCACAGAACATGGACAGCTGTGTTAGAATTACCAACCAAATAAACACATCTTTAGGACATCTACCAGCACACATAACAAAAGAGTACAACATACTTACCAACAAGATAACAGAGTTAGAGAAAAAGATTGAGCAACACGTCTCAACCACATCTCCTCTTACTGGCATGAGGCCATCAGTAACCCCACACACTACAGCTACAGCCATTCCAGTTTCACTGCCCAGCCATTCCAGCTTCATGCCCACCACGCCACCTATTGGAACAAAGTCTGGTCATCTAAAGGTTCTAAAACTGTCATTTCCTACCTTTGGCAAGGCAAGCGACGATCCAGACCCTGTCCTTTACCTCTCTAAGTGCCGTGACTTTCTAGCCATTCACCCTCTGTCTGACGCAGAGATTCTAGCTACCTTCTGAACTGTCCTGCACGGCACAGCCAGAGATTGGTGGGAGATTGCCATGACTGAGGTCCTTACCTGGGCCCAGTTCCAGAAAAAGTTTCTGTCAGCGTTCCTGTCTGAGGATTACAAAGAGGAGCTCACGGACCGAGTACGAAACCGACGGCAGAAAGAAAATGAGTCCATTCATGATTTTGCCTTCTCTCACCGTGCCCTTTGTAAACAATGGAAACCCACCATCACTGAGGCTGAGATAGTGAAACTCATTCTAAAAAATGTCAAACCACGGCTGGCTACCTACCTACGGGGTCGGGCTCAGAATGTTGAAGAGTTGGTGAAGCTCGGCCATCAGCTGGAAAAAGACTTAGAACAACAGTCCTTGTATGAAACACAGCATGGTACGCATGACAAAAGTGCACAGAGGGCGAAAAACACTCCCAAATCTACAGACTTGGACACACCTTCTATTACATGCTGGTGCTGTAAAGGTCAACATCCACCTGGTTCTTACCCTCAATACCAACCATCTTCTGGAGGCCGTCAGTCCACACAACACCGTCCCAAGAACATGTCTTGTCCATCTAAGCCAGCACAGCAGGGCAATGGCAACATCAACCTTACCACTACAAAGAGTTCTAAGAACCAGATCAAAGGTATGTCTACCACAACACCGGGAAGCACCTTCAATATTCCCCGGCAGCTGGTAGTCACAGTCAACATCGGCCCTTGGAATGGCAGGGCTATCATTGATACTGGGGCAAGCTACACACTAGAGCCCTGCACTCCCGCGGGAGTCCCGCGGGACCCGCCGCAAAGCAGTGCGGCACGGGACAAATTTTGAAAGCTCATTGCGGGCGCGGGCGGGAGCGGGAGTGCACAATGCAGGCGCGGGCGGGAGCGGTGATAAGCTGCAGTCCCGCTAACTAAAAACGTGTTTAAAATAAAATTTATAAATTATTAATTTAATGTTTATCATATATAATTTGTGCTGGATATTTTATTTGGCATTAATAAAAACATTTTAAGATGCCTAAATTTGCAGAGAGAGTCAGATTGCCATTGATCACCCTAACGGGCAATCCTTTGATCACTCTAATGACTCGCCGTTCACACCCAGCCTCCAGTGACCCACACTAACATGATGCCTCAATGACACCTTAGATGAGCTGGTCATCAGAATTCTGATTCTGATTCTGATCCAGGAGAGGATAAATATCTCCCATACATTTCCGATTCCTTTCCTCTTCCGTGTTTGAGATCTCCGATCATGGCAGAAGAGCAGAGCTCCTCTACTGAAGCTCACAGTGCTTCAAAAGTAAGTGCTGCTTTAAAAAGAGGTACATTTACCGTTAAAAAGTCAAGAGTCCTGAAATCGGACATTTGGAAATCATTCTCACTCGTGTATGACGCAGAGGGAAATCAGCTGCCCTTTGCTTGCTGTGATAAGTGCCAAAAGGTTCTGACATACTAGGATATTCTAGTTAGAAATGCTTTACAAATGTAAACTGGGTTAGCCTAATGTTTTGTATGGCTGAACAATAAATATACCAAATTTCCACTTGGAATTACGTGCTCGCCTGTCTTGTTTTATTGTTTATTATTATTATTATTATTATTATTATTATTATTATTAGAGACACTGACGAAGGCAACAGCCGAAACGTTTGTCTCCTTCTGCTGTTAAAAACAACTGAAAAGAAATGTAACTAAAAGAATAAGTTCAAGAGTGCGATCCATCTCTCCTTTCACACTAATTATTCATAGGAGACGCACCACGGGAGAGCGCATACTTAAATGATTAGCCTACTTAAATAATTATTATTATTAGGTCTACATGTTGCCATTTCAACATTCCAAATTCAGAAACAAGGTAAATAATAACAAACGTGAACGTGAGCTGTAGATATTTATGCTCAAATCCACTCAAAGTAGGGGGCGGGGCACCATCACGCTGTGTCAAGACAAGAACTTTCCTGATAAATAACGCGAACGTCTGCATCATGCGGGATTTGCGGGCGGGAGCGGGACAAAATATGGCAGGCGCGGGCGGGAGCGGGACTGAAAATCATAATTCTTTGCGGGAGCGAGCGGGAGCGGAACTGCATAATGCGGGCGCGGGCGGGAGTGGGACTGAAAAATCCGACCCGCGCAGACCTCTACTACACACTCATCCATGAACAGGTCTGGAAAGCTCTCAAAAGGCCCAAGGAAGACCTGGAGCCTTGGACAAGCGGACCTCTCTTCCTTGCTAATGGAGAGACTGAGACGCCCCTTGGAAAGGCTGAAGTAACCATCAACTTGGGTGAGGTTTCATGCACGTCTGAGGTGGCAGTCCTGTCCCCAAAAGCTTTGGCCTACAAAGCAGTTCTTGGCCTTGATTACTTGTATCACAGCGGACTGCAAATCCATGCAGCTGACTGTCAGTACAGTTTCAAGGGGAGACCAGAGAGATATCTGTTCCAGCAGAATGATGAACAAACCACCCTTTACACTGCACCACTCAGGGCTACTCTTATGTCTTGTATACCCCCTCCTTGCTTGGCCCCACAGCCTGTGGCACTCACCGCTCAAGACTACATCGATCTTGCAGTAGAAAATGCTGAGGTGAAAGAGTGGGAGAAGGCTGGTCTTAGACAGCTTCTGGAGTCCAAACCAAATCTATGTTCTTTGAAGCCAGGAAGGACTGACGTGTTAAAGCACCACATCCATACCACCAGTGAAGTGCCGATCAAGCAAAAACCCTACAGGATGTCTGCGCAAAAATGTCAAGTCGTGGAGCAGCATCTGAAGGACATGCTTGATCAAGGTGTGATCGAACCATCCTACTCTGGGTGGACCTCACCCGTCGTCCTTGTCCCAAAGAAATGTGGAACACTCAGGTTCTGTGTTTACAGGAAGTTACATGCAGTCACAGAAACTGACGCATACCCACTGCCCAACATCAATGAACTTCTAGAGTCACTTGCCGGCTCCACGGTCTTCTCCACTCTAGACCTAAACAGTGGCTATTGGCAGGTTGCCATGGACGCCGCAAGTGTGGCCAAGACAGCTTTTGTGACCCACATGGGCACTTTCCAGTTCAGAGTCATGCCTTTTGGACTCAAAAACGCCCCAGCCAGTTTCCAACGCTTAATGGATCTGGTGTTGGCTGAACTGAAAGGAAAAGTGTGTCTAGTGTACCTAGATGATATTGTGATCTACTCACTGTCCATCCAACATCATTTCCAAGACCTTCATGCCATTCTGGAAAAGCTTCAAGCAGCAGGACTCACCTTGAACTTGAAAAAGCCCAAGTTCTACATGAAGGAGATAAAGTACCTGGGCCATGTCGTCTCCGCCCAAGGAACCACTGCAGACCCCATGAAGGTGGGGGCCATCAAGGCTTACCCAGCTCCAACAACAATCAAGGAGGTGCAGAGATTCCTTGGCCTTGCAGGATGGTACCACCGGTTTGTACCTGGATTTTCTCAAATCGCAGAACCACTCAACACTCTCAAGAGGAAAGGTCATGTCTTCCAGTGGGATGAGAAGTGTGAGAAAGCTTTTCAAACCTTAAAAGACCACCTTACGTCTCCTCCTGTCCTTGGTCATCCTGACCTAGAACTTCCTTTCTTTGTCTACACAGACGCTAGTGACTTGGGGCTTGGTGCCATCTTGGCACAAAAGAAGGGGATCGGCCATGAAGAGGTCATTGCTTTCGCAAGCAGAAGCTTAAACAAGGCTGAAAGGAACTACTCCGCAACGGAGAAGGAATGTCTTGTGGTCGTCTGGGCGCTGGAAAAATGGCAGCAGTACCTGGAACCCAAACTGTTCACAGTAGTGACTGACCATGCCTCCTTGCAGTGGGTATTCAGCAGCACCAAGACCTCCAGTCGTCTCCTCCGTTGGGCCCTTCGCCTTCAGAAGTTCAACTTTATCATTGAATACCGCAAAGGGAAACTCAATGTAGCACCGGACGCCCTTTCTCGATGTCCTGTGGGGCCTTTGTGCATGTTGGCTGTGAGCCAAAAGGAACCACAAGATTTTCCCTTCTCCACCATGACCTTATGGGAGGAACAGCACAAAGACCCCCAGATAGAGAAAGTCATGAAAGATCTGGCTGAAGGCTGTGAAGACGTCGGAGAGAACTATGCCGTGGTTGATGACCTGCTTTACAGAATGATCAAGCTGGATGACAATGACAAGAAGCATCACTTTCGTGTGTGGATACCAAAGACACTAATACCTCCACTCCTGGTAGCATACCATGACTCCCCCCTGGTGTGGACACCAAGGTATGTTCAAGACCTACAAACACATTCACAACGTGGCTTTCTGGCCTAAGATGTGGGACGAAGTGCAGAACTATGTTCGTGCCTGTACAGTTTGCCAGACATGCAAAGGAGACAACCAGAAGCCATGTGGGAAACTCCAACAAACCACTGTGAGCTATCCCAATGAGATGCTTGGAGTTGACCTCATGGGACCTCTACCCCGCAGTTCAGACAGACATGAATATCTACTTGTCCTCATCAATTATTACACCTGCTGGGTAGAGTTATTTCCCCTCCGTACAGTGTCCTCTGCCGTGGTAGCTCGCATCATCCGTAATGAAATACTTACCCGCTGGGGCGTACCCGATTATATTCTGTCTGATAGAGGGCCTCAGTTTGTGTCCAGCTTGTTCAAGGAACTCTGTCACACCTGGTCAGTCACCCCCAAACTTACCACAACATACCATCCACAAACCAACCTGACTGAAAGAGTTAACAGGAATCTCAAATCCATGATTGCATCCTATGTCTCAGATAACCATCGAAAATGGGACCAATACTTACCTGAATTCCGATTTGCCCTCAACTCTGCTGTTCATGAGACGACTGGGACTACTCCTGCCGAGCTGCACCTTGGGAGGAAGCCGTGCAGTCCCACAGACAAACTCCTCAGAGGATAAAACCTTACCCCTGACGATGCCGGATACGATGCTGTGCGACACCTAAAAGACCTGCAAAAGAAAGCACACATTAGCAGTAAGAAAGCAAAGGCAAGACAACTTAGGAACTACAACAAGAACAGAAAAGAAGTTCAGTACATACCTAAGGATAGAGTGTGGGTGTGCAACCATGCTCAGTCATCTAAGGCCAAACACTTTTCTGCAAAACTGGCACCAAAGTGGAAGGGACCCTACAGAGTCTTGCGGCAGTTGGGCCCTGTGAACTTTGAGGTGGTACGGGAAGACTCTGGGGAAGACCTGAGCAATGTCCATGTCAACAACCTCAAACCCTGCTTTCCCACAGCAGCTGAGATTGAGAGACAGGAAATGGAGGCACTGTCTAAAGTCTTTGAGAACGACTCCGATGATGAAGACTTTCTTGGTTTCACTTAGTCTCATGTCTCTTGCCAACCATGGGTTGTCTGTGAAGGGGGAATGTGGCGAAATACAATCTGTCCCAGAGACATAACGTTTTCCCCTGTGACTGTCACTTTAAAAGCACACTAAAACTACACAGCACTTACCTCATTAACATAACATGCAACACCTGTGAACGCTGATTGGGGGAGTGGTCACGCCTGATTGATGAAACGTTTCCTTTAAATGTCACTATGTTGCATCCGTAGTAGAGGAGAGGAAGTGTAGCGCAGCAGAGCTCCGTTTGGTTCCTGTGCGAGCAGCGTGAAGGTGCGATTCTGGAGTGGATGCTAAAACCCAGTGGAAGACTTGTACATTGTTGCCGACGATGGAATCTGCGGTGGAAATTTGCAAGCCGACCCAAGCAAGATTTCCGTGACGGAGGTACATTGCAAGCCACAGGTGAGAAGAGCACATAGCTACTTCAAGCCCAATGCAGGAAGCGGATGGCTAAGGACTGTTGAAGCTTCAGTTCCAGGACAGTCCAGTTTACACAGCCAGCTCCAGAACTGTGAGTTGAAGCGTTTATCCACACGCCCCTTGCTGCTCGTTTACCAAGCGCTACTGGAACTACAAACTCTGTCTCCCTCCACACATGCTAACATCCATAAACACACACACCCACACACACACACACGAGCACTGGGTTTACACGACATTTTTTTTTTTTTGCCCCTTTCGCTGTATTGGGAGCATAAGAACATTATGGGGTTGTATTGATGCCATTATTTTTTTTGTGAAAAAGTAAACATATGCATGTTTAAAACCTACTTTTGTGATTGTTTTTTATTATTGCATGCAGTGGTTACTTTTAATTGGCAGGATTTTGGGCCTGCCTGGCACCCGAACAAAAATTTATACTTGAACCTTGGGTAACACCGTTACAGTGCCCTATATAAGGAGAGAGAGAGAGCAAAGGAAGAGAGCTCTCTCCTCAACCAGATGACTTGTGTGTGTGTGTGTGTGTGTGTGTGTGTAAGAGAGTATTTTGCATCTGAAAAGAGCAAAATAAAAGGAGTTATTGAACTTTATTCTGGCCTGCCGTCTTTCTGTGCTCCTCCCCCTCCTACGAACTGCTACATTGATCTATGTAGTTATCTCATTTCAGGTACTATATAAAAGCAGGGCACACATACAGTGGTGCTTGAAAGTTTGTGAACCCTTTAGAATTTTCTATATTTCTGCATAAATATGACCTAAAACATCATCAGATTTTCACACAAGTCCTAAAAGTAGATAAAGAGAACCCAGTTAAACAAATGAGACAAAAATATTATACTTGGTAATTTATTTGTTGAGGAAAATGATCCAATATTACATATCTGTGAGTGGCAAAAGTATGTGAACCTTTGCTTTCAGTATCTGGTGTGACCCCCTTGTGCAGCAATAACTGCAACTAAACATTTCCGGTAACTGTTGATCAGTCCTGCACACTGGCTTGGAGGAATTTCAGCCCATTCCTCCGTACAGAACAGCTTCAACTCTGGGATGTTGGTGGGTTTCCTCACATGAACTGCTTGCTTCAGGTCCTTCCACAACATTTCGATTGGCTTAAGGTCAGGACTTTGACTTGGCCATTCCAAAACATTAACTTCATTCTTCTTTAACCATTCTTTGGTAGAACGACTTGTGTGCTTAGGGTCGTTGTCTTGCTGCATGACCCACCTTCTCTTGAGATTCAGTTCATGGACAGATGTCCTGACATTTTCCTTTAGAATTCGCTGGTATAATTCAGAATTCATTGCTCCATCAATGATGGCAAGCCGTTCTGGCCCAGATGCAGCCAAACAGGCCCAAACCATGATACTACCACCACCATGTTTCACAGATGGGATAAGGTTCTTATGCTGGAATGCAGTGTTTTCCTTTCTCCAAACATAATGCTTCTCATTTAAACCAAAAAGTTCTGTTTTGGTCTCATCTGCCCACAAAACATTTTTCCAATAGCCTTCTGGCTTGTCCACGTGATCTTTAGCAAATTGCACATGAGCAGCAATGTTCTTTTTGGAGAGCAGTGGCTTTCTCTTTGCAACCCTGATATGCACACCATTGTTGTTCAGTGTTCTCCTGATGGTGGACTCATGAACATTAGCCAATGTGAGAGAGGCCTTCAGTTGCTTAGAAGTTACCCTGGGGTCCTTTGTGACCTCGCCGACTATTACACGCCTTGCTCTTGGAGTGATCTTTGTTGGTCGACCACTCCTGGGGAGGGTAACAATGGTCTTGTATTTCCTCCATTTGTACACAATCTGTCTGACTGTGGATTGGTGGAGTCCAAACTCTTTAGAGATGGTTTTGTAACCTTTTCCAGCCTGATGAGCATCAACAACGCTTTTTCTGAGGTCCTCAGAAATCTCCTTTGTTCGTGCCATGATACACTTCCACAAACATGTGAAGATCAGACTTTGATAGATCCCTGTTCTGTAAAAAAACAGGGTGCCCACTCACACCTGATTGTCATCCCATTGATTGAAAACACCTGACTCTAATTTCACCTTCAGATTAACTGCTAACCCTAGAGGTTCACATACTTTTACCACTCACAGATATGTGATATTGGATCATTTTCCTCAATAAATAAATGACCAAGTATAATATTTTTGTCGCATTTGTTTAACTGGGTTCTCTTTATCTACTTTTAGGACTTGTGTGAAAATCTGATGATGTTTTAGGTCATATTTATGCAGAAATATAGAAAATTCTAAAGGGTTCACAAACTTTCAAGCACCACTGTAACTCAAAGAGGGTCATGTGGATATTGATGTGCAAAGTTTACTTATGTCATGCTCTTGAAATTGTCTACATGTTGTTAGTTTTTTCAGACTATCTGAAGGACTCAAAATGAAAAAAAAAAGTACTTTGCCTTCAGGAGTGACAATATACTCATAGGCTGGAAATCTATTATGCTGCGAAAATATAAATTATTATAACATCATGGGGTGGCATGGTAGTGTAGTGGTTAGCACTGTCACCTCACAGCAAGAAGGTCCTGGGTTCAAGCCCAGTGGCCAACGAGGGCCTTTCTGTGTGGAGTTTGCATGTTCTCCCTGTGGGTGTGCTCTGGTTTCCCCCACAGTGCAAAGACATGCAGGTTAGGCTAATTGGTGGCTCTAAATTGACTGTAGGTGTGAGTGTGAATGGTTGTTTGTCTGTATGTGCTAGCCCTGCAATGACCTGGCGACTTGTCCAGGGTGTACCCTGCCTCTTGCCCATAGTCAGCTGGGATAGTTTCCAACTTGCCTGTGACCCTGTATAGGATAAGTGGCTACAGATGATGGATGGATGGATATAACATCATGAAAATATTGGTTCTTATTCTATGGAAGCATATTGCTGCCACACCAGAAATAAAAAATCAGTATCACGTAATCAAGTGAAAAACATACTGTTAGAACAATAAACTTATTTTTCATGTTATAATATACTTTCACATTATTACATGAAACATTTTACGTTATAATGTGATAAATTGGTTTCATGTTATAATGTGATAACTTTAAACTTATGTTTGAAGCTATGGTTTGAACGAGGTGTGTTGAGAATAAACTGGGTAATATGGCTCATTTACATGATTTAATCAAGTTCCATTTCATGCTTGGGGTGAGACATAATGAGATTCTGCTGTTATTGAACATGGTGGATGACACTGTAATAAGTATTCACACTCTAAGAAGGATTTTAAAATACACGGGGCTGTACAGAAGGAAGAATGAGTCCGACTTGCTGGAGGTAGCTTGTAACCATGGAGCCGTCCGTGCCTCTTCAGCTCATCAATGAGAAATGATGCTACCATCAGTGTGTCGGACTCATTCTTCCTTCTTTACAACCCCATGTATTTTAAAATCCTTCTTACAGTGTGCATACTTACCACAATGTCATTCACCATGTTCAATAACAGCACATAACCTTCAATCCATTTCATACTGTTGGATGCTTTAGACTTACATTCCTTTCTTTTGTAACTACAAAACATCCTTATTAGTTTCAATATATTTATTGAATTAATACTGTAACTGGGGCATTACAAGGTTAAGAAAATACTCAAACAAAACAAAACATGCAACACACCAAAAATGCAAAGAAGATCTGACTGAGATAACCGTTTTCATTCATATGCTTTCTAACGAGCTTTATCTCGTCTGAGATGGAATCAGAAACTGAAACCAGGACTTACGGTGTTTGTGAAGAGACACAAAAGACAAAAACAAAGGGCAGCTGAAAAAGACCACACCTAAGATGCAGCAAGAGAGCATATGCATTAGAATGGTGAAAGCTCCAATAAAATCGGGGATAGATGATTCTCTAATGACACTGATACTGCTACATAGAGGAGACATTTGCACTAAGAAGTAAAATGCTTTGGGACTAGAGTGCAAGTGTGCCAAAGACCAACCCAAACAACAAACTGAAACATTAAACAGTTGGCAGATTTTAAAAAGGACAGAAAATGATGTTCATGATTTGATTTGACCCTTTGTTTATTTATATTACAGAGGAAACAGGATTACAACAGAAAGTGTTAAAATAAATTTACAGTGCCCTCTGCAATTATTGGCACCCCTTTTAAAGATGAAGATTAAGAATTGTTAGAAAAAACCCTACCTTTTGGTGAAGTCGCTTCATCTCACACTGAAAAAATGAGAAAAATCCAACCTGTAATTGATTTCAATTAAAGGTTGGATTTTTCTAATTTTTTTCAGATATGATATAGTCTCCTGTATATTTATTCAGAGAAATACAAAGCACTCATCAAGAAATAATTATTTTCAACAAAAACACATATGCCACTACTATTGGCACCCTTGGAAATTATAATAATAAATTATATATTTATTATAATAATAAATAATTGTACATTTTTGAGTTGATTGGAGTGTGTCAGAACTTTCAAGCTGTAATCCATAACTTCCTGATTAACTGGGGTACAAATATGAGGTGACTCAGAGGCCAGATTCCCTTAGTCATCCATCAACATAGGAAAGATAGAACACTCAAACCAAATGCGAAGTGTATTGACCTTCAAAAGTCAGGGAACAGTTATAAAATTAAAAAAATAGCCCCAATAATGCTTGAGCTCATACCGGCCACTGTTGTGTGCGAGTTTGAAATTTCAGACACCCATAAAATCATAAATATGACAGGTGGCACCACCATCTTGACAACTTTTATTCAAGAGTCAAAGATTTTTTTATTGTCAATTCACTATATATCCAGGACATATAGGAGAATCAAAATGCCGTTTCTCTCTCACCTTACTTGTAAAATCAAATAAAAATATAAAAAATATAAAATCTAGATAACATAGGTAAAAATACACTCTAAAATCAAACAATGTACAAAATAGCAGTAGTGCAAATACAGTACAATAATAACTATAATGGAAAAGATGCTTAGAAGAGCAGATTATGAGGTGTACATGAACAGTAGTGCAAATGATCAATTGCAGCAGGTACAACAGTAATGCAAATGATTGTGGTGTGATGTGCAAACGGATGAGATAGAGTTCTTGTGTAAATGAATGTGTTACAGACCAGGGGCAAGGGCTAGGTAGTGGACAGAGTTCAGCATCCTAACAGCCTGGTGGATGAAGCTGTTCAGCAGTCCTGTGGAGCGGGTCCGGAGGCTCTGGTACCTTTTCCCTGCGGGCAGGAGGCTGAAGAGTGAGTGTGAAGGGTGGGAGGTGTCACTAGCGATGCTGATGGCTCTGCGGGTGAGACGGGAGTGGTAGATGTCCATAAGGGAGGGCTGAGGGGTACCAATGATCTTGCTGGCCATGTTCACTATGCATTGCAGAGTCTTCCGGCAGGAGGCATTGCAGCCTCTGTACCACACAATGATGCAGCCAGTGAAGACACTCTCAATGGTGCCCCTGTAGAATGAGCACATGATGGGGGGTGGGACTCGTGCACGCCTCAGTTTGCAGAGGAAGTAGAAGTGAGTTTGAGCCTTCTTGCCAGTGATGTGGTGTTATTGGACCAGGAGAGGTCCTCAGTGATGTGCACCCCCAGGAATTTGGTGCTGCTCACCCTCTCCACTGCAGCACCGTCGATGGTCAGAGGGGGATGCTGTGAGTGACCTCTCCTGAAGTTGACCACAATCTCTTTGGTCTTTCCCACATTCAGGAAGAGACTGTTGTCTTTGCTCCACTGGACCAGTTGGCTCACCTCATTCCTGTAGTTGGCTTCATCGTTGTTAGTGATGAGGCCCACCACAGTCGTGTCGTCCACAAACTTGATGTAGTTGGTGTTGTAGGTTGGTACACAGTCATGGGTCAGCAGGGTGAAGAGCAGTGGGCTGAGCACACACCCTTGTGGGGCCCCTGTGCTCATCCACCTGGGGAACATTGTATGTGAGTTTGATTGAAATCCAATCAATTCTGTAGGAGGAGCAGCAATTTTTGTAACTTGTGGATGGACGATGGACGGACGATGCATGATCGCATAAGTTCCTCAGGCCTGGCCTGCTGGATGAGCTAAAAATAGCTACTCACCTGAAAATGTCCATTTCTACTGTTAGGGCAATAATAAAAAAGTGGATGTCAACTGGAACTATTACAAATTTGCCTGGAAGAGGCCCCAAGTTTATTTTGCCCCCATGTACAGTAAGGAGGAGGGTAAGAGAAGCAAAAAAAAAAATTACAAAGGATCACTGTTAGTGAATTACAAGAAAAAGTCAAATCTTGGGGTTTCCAAGTCTCCAAAACCTCCATCAGATGCCACCTCCATGCCAACAGATTATTTGGAAGGTATTTCATCTCATTATCTCATCTCATTATCTGTAGCCACTTTATCCTGTTCTACAGGGTCGCAGGCAAGCTGGAGCCTATCCCAGCTGACTACAGGCAAAAGGCGGGGTACACCCTGGACAAGTCGCCAGGTCATCACAGGGCTGACACATAGACACAGACAACCATTCACACTCACATTCACACCTACGGTCAATTTAGAGTCACCAGTTAACCTAACCTGCATGTCTTTGGACTGTGGGGGAAACTGGAGCACCTGGAGGAAACCCACGTGGACACGGGGAGAACATGCAAACTCCACACAGAAAGGCCCTCGCTGGCCACGGGGCTCGAACCCGGACCTTCTTGCTGTGAGGCGACAGCGCTAAACACTACACCACCGTGTATTTGGAAGGTATGCCAGAAAAAATATTTTCTGTCAGTTAACCACAAACATAAGTACCTGGAATTTGCAAAAAGCTACTACAACTTTGACTGAAACTGTGTTTTATGGTCTGATGAAACAAAAATGGAGCTTTTTGGCAATAAACACTCACGGTGGGTTTGGTGTAAAAAGAAGGATGGATATAATGAAAAGAACACCCAATCCCAACTGCAAAATATGGTGGAAGTTCTGTGATGTTTTGGGGCTGTTTTATTCCAAAGGCCCTGGAAATGTTGTTAGGGTACATGGCATCATGGATTCCATGAAATACCAGGACATTTAAAATCAAAATCTGTCTGCCTCTGCCAGGAAACTAAAACTGGGTTGTCACTGGATCTTCCAGCAGGACAATGATCCAAAGCATATGTCCAAATTAACACAATAATGGCTATCTGACCACAGAATCAAGCTTCTGCCATGGCCATCTCAGTCACCTGACCTGAACCCCAGTGAAAACCTGTGGGGTGAACTGAAGAGGAGCGTGCACAAGAGAGGGCCGAGGACCTTGGATGATCTGGAGAGATTGTGTAAAGAGGAATGGTCTCAGATGCTCTGCTCTGTATTTCCAACCTTATACAATGTTATTGGAGAAAACTCATTGTTGTTTTACTGGCTAAAGGAGGTTGTACAAAGTGTTAAATGCAGGGGTGCCAGTAATAGTGGTGCATGTGTTTTTGTTGAAAATTATTTCTTGATAAGTTACTTGTTTTCCTCTGAATAAATTTACTTCAATTAAAGGTTGGATTTTTCCTCATTTTTTTCAGTGTGAGATGAAACTTCTTTTTCAAAAAAGATACCTTTTTTCTCCCCCCCCAACAAATCTTTACAAGGGGTGCCAATAATTGTGGAGAGCACAATATAAGCATATGCCACCTGTCCGACTGCTTCTGAATTAACACCCAAATTTGTGAAACACTCGCATAGCAGAATCCAGCAACATCTTTTTTAATATGAGACAGCTTATTCATTCATCTTCAGTATCTGCTTTATCCTTGTCAGGGTTGTGGTGGATCTGAATGCTATACAGGTAACTCTGAATGTGAAGCAGGAATATACCCTGAATTAAATGCCAGTTTCACAGTACCATACACACACACACACACACACATATATATAATTGTTTACATGTAGGAGCATTTTAACATAGCCAATTTGTCTACCTGCATGTTTTTGGGAGGTGGGAAGAAAATGGAGATCCTGGAGAAAATTCAAATGGACATGGGAGGAATTTGCCAGAACTCTACACAGCAAATAACCTGAATAACCTGAAGGGTGGCATGGTGGTTCTGACTGGGGCCTTTGTTTTTGGAGTTTGCATGTTCTCCACATGCCTGTGTGGGTTTCTTCCAGTTCCTCCAGTCCCCCCTCCCACACACACACAGTCCAAAGATATGTGGATTAGGTCACCCAGCTACTCTACTCGATCAGGCCTGTGATAGATTAGCAACCTGCCTAGGGTGTACCCCACCTCTTGCCTGAAGTCATCTGGGATTGGCTCCTGATGGATATGCAGTATTGAAAATGGATGGATTGATGAATAACCTTAACCTGAAATGGGGAACTAGGAGCTGTGAGGCAACAACATTATCTGCTGCACCACTGCACTGCCCTCGAACTTATTCAGTTCGTTCATACAAATCTAAGCCACAAATGTGTTGTGTCATGAATAGTACTATACTGTATTTAGCTTGGGCGGCACAGTGGTGAGCACTGTTGCCTCACAGCAAGAAGGTTCTGGGTTCAAGCCCAGTGGCTGACAGGGGCCTTTCTGCGTGGAGTTTGCATGTTCTCCCTGTGTCTGTGCGGGTTTCCCCCACAGTCCAAAAGACATATAGGTTAGGTTAATTGGTGGCTCTAAATTGACCATAGATGTGAATGGCTGTTTGTCCCTATGTGTCAACCCTGTGATGACTTGGTGACTTGTCTAGGATGTACCCTGCCTCTCACCCATAGTCAGCTGGGATAGGCTCCAGCTTGCCCGCGACCCTGTAGAGGATAAGTGGTTACAGATAATGGATGGATGTATCTAGCTCAAATATTTTACCAAATCAAATCAATAAGACAATGTTTGTTAGACAGTTTTCATGTTTATTTTTTAAAGATATCCTCATTTTTTTAAAACAATATTTCAACACTCTATTACAAAAGGAGTTTTTTTTTAATGCTGGTGAATTGTTTAGCAGGACATACATGAATGCAAATATTTTTAAATCTCCTTTGTGGCCACACAAAGGACTATTTAAGAGTATTAATAACCTTCTTGGTAGTTTCTTTAAGAAAAAAAAACTGCATGATTGCCCTTTCCAACAATGTTCACATTCCAAACCAAGGTCAATACCCAACTTCCCCAAATGTCTAAATCCAAAATAAAGTTCTCATCTAGAGCCCCCACTACCATCATGACCCCCAGTATCACTAAAGAAGAAACACACACACACACACACACACACACACACACACACACACACACACACACACACACACCTTATGCACCATTAAAACTACAGATCACTACAACTCATGAGTAATCTTATGAATTCCTATGGATATTTTATAGGCCTAATTCTGAGTTATTGAGTTCTGAATTTACCACCACCACCAACAACAAAATCTGTGGGGTCCAAGCGCTTCATGCCAATAGCACCCCCAGTGGTCAGTTCTTGCCAAGATACAAAGAACAATAAAGAGACCACAGATAAACATTAAGCATGTAATGATACACTGTGCGACAATAAATTGCGATACAAATTTATGACAATTTGAATCTTCTCATCTCATTATCTTTAGCCACTTTATCCTGTTCTACAGGGTTGCAGGCAAGCTGGAGCCTATCCCAGCTGACTACGGGCGAAAGGCGAGGTACACCCTGGACAAGTCACTAGGTCATCGCAGGGCTGACACATAGAGACAGACAACCATTCACACTCACATTCACACCTACAGTCAATTTAGAGTCACCAGTTAACCTAACCTGCATGTCTTTGGACTGTGGGGGAAACCGGAGCACCCGGAGGAAACCCACGCGGACACGGGGAGAACATGCAAACTCCGCACAGTAAGGCCCTCACCAGCCACGGGGCTCGAACCCGGACCTTCTTGCTGTGAGGCGAAAGCGCTAACCACTACACCACCGTGCCACCCACAATTTGAATCAATTAAATAAAAATAATAATAATTGCAATTATTATCAGGCTGGGTAGCACAGTGGTGTAGTGGTTAGCGCTGTCGCCTCACAGCAAGAAGGTCTGGGTTCGAGCCCTGTGGCCGACGAGGGCCTTTCTGTGTGGAGTTTGCATGTTCTCCCCATGTCCACGTGGGTTTCCTCCGGGTGCTCCGGTTTCCCCCACAGTCCAAAGACATGCAGGTTAGGTTAACTGGTGACTCTAAATTGACCGTAGGTGTGAATGTGAGTGTGAATGGTTGTCTGTGTCTATGTGTCAGCCTTGCGATGACCTGGCGACTTGTCCAGGGTGTACCCCGCCTTTCGCCCGTAGTCAGCTGGGATAGGCTCCAGCTTGCCTGCAACCCTGTAGAACAGGATAAAGTGGCTAGAGATAATGAGATGAGATTATCAGGCTGTGTAATGTCTTAGTTTTTCCTAGCTGCAATTGTATTGTTTAGACAACAGAGGGCGGAATAACGGACAATAGCAGGAATATGCATGTGACTTCACCATAGATGGACACAGCTCCAATGCTGCAGAAACACACACATACACAAACAGATATAAAATGGTAGAGCTGTTGTGTAATCAACTGTACAAGTAGATTCAGCAAGAAATCAGAGCTCTCTTTTTACCGACTGCCAAAAGCCAACGGAAAGAGAAGAAAAATGGAGATAGTACAAATGTTCATAATGGTTTATTAAGAAAAGGCCGATTGGTTTAAACTTTTTCATTTTTAATAAAAAGAACATTTTAGTTCATAGGCTATTATATTTTACTTCAACCTTTACAAATGTAGGTAAATAATTACTGTTGGTTATTAAGAAAATAATAAAAGCCAAAACTGCCAAAAGCCAACGGAAAGAGAAGAAAAATGGAGATAGTACAAATGTTCATAATGGTTTATTAAGAAAAGGCCGATTGGTTTAAACTTTTTCATTTTTAATAAAAAGAACATTTTAGTTCATAGGCTATTATATTTTACTTCAACCTTTACAAATGTGGGTAAATAATTACTGTTGGTTATTAAGAAAATAATAAAAAAAAGTTTGTTTCATTTAACAAAAGGAACATCTAAGTTGATAAACAACAGATCTTCAGAAACTTGTCCTGAATATGTCTTTCAAGTTTGGTTCATATTCGTATCACCAATGATGAATTACAGCTGTTGAGTAAAGCAGTTCCAGTTCCTTAGAACTGATCATGTGACCATATTGCTTACAAATGTCAACATGTTCATGATAATTACTGAGACCGGTATGCTGTTGTGAAGTCTGACATCACAGTTGTGAACATAGGCGAAAAAATCCTGAGTAACAAAAGTAAGTTTAGCATGTTATGCAAATTACCACAAATATAACTAGGTGGAGCTAAATGCTCCCAAAGGCAGTTCTTAACAGTTTTGGGTTGAAGCATTTTCAATGTACACCTTATTTTCCAAAAGATATGCATGAATAGCTCAGTGGTACCCTGTCAAATACCTGCTGAAATCTGATTGACCAATTGCAGGCATTTAAAAAAAAAGTAATTAGGTCAACATCAGAAATCCATTTGCAGATTACACAGATGCATTATACCAAATTTCAGCTTGACTGGTTTTATGGTTGTTGAGAAAAATCCATAGAAAGCCAAAAAAGAGTTTTTGTTGTTAGCACTTTAACCATTGCAGTGTTTTGCAAAGTTTCCTAGCACAAGAAAGTCTTCAGAACAGAGTAGATTATGCTTGGGGGGGAATGACTTTATCACGGCTATAATGTAGGAGGGCGGCATGTGATGTAATGGTTAGCACTGTTGCCTCACAACAAGAATGTTCTGGGTTCAAACCACATGGCTGATGAGGGGCCTTTCTATGTGGAGTTTGCATGTTATAAAATAGAATGCCTATATTTCATTGTACAATGAAATTTAGTTCATCATAGGAGAGCAAAGCCACTGTGTACGTGCATGCCGCCACTGTTGGTCACTTCAGCACAAGGCTGAAGTGTTAACCTAACTGCACATCTTTGAACTGTGGGGGAAAACCGGAGCACCTGGAGGAAACCCATGCAGACATGGGGAGAACATGCAAACTCCACACAGAAAGGCCCCCATCAGCCGCTGGGCTCAAACCCAGAACCTGCTTGCTGTGAGGCGACAGTGCTAACCACTGTGCCTCCCCATGTCTGCATGGGTTTCCTCCGGGTACTCCAGTTTCCCCCACGGTCCAAAGATATGCAGTTAGGCTAACTGGCTACTCTAAATTGTCCATGACCAAAAGCAATGCAGCAGAGGAGTGGCTAGCCGGCTGTACTTAATTAGCCAAGAAACCCTAGAAAAGGGGACACAATCCAGAACACACTGAATGGGTGAAAATGATGATAATGTAGGAGGGTAACATGAACTAAGTTATGTCTTGGACATTCCACAACCTTGAACTTAACTGTGAATCATTAAGGTGTGTGATGTGTCCTTCAGTAATAAATTAAAAATGGTAATCACTAGCAAATCGCTGTGGTATAAGCAGAATAACATGCTTCAGATTGCGCAGTTATATAAAAATAATAATATGCACTTAGGGGCTATGGTTTTAGAAAACTGCACAGTCTGTTGTGTATTATTACTTAAATATGTTTTCTGACAAATAAGTGAATAATTAGCATTGTTTTTTAACAAACAGTATGATTGTGGGAAAAACATGGAACATACATGGACATAACTGCTGTGGACATGGTTGGTTGAGATATCTTGTGATGCCTAGAGAATATCAACTCAATTGTATATCCACTGATGGGCAGCAGATATGGCTTACTATCCCACAACACAGAACTGCTTGGTGTCAAAGGTTTGGGAAGGTTCAATGAGATCAAGCACTCCTGGCCCTAAAATAGAAAAGAATTTTAAGAGGCAGCATGTACATCAAAACACACACACACAAAGGGGTGGGTGGGGAGAAAAAAAAACATACCCTCCTGATTTGATTAGACACACCTGTTGTCCAGTCAAAAGTTTTTGACAAACTCTGTGTGGGATGAACTCAGAAAAGCCAGTAGTAAGTGTGGGACCTGTTGCTGCTACACACTACCATAATGTAGCTGTTCCTCCTCAAGATGAGTGAAATAATATATTATAGGTACAGTATTTGGGTTTACATACTTCTTTTATGAATAATGAATTGTGCATCAATGTCTTTTGCTACTGCTCTATCCATCCACCCACCTCTCCAACCTTTCACTTTTTGTGGAATAAGAAAATGGCAACAACTTTCAAATACACTGTATGACCAAAAGTATGTGGACACCTGCCCAATCATACCCACTTGTGCTTGTTGAATATTCCATTCCAGATTTAGTCCCCCTTGATGTTAAAATAACCTTCGCTATCCTGGGAAGCCTTTCCACTAGATTTTGGAATGTGTCTGTGGGGATATATCCATTTAGCCACAAGAGCAATAGGAGGTCTGGCACTGATGTCAGGTGAGGAAGTCTAGCACACAGTCAGTGTTCCAGTACATCTTAAAGATGTTCAGTGCAGTTGAGGTCAGGGCTTTGTTCAGGGCTTTGTGCAGGCCACCAGAGTTCTTACACACTAACCTTAACAAACTGTCTATATAGACCTCACATTGTGCACAAGGGTAGTGTCATGCTGAAACCAGTTTGGGCCCCGTAGTTCCAGTAAAGGACACAAACAGCACACAAAGGTATTCTAGACAATTTTGCCCTTCCAAATTTGTGGCAATAACTTGGAGAAAACGCACATATGAATGTGATGGTCAGATGTCCACATACTTTTGCCCATATAGTGTATATTACATACAGAGAGCATGAAGAGAAAGTTTACATAATACAAAACAGGTGGACTGTAGTGTTTCCATGTTCAATTTGTCAAAGGGCAGACCTTTGCTCTTTTGGAACACAACCTGTCCCATGCATAATGCAACACTTTGGTTTTTACACTTAGCTGAACCTGAAGGGAGTGTGCATTGTGTTTTGGGATGTCTGATCCTGGTTATGAATTAGAAAATGGAGTGTTCTCCCCAGGCACCAGGCAAGCAGTGAGGGTCAAGCACTCTATACTCACACAGAGCAGTAACAGCTGCAGGGCTGCCAAAAGCTCTACAAGCCCTCCGACCATCATTAACAGGGTCAGTGGGCCACACATTTTTCAGGAGCCCTCCTGTTCACTTCCTGTTTTCCTAACCACTGCTCTCAATCCCTTTGTCAGTCTTACCTGTATCTAGTTTGTTTCAGATGCTTTTTGTGTTCTGTTAGTCCAATTTGTACATATCTATAGCCTGTTTTGTGAAATTATTTTTGCTTTTTTTAATTTTTATTTTTTATTTTTGGTGAAGCATGTTGTCAGGTGGCAGAGACTGCCAACTGCAGATGACTTTTATTAAAATCACTGGCAATAATAAAACAAATCCAAAATCATTAGGCAAATCTCAAAAACGCTCAACAGGCAGAAAGTCAGATGAGGTACAAACTGGATATCACAGATCAAGACAAAGATCAAAAGTTGAAGGCAAAAGCAAGGATCAAATCCAGAATTAGCAAACATCAAACAAAGACTTAGTACATCAGGTAAGAACTCCAATGAATACTTTGCAATGTGCTGGTGCAGTGAGTATGCTTATATATTGTGTGTGCTAATAGAGTCCAGGTGTGTGTGTGTGAGATCAGAAATCAGATGACTGAATTTGACCCTGCTCTTGGTTGGTTGTTTGACTTTCCCCATTTGCTTGTGGACGATACCCAGATGTGAGACTGAAAGCCACTGCAAACATCTCCATAAAACCTCTCCAGATTTGGGACATTAATTTCTTAATTATTCTTAATTCAATTAACTTCTCTGACCTATGCAAAGCAACCTTGAGTTTGAGAAAGGTACTATATAAATGTAACTTATTATTATTGATGATGATTTTGTGCTTTGGTTATTGATGATGCCTTCAGGTAATCTAAAGTATCTATATTCATGCGTCACCATGAGTTCTGTAGTTTTGAAGGCTGTGGGAAGGCTTGGGCAGTGGTACCAGATGGAACAATTTGGAAAACCAATCAAAAGTGACATTGATTACTGTCTTTCTTAGGATGCTTGGATAATCAAAGTCAAAGATCGGTCATAAAATCAAGTGTGAAGTGGGACCATGGATGTTGGGTAGAGGCACTAATTTACCAACAGAGAGTGTGCATGGTATTTTGGACTGGGCACAGGCTGTACAGGAAGAGATAAGTCTGAATGTTGGTGAGCATTGGTGGCCACCAGTATTTGCTTTGCAGCAACATGTAATTCTTATGAACTCCAGAGTGTCTTATTGCTGGTGATGCACAAGTGATTTGTGATGAGTTTTTCTCTCATAGGTCAGGTGCAACACTGGTTTTCCCCGAAGGGCATAACACTGGTGGTCTAAAGCTGTTGGCCTGGGTAATTTTTCAATCTAGGCCCCACATGATTACTCCAGTGAAGCATGATTCTGGGATAATGGGTCACTGGATAATGGGGTGCTGGATGGATACAAGAAAGAGTGTCTGCTTTGCCATTCTTGGATCCTGGTTGAAAGGAGATGCTGAAGTTGAAGCAGGTGAAAAAGTGAGTCCATCTTGCTTGACATTAATTTAGCTTCTTTGCCGATCTCAGGTACAGGGATGAATTGTGCCCTCAAGCCAGTGTCTCCACTTCATCTTATCCTAGCCTTCATCTCCAAGAGTTCCAGATTGCCTGCATCATAATTCTACTTGGTAGAGGTGACAAGTGTCAATTTGAGCTTCTCCCTGAATCTCTATGGAATTCAATTCAATTTAAAATTGCTATACAAATAAAATTAACAATGCATATTGTCAAAAAAAATAGCTTTACAGAAATATATAAATTCCAGATGCATCCACCTCCACAACAAAGTCTTTGGAAGGCTCAGGATGCCTAAGGATCGGGGCAGGACTTAAAGCCTTTTTCAGCTCCTCTGCCTCTGGTGTCCACTTCAGCTTCTTTGATCCTTTCATTAGGAATGGAATTAAAACCTCTAATGAATTGATGATAAAAGATGGTAGAGCTGACAAAACATTGTAGTTCTTTAACTGTGGTTCAGGTTGGCCAGTCTTGAACTGCCGTCACTTTGCCTTGGTCCATAATGACCCCTTCTGTGTTAAAGGCATAGCCCAGGAATCTGATTTGTGTGACATGAAATTCTCACTTTTCTTTTTTTACATCAAGCTTGTTCTCCCATAAGTCCTTGAGCACTTGCTTGACATGACTTACATGGATTTTTTTGTTACTGTGCAGGGTGACTCAGGACTTTCCACGAAAGTAGGTGCAGTCCATACAGCTGGAACTTGCAGACAGGACTCTAGACACTGTGGAGACCAACTCAGTATTTGTCTCTCTTTCCATGAAATCTGGGGGTTATAAGAATAAATCTGTTTTCCTCTTTGATTCCATACTGCAGTTGCCCAGGTATGCACTTTGTAGGATGATGGGTTTATGACAACTTTTGGTTAGTCATGTTCGTTGTTTACATTCTTTATAATGTTAGGTGGTTTCTTCCATGTGAATAAGACATGAGCTAGCTGGATATGATAGATGTTCTATGCTCCTCCCCCAGTGCTCTCTCTCATGGACTCATCCTCCAGAAGTAATCAAGCAGTGTGCATTCATGTGTTTTGGAGGAATGGCTTTCAAAGGAGGCCTGAAGGGAGGGGTGGGATATTTTGGTTGGATACTTTCAAATCTAGCATATTCTTGCTGCTTTCTCCAATGTTGCCGACCCTAGCTTTAAAATCACTGGCAATAATAAATAAATCCAAACTCGTGAGGCAATTCAGGTCAGGTACAAACTAGATAATTACTGAACAAGACAAAGATCAGGAGTTGAAGGCGAAACTGAGGGTCATAAACAGGGGTTAAATTGGGATTGGTTATGTGGGGGGGCTCTGCCTCGTACCCGCCCCTGCCCCCGCCGCCCTGCCCCAATATACTTTTTGGAAAATAACCCTCTAATTTGATAACCATATCATATTGCACAGAGATATACACCTTATCTGTGTGTTGTAGGCCTATGTGTGTCTTGTAGTGCCCCCCTACACATTATGGCAGTTTGAATGTAGATTGGTTGGCCAATGTAACAGATTGTACAGGTTGTTGTACATTGGTTTGAAGGAAATGATTAGTGGGGGGTCTGGGGGTCCTCCCCCAGAAGTTTTTTATTATCATACATGTTATTTGCTGAATTCTGGTGCATTTTAATAAGTTGTTAGCTGACTTTACAGAGGTAGGTTGAGCAATATCATGTTAAATCTTGTCACATGCCTACAGGTGAAAAATGTGAAGGAGAAATGTTCAGTGAGAAAATTTGAAGGCTTGCACAATCTTAAACCAAAACAGTTGATTTATTTTGGAGGATAAATGTTAAATATGCCAAAACACTGTCAGTCAAATTGTCAATCAAATATATTCATGCAGTGAATGCAACCAAATACAAACAACACTATAACATTGGAAGCATTTATTATTATTATTATTATTATTATTATTATTATTATTATTATTATGTATTCAATTATTTATTTGGCATGTGGTGCTTTTTGTATTGTCTAGAACATACATAAGATGAGCATATTATAGCAGCAAAATAGAAGCACAATCATTTGAATGCAGCAAAACTTTTGCTGCATTCAAATGATTGTGCTTCTATTTTGCTGCTATAATATGCTTATGTATGTTCTAGACAATACAAAAAGCACCACATGCCAAATAAATAATTGAATACATAATAACAATAATAATTACACTAATAATACACTAATAATATTAACAATAAATAATAATAAATTAACATTAAATTAAATATTAACAATAAATAATAAAACACTAATAATATTAACAATACAGTGAACATAATCATAATCATATTTTTTATTATTAAAAACAAAATATCAAATAATACTGAAGAGGGGAAAAAATACTGATCTAAATATGTTGCGTTTTTATTTTTAGACAGTATGTGTTTTGCTAAACACATACTGTCTAAAAATAAAAACACAACATATTTAGATCAGTATTATTTTTTCCCCTCTTCAGTATTATTTGATATTTTGTTTTTAATAATAAAAAATATGATAATGATTATCTCCCCCTTCCCCCTGGCTAATTTCTGTCGATAACTGGGGACTATGGAAATTGAACTCGCCAAATGCACAGACAGTTCGTTCAAGCACCTCTGATGGATTAGGATCGTATGCAGGTAAAAGGGGAGACGGTGTACGGAGAAAATTATAAACAAGTCACAACGCTGAAACACAAGCCCAAAAACCCGCAAACCACGACTTCTGATTTTTTTTTTAAAGCGAGCTCACAAAAAAAGAAACCCCAAAGTCGCTTATAAAAAGCGGAATTGGCAACCCACGCAGTGTTCCAGAAACCAGAATCTCTGATCGCAAGTTCTGTTCTAAATAGCTTTGACAGGTCGTCTTGTTATCAGGAAAACTATGATCTATCTCATAAAAGTCATGGGTTTATTGATTAATAAAACGATATTTAATTATTCAGAACTGAAAATCGTGAAAAGGGTTTGTTGCTTTTGATGTGTGCATGATCATATGCCATCCGCTCCGAGCTTATGTGCCGGGGCTCAACCCCGGACAGCCCCGGCCCAATTTAACCCCTGGTCATAAACAGAATTAGTGAACATCAAACACAGGTTTACTCCATCAGGTGAGAACACAAACTGAACAAATACTTTGCAATTTGCTGGTGCAAAGAGTGTGCTTACATAATGTGGGTGCTAATAGAGTGCAGTTGTGTGTGATGAGAAATGGGTGACTGAATGTGACGTGTTTCCCCTACCATCTCCCCCTCCCCACACACACACACACACATTTTAAGGTCTGAAAAAACAAACAAACCCAACAACAGGAGAGCAGTTTTATTGAAGAATTATTCTAAAATAAAATGTGAAGACTTAAATATGACTCCTTTAACTGTTTGTTCAGGTCCAAATGCTCTGTAATAGGAGCCGTGGGGCGGGGTCCTGCAGGTGACCATCCTCATCCAGCAAACACCCCCCCAACCAGTAAACTTAGGGGAAACACTGGACAATGAACACGGTGCATGGGTGTTGCAATCCATAGTTTCCATGTTTGTAGGCGATGGTGCATTGTGGGAAATGGAGTCCAGTACCGAATCTGATGTTGCCATGACACATGTACGTGGATAAAGAAGAATCATGCAAGCCTCACACTAATGTATATTTATACACAAACAAGCATTAATCCTGGTCAAGGAAGTCTTCATCACAGCCCCCATTTTGAAGCACTGTAATCCTTCCAAGCAGTTCAGTTTGTAACTCATTGCCTCTTTGTATTATCACAGTGATTTGGAGAGAAACCCAGACTTCACCCAAGAAGCTCTTACCTGCCAAATGAAACTATGACATTGGGAATCAGTGACAGACCACTTCCCAGAACACACCATGACATACAAACATACTGGTAGCCAACATGGACCTAATTCTCTGCCTGTTTCTGACCATGTTTCATGCATTCACTTGCAACTGCAGCTATCTCAGCCACCTAACGTTCAACAAACCTTAGATTCCCATTCAGGGTGTGTCTGCCTTGTGGCTCAACCAGGAATATTGGTTACTGTAGATACATGAATGAATAAAAATTGACATTGATGACTGCTTTTGCCCTTTTTTCCCTAGTGCTAATAGATGCTGCGTTGTTGATAAAAATTAATACTGTGCAACATATAAATTATACATAGCATTGTACAGTGTTGGCTACTACCATTTTCAATAAGAACTTCAAAAGCAGCTTGACATTAAGAGTGTACTCAGAATAAAGAGCCAGATGTGCTCTGCTTACCTTGACATGAAAGTAGACCCGCCATAAACACACAATTATAATCTACTGATTGATTATTTTAAAAAATCCTTGATGAAAATTTCACATAAATCAAATATTTAGCAAATGACACTGAGAAACTGAGTGAATATGTGTAAAATTGGGTGGTGGTTAGCACTGAAATGTTGCCTCACAGCAAGAAGGTTCTGGGTTTGAACCTCGCAGGAGACTGGGGCCTTTCTCTGTGGAATTTGCATGTTCTCCCCATGCCTGTGTGGATTTCCTCCGGGTGCTCAGGTTTTCTCCCACAGTCCAAAGAGATGCGGATTAGGAGAACTGGCTACTCTAAACTATTCATAGGTGTGAATATGAGTGTGAATGGTGGTTTGTTTCTGTGTTAGCCCTGTGATAGATTGGCGACCTGCCTAAGGTATACCCCGTCTCTCACTCAAAGGCTACATCCACACGACAACGGCAACGAGATGTTATTTAAAAATATATTGCGTCCAAATGGGCAACGATCAGTAAAATATCAGGTCCATATGGCAACGCAACGCTTGCTGAAAACGATGCAATACACATGCCACACCTCTAGGGGCGCTGTAAGATGGTCCCTTTGGAGACACCAGAACAATAGAAGAAGTAAGGACGCATGCGCATAAACTATTATGCACGAGACTTCATATTAGCCAAAAAGTCAGGAAAATCTGTTCGTAAAATTACAATGACCAAATACAATGAAAAGTATTTTTCCAGTCTCACCTGTGAAAGGTAATCCCATGTGATCTCGTTTGGACAGCAAACCTGTTGGTACAGTTAAACGCAGCTAATCTTTATTCTCCGCTTTGACCTATCCAATATGGCGGTGAGGATGACATATGATTCTACGCGGAAGGCGGCGTCTTTAATGGTCCGGAATAAATTGAATGCTACACGTTGATGGATTAATTTGTTGTTTCTCACCTGTGAAAGGTAATCCCATGTGATCTCGTTTGGACGGTAAACCTGTTGGTACAGTTAAACGCAGCACATGAATCTTTATTCTCCGCTTTGACCTATCCAATATGGCGGCGAGGATGACGTATGATTCTACGCGGAAGGCGGCGTCTTTAATGGTCCGGAATAAATTGAATGCTACACGTTGATGGATTAATTTGCTCTTCTATGCCCTTTTTGAGGAATGTATTGTAGGACTTAAACCAATATCTGAAGAGGTGAGATCGCTCCATTTTTCCCTATTTTTGCTGGCGGGATTGACTCTGCGCAGAGTCTCTCTTTCTCTCACTTTGCACCATTACACAATAAATATTCACAGTGAAAATATTTTGTAAGCGCGTTTCATGAACCAAGTTATAGGATTTGTTGACAACTCGCATCGAGTTCGTTACACTTCTACCCGGCGTGAAGCACTCACAGTCATGTGGTTGTGACGTCATCGTAAACAAATCCGTTCTACTCATCCAGACGACTTCACAACGGCAACGTTCTGGATCTTTCCACTCTGGAACCCGTTCTCAAAAAGATTGCGTTTTGGGCACCCAAAACGCTGGTGCCGTGTGGACGCCAGGCCTAAACGATAAGCAATTGTATCGGAGTCACCTGAATCCGTTGCCGTGTGGACAGGGCCAAAGTCAGGTAGGATTAGCTCCAGTGTTCCCTGTGACCCTCATGGATAAGTGGTATAGAAAATTGATGGATGGATATGTAAAATTACTGAATATGTATAACATTTTATTGTTTGCACTTTATTGTTTAGCATTTTATTGTTTACACTTCAGGTGTACTTTGAACATTATTACTCTGGTTTAAACAATATGAATCTGAATTTGATTAACCCCACAGAAAAAGGTCACATTGTCCCTTCAAACCATTTCCGTATATGCAATCAGACACACCTCCCCATCAATCAATCAGCTTTTGCCCGATACATAGCACAGAAGATATGCATTTATATGTATTTCATCTGAGGACTGCATGCAAGCACATCTCTGCCTGCCATGTTTACATATGATCCCTCCTCTGTGTCACTAGCTTAGCTACAACAAACCAGGTAAATTGTTTAATAAAGATTTAATAAAATTATTGTAAACATTTTAGCTATTTATCAGGACTGTGAAATAGAAATGACAAAATCCGAGGAAACAATTTTAGCAGGGGGTCTGGGGGGCGCAGCTCCCCAGGAGCCGTGGGCCTGGGGGCCACAGGGCCCCAGAAGCTGAACAGATTTTGTGTATATTGATAGATTTGAAGCATCTCCTGAAAGCAAATATTTTCTCAACCATGCCATTTAATTTGAACTGTTATTATGTTGAAATAATACAATTTGAACTGATTTACCTTTTAACTGATAAGGGTTCACTTGAAGAATGAAAATATATCAATAACATACCTCATATTGTAAATTCACTTATATTCTTGTGTCGATTTGTATCAATTCATTGGGTACCATAATGTCTTTTCCAGGGGGGAAATTCTAGACTGACTATTAAATAATAGTCACTAATGTTCTTGTTTTTGAACTGATTCAATACCAAAATGTCTTTCTTGTTCATGTTAGACAGATTCTAGTCAAAAACTATATACAACTATTTACAAGTCAATATTTATATTTATTTCCTTTTCTTTGTTAGCAGTTTCTTCAGCTTAGAAAGCCTACTCTTTTCTTTCTGACTTTCTATATGGCTTTTCCTTGCTCTTTTGGTCTGTCTTTCATTACATATTCATGATAACAATGAACATTATGAACAATAACATAAGTTAAAACTACATAAATAATAAATGTGAACAAGATGGTCTACCTGGTAATCTATAGTTCAACAGCTTCAATTTCACCAATTCCGCATGTTTTTTTTCCTTTAACATGGTCAACCAAACGTGTTCTTCCACCAGAACCGTACTTCACATCCTGATGGCACAAGATGCAGTAAGCTTTCCCCGGTTCTTTTATTTCCATATGTGCTCATGGAGATATTCACTACCGGCTTTAAACTCCAGCCATCGCCAATTCCATGGATTTTTGATGCCGTTTTCCTTGTCAGTGTTTTTGACATCGTCGGTCTCACCGTCCTCCCTCTGAACGATGTCCCTCCGTGACACGGACATACCGCGAAATTCTCCTTTTCAAAACCGTTGATATCGAAAGCGTGTTTAAAGAGCACAATGATAAAACGAAAAGAACACAAGATTCGCGCCATGGTTTGTAAGCATGGCACAAATGCCATAAACTGGTCTGTCATTGTCGCAAAAGTAAAAAAAGATACCAAAAAAATTACAATGTCGTTACAGAAAGAACAATTTGCGGTAGGCTCTTTCCCAGACTCGCCGGCTCGGTGACACTGGCTGTACGAGACTACTAGCAGTCGGTAGACAACAACCCCTACCCCCCCAATTTGTTATTGCAAAATTAGATGATTTACTAAAATTATATTTTTGGCGGCCAAATTCGCGGAATTCCGTGGATCCGCAGATTTTTCACAGCCCTGATTTATATAATTTTTAGCCATTTAAAAATTTCTCTTTCTTGTCTCCCTTGCAGTAAGAAATACTAGTGTGATTTATATGTAGCATTTATCTAGAAAAAAAAACAACCCCAAAATATTCACAATTGTTTGTACAGGCAGGTTTTAAAGGAACAGTCCACCGTACTTCCATAATGAAATATGCTCTTATCTGAATTGAGACGAGCTGCTCCGTACCTGTCTGAGCTTTGCGCGACCTCCCAGTCAGTCAGACAGTCAGACGCAGTCAGACGCACTGTCACTCCTGTTAGCAATGTAGTTAGGCTCAGTATGGCCAATGGTATTTTTTGGGGCTGTAGTTAGATGCGACCAAACTCTTCCGCGTTTTTCCTGTTTACATAGGTTTATATGACCAGTGATATGAAACAAGTTCAGTTACACAAATTGAAACGTAGCGATTTTCTATGCTATGGAAAGTCCGCACTATAATGACAGGCGTACTAACACCTTCTGCGCGCTTCGGCAGCGCATTGATATCTGAGCTCCGTATCAATGCGCTGCCGAAGCACGCAGAAGGTGTTAGTATGCCTGTCATTATAGTGCAGACTTTCCATAGCATAGAAAATCGCTACGTTTCAATTTGTGTAACTGAACTTGTTTCATATCACTGGTCATATAAACCTATGTAAACAGGAAAAACGCGGAAGAGTTTGGTCGCATCTAACTACAGCCCCAAAAAATACCATTGGCCATACTGAGCCTAGCTACATTGCTAACAGGAGTGACAGCGTGTCTGACTGCGTCTGACTGACTGGGAGGTCGCGCAAAGCTCGGACAGGTACGGAGCAGCTCGTCTCAATTCAGATAAGAGCATATTTCATTATGGAAATACGGTGGACTGTTCCTTTAAGACACCATATAATACTGACCACTCAATTATTGGTATGAAAAGGTCAACTAAATGATTATCAAAATAAATGATAGTCCATCCATCCATTATCTGTAACCACTTATCCTGTGCAGGGTTGCGGGCAAGCTGGAGCCTATTCCAGCTGACTATGGGCAAGAGGTGGGGTACACCCTGGACAAGCCACCAGATCATCGCAGGAAAATAATCGATAGTGACAGGCCTATATGAAAGTTGTGTCTAGTCAGTGGGGTGTTTCCCATAAGCTGCATATTTTGGGGTCAGATGGTCTCCTTATTTTATCAGGATTGCATAGACGATCTAGAGGCTGACTTTTTCGCTAGGGTCTGTATAGGGCAGAGGTGTGAATTCATTCATATGCAAGGCTACAGAAGAAGCAAATGGATACATCCACTAAGCAGATGGTAATAGATTTTTCCCAAAAGAGCTTTTGAGAATACCAGCAGGGCTAGACTGGCCATAATCATGCCCTGAGGCACACAACAAAGCCCTATTCAAGCTTCAGCATCCCTGCTCTGTGTATTTTTGAATGCAATTCAGCCAGTCAGTAAATCTGGATATTCCAATTTAAGTGGAAATCTACCAAAATATTTAATTAATCTGAGTAATTTGTTCAACAACACTGGCACAGCTTATTGTACATTGTAACTTAAAATGCCAAGACTTACAGTGGATACTGAAGATCAGAAGGGCAGACACGAGGTCTGAAGCAAGGCTCTTATGCTGGATGGCACAAGTAAACTTGGCATTCATATCTGCCTTTGTAGCTGCGTACTCTAGCTTGGAGGATGTAGATGAGAGGACAGTGTCTTTGTCAGTCTGCACAGCCAGTATGATGTTGATCACTAAGGCAGTAAGGCAATAAAGCACACGTTAGTTATACATATTTGTAGAGCTCTCTTAGGTGTGGGTGGAGCACAGAGGACAGCAGGACAAAGCTTCAGGTAATAACAGGCTTTTTTTGCCAGACTTTTCAGTATAACAATAGTTCTATATGGTAAATACACATACACACACGCTGTGTTCTTGTCCCGGGAAGAGCTCTCCTCTGCTCTCCCTCTGCCTCCTTAAATAGGGCGCGGTTACTGGGAAGACACACAAACACAGGTTAATTACCGTCAGGTGTAGTGATTCTGCCACTCACCTTCCCTGGCTCCGCCTTCCTGTCACAGACCAGCGCTTGACCACGCCCCCGCTGCCACATACCCCCACCGCCCGACTTAGGCCGGGCAGTCGTCCGGCCCGCAGCCGACTCCCCCCCCTTGACGGGAGAGGAAGTCCGCCATGACCATCTGCGCCCCCGGCCTGTGGACCACCTTGAAATTGAAGGGTTGGAGTGCCAGATACCAATGGGTGATCCGCGCATTGGCATCTTTCATGCGGTGGAGCCACTGGAGGGGCGCATGGTCCGAACAGAGGGTGAAAGGGCGCCCCAGCAGGTAGTAACGGAGGGCGAGGACCGCCCACTTGATCGCCAGGCATTCTTTCTCAATAGTGCTGTAGTGCCCCTCACGCACCGACAGCTTCCTGCTAATGTACAGGACGGGGTGGTCCTCCCCCTCCACCTCCTGGGACAACACCTCCCCCAGCCCTCCGTCTGACGCGTCGGTCTGCAACACAAAAGGGAGAGAAAAGTCAGGGGAGTGTAATAGTGGCCCCCCACACAGTGCAGCCTTTACCTCAGAGAAAGCCCGCTGGCACTGCTCCATCCACCTGACCGGATCTGGCGCCCCCTTTTTAGTGAGGTCAGTCAGCAGGCTGGTGACATCCGAATAATTAGGTATAAACCTACGATAGTAGCCAGCCAGCCCCAGGAACTGTCTCACCCCCTTTTTGGTCTTGGGCCTCGGGCAGGCCACAATCGCTGCTGTCTTATTAATTTGGGGACGCACCTGCCCGTTGCCCAAGTGGAAGCCCAGATACCGTACTTCCACCCGCCCAATCGCACACTTCTTCGGGTTGGCAGTGAGACCCGCCCACCTCAGCGGCCTACGGATGGCCCTCAGGTGTTGCAAGTGCCGCTGCCAGTCGTTACTATAAATGATTATATCATCAAGATATGCGGCCGCATAGGTGGCGTGGGGCCGGAGGACCCTGTCCATCAGCCGCTGAAACGTAGCGGGCGCCCCAAACAGCCCAAAAGGAAGTGTGACAAATTGGTGTAAGCCGAACGGTGTGGAAAAGGCCGTTTTCTCCCGGGATAATGGAGTCAAGGGGATCTGCCTATATCCCTTCGTCAAATCCAGTGTCGAGTAAAAGTGAGCCGTGCCTAGTTGATCGAGCAGCTCGTCAATACGAGGCATTGGGTACGTGTTGAATTTAGACACCGCGTTGACTTTTCTATAGTCCACACAGAACCGGACCGACCCGTCGGCCTTGGGTACCAAGACCACCGGGCTGCTCCAGTCACTGTGGGACTCCTCGACGATGCCCATTTCGAGCATGGTCTGAAGTTCTTCCCGAACCACCTTTTTTTTGTGTTCGGGTAGCCTGTAAGGGCGGCTACGCACTACCACCCCCAGGGGCGTCTCTATGTGGTGTTCTATGAGGTTAGTGCGACCGGGCAGGGGCGAGAACACATCCGAAAACTCGGCCTGCAACTGGGCGGCCTCCGTGAATTGGGTCGGGGAGAGGTGGTCTCCACAGGGGACCGGAGAGGTACGTGATGCCAATGACCCTTTTTGGACCTCCGGCCCCAGCTCTGCCTTCTCCGGAACTACCGACACCAACGCCACAGGGACCTCCTTGTTCCAGAGTTTAAGCAGATTGAGGTGGTAGATCTGTAGCGCCCCCCCGTCCGTTCGCCTCACCTCATAGTCGACGTCCCCGACTCGCCGTGTGACCTCAAAGGGTCCTTGCCACTTGGCGATTAATTTGGAGCTCGACGTGGGCAACAGTATGAGTACCTTATCTCCCGGAGTGAACTCTCTAAGGCGCGTGCCCTTGTTGTACAGGCGGGCTTGCCGTTCCTGGGTCTGCCGCAAATTCTCCTGAGTTAGGTGGGTGAGCATGTGGAGTTTTGCGCGCAGGTCCATAACGTACTGAATTTCGTTTTTACTCTGTGAAGGTCCCTCCTCCCAATTTTCTCGCAGCACATCTAAAATGCCATGCGGCTTACGCCCGTATAACAATTCAAATGGGGAGAACCCCGTGGAGGCTTGGGGGACCTCTCGCACTGCAAATAACAAGGGCTCGAGCCATTTATCCCAGTTATGTGCGTCCTCACTTACGAATTTTTTAATTATATTCTTGAGGGTGCGATTGAACCGTTCAACTAAACCGTCTATTTGTGGGTGATAAACGCTGGTGCGGATCGGCTTAATACCTAATAGCCCATACAGTTCGCTCAGTGTTCGTGACATAAATGAGGTGCCTTGGTCAGTCAGAATCTCTTTCGGGATTCCAACTCGGGAGATGATGCGGAAGAGGGCCTCCGCAATACTGTTAGCTGAGATATTGCGAAGAGGCACCGCTTCCGGGTATCGTGTTGCATAGTCCACCAGAACTAATATAAAGCGGTACCCTCATGTTGACCGATCTAATGGCCCGACGAGATCCATCCCACTTCTTTCGAACGGGGTCTCGATTAATGGTAGGGGGCACAAAGGCGCTTTTGGAATGGCCGCTGGATTTACTAACTGGCATTCGCGGCACGCCGTACACCACCTACGGACATCGCCGCGAATCCCCGGCCAATAGAATCGGGCCATTATTCGGGCTAGTGTCTTATCCTGCCCTAGGTGTCCAGCCATGGGATTAAAGTGAGCCACCTGAAATACCAATTCCCGGCAGCTCTTTGGAATTAACAGCTGTGTGACTCGCTCTTTCGTCTGAGTGTCCTGCGTCACTCGGTATAATCTATCCTTCATAATAGAAAAATAGGGGAAGGACGGGGTGGCGTTCGGCTGGAGCGTTTGACCATCGATTACTCTCACTTGGTCAAACGCATGTCGCAAAGTCTCATGTCGCGATTGTTCTAATGGGAAATCCGCGAGGGATTCCCCAACAGAAAGAGGAGGAGCCGGCAGCTCCTCACTCTGTTGCAGAGATGACGTAGACAGCTCTGCGACAGCAGCTCCAGCCAAAGCGACACCGGGACCTCCCCCTGTCAAATGGCAGGACCCACTCTTTACTAGGCGCGTCATTAAACCCCGAAATCCTGGCCAATCAGTCCCCAAAATTAAAGAGTGGGTAAGGCGAGGATTAACCGCCGCCTTCACTATAGATTTTTCCCCTCTGAAAAATATGTGGACCGACACCAAAGGGTAGCTGTGAACATCCCCGTGCACACACAACACCTTCACCCCCTGTGCTCCCCCCAATGCCTCGTCTTGCACCAGGCTTTGGCGGATTGAGGTCTGATTGCAACCAGAATCCACCAACGCCTGATATGTAGCCACTCACCGGTATGCGATACGCTCCGGCCCGATCAAGGGCAGCCTCTGGTGCGTCGGGGATCCGTACCACCGCGCCCACCTCCATTGCTGCGCACTGTTGTTGCAGGTGGCCTGGCTCCCCGCAGCGCCAGCAAACCGGTACGGGCTTTCCCTCTGCACCGGTGCTCTGGGGCTCACTCACCTGAGGGGGGGGAGAGACAGACACAGAAGGGAGAAACGGGAGGGCACCACGGGTGCGGCGGGCCGGCTGGGGTGGAGCCGGCCCCCGTCTCCATGGTGGGGGAATGGGGCGAGGACGGGACACAGAAGGGAGGGGAGAAAGAGAGAGAGAAGAGGAGAGAAGAGAAGACGTTGTCGGCTGTCCTGCCGCCGGAACAGCCGCCAAATGATCCTCCGCCAGTCCTACTGCCTGATCCAGCGACGCCGAGCGGTGGCACTGGACACACTCTGCGGTTCCGGCTGGTAAGCGGGTGATGAACTGCTCCAGCACCACCTGATCAATGATTCCCTCGGCGTCGCGATCATCAGTCCTCAGCCACCGCCAGCAGGCGTCCCGGAGCTGCTGGCCGAACGCGAACGGCCGGCCGACTTCCTCCACCCGCAGCGCACGGAAGCGCTGGCGCTGTTGTTCTGGTGTGCGCCCCACGCGCTGGAGGATGGCCCGGCGAAAGTCTGCGTAGGCCGGTCAGTGTGGAGCTGTAGCGTGGCCAGCTGTGCCTCTCCCGTCAGGAGGGGGAGGAGGCGCGCCGCGCACTGCTCCATCGGCCACCCCGAGGCTTTGGCGACCTGTTCGAACAATGCGAGGAACGCCTCGGGGTCGTCCTGCGGGCCCATCTTGGTCACGGTGAGGGGAGACGGGCCCGCGGCCGGGGCGCTGGTGGACCCCGCCGACGCGAGGAGATGCCGGAACGCCGCGCGATCTTCCTGCTGGGCCAGCACCAGGGCTTCAAAGCGCCGCTCTTGTTCCTTTCTGAGCGTGACGAGCGCCTGGTGCTGGCTTTGTTGAGCCGTGGCGAGGGCGTGGACCAGGTCCGCAAACGGGGAGGATTCCATGGGGCTGCTGGGTTGGTGCTCCACCTTTCCCAGGTTTCGGCACCACTGTAGAGCTCTCTTAGGTGTGGGTGGAGCGCAGAGGATGGCAAGACAAAGCTTCAGGTAATAACAGGCTTTTATTGCCAGACTTTTCAGTATAACAATAGTTCTATATGGTAAATACACACACACACGCTGTGTTCTTGTCCCGGGAAGAGCTCTCCCTCTGCCTCCTTAAATAGGGTGCGGTTACTGGGAAGACACACAAACACAGGTCAATTACCGTCAGGTGTAATGATTCTGCCACTCACCTTCCCTGGCTCTGCCCTCCTGTCACAGACCGGCGCTTGACCATGCCCCCGCTGCCACAATATTCTTTCAGCCTTATTTGTCATTTAAACAAGGACTTGTGATGCTTCATACCTTCCCCATCAGTTTCGAGTGGAACACTGTCCTTTAGCCAGGTGATGTCAGCTACTGGATTGGCATCTTTAGTAGAACATTCTACCAGCTATAAAAATACAAAAAGATATGCCAATGATAATATACATTCAGGTGTGCTTAGGAACGTGAAAAGACCTGGAAGACCACAGGAAACAACTGTAGTAAATGACAAAGAATACTTTTCACTTTGAGCTAATATGCATTATTTAATTTAATCTCTAGTATACTGTAGTAGACAGTAAAAAAAACCCAAAACAACAACAAAAACACAACAGTAACTTTGTCAGTGTCCAAATGTGTATGGACCTGACTGCATCTAACCTACAGTAATTTATTACAAAAGAGTAGCTCTTATATGACCAAGAGAGTATTTTAAATATAAAACGTATTTAGACTTTTTATCTTTGGGAATCAGAAAAAGTTGGGATGGTATGGAAAATTCAAATAAAAAAAAAGAAAGCAGTGATTCTTAAATTTACTTTGATTTGTAATTCATTACAGACAGTATGAACCAAGATATTTCATGTTTTGTCTGGTCAACTTCATTTAATTTGTTAATAGAAACTAAAAAAATAGAAAATTCCTGCGTTTCAGGCCTGCAACACTGTAGCAGCTGTGGTGTGGTCAAGTGTCGGCTGTGAATGGTGAGGAGTCAGGTTGAACTAGCAGGTAACATGTGATGAGTTACACCTGTGGCTAATTGCTGGCTGTCTATTAATGTGTGTCTCTGTGTGCCTTTCAGACGGCCAGTAACTGAAGAGAGAGCAGTGATACGATACTCAGTCATGTTTGCGTGTGCACATGCAAATCCGGGAAACTACAGTCACTGAAAAGTGAAAATATCTTGTGAAAATAAAGTGCACTTGTATTGTGAAGCATGCCTCCCAGTCCTTCATTTATTCCACCTCAGGGAACTGTTACACTGGCACCAAAACCTGGGAATTGAGGAACATGTCGGTCCTGGGATCGAGATGCTGACCTCTTTTGCTCCTCGGACCTGCCTAATCCATCCTGGTGCCCTGTGTCTGGTTGGAGTCTCATCGCATCGCTCATGTGGAGGGCGGCCCCATGTTGACATTTGGGGGTCATGCCTGGAGGACGCTCCGGACTCTTGCAGTGGTGCTTTTGTGGCTGGGGACTGTAGTTGACTTGCTGACTTTAGGACTGCACTTGACTTGCTGACTTTAGGACTGCAGTTGTTGTGAACGGTTGTGCGCTCAGGTTTCCGTCGGTGGGGGATTTATAGCATCAACGAAGCTGACTTTATATTAGGACTGTTAATGTTAGTCATGTTGTCTGTTGTTGCCCAGATGGGGATGGGTTCCCTTTTGGGTCTGGTTCCTCTCGGGGTTTCTTCCTCATGTCGTCTGAGGGAGTTTTTCCTTGCCACCATTGCCATTGGTGTGCCCGTTGGGGTTAGATTAGGGAGATAATTAGCTCATATTTTAAGTTATTCAAATTCTGTAAAGCTGCTTTGCGACAATGTTTTTTGTTAAAAGTGCTATACGAATGACTTGACTTGACCAAACACTGCCACGGAGTCCAAACCAGTCAGGGAGCTCCTCCAGACACTCACCGTCGACCTCCAATGCCAGCACCAAGAACTTCTCACACTGTCCATTGAGCAGGGGCAGCACTGCGAGGCCCAGCTGAAGGACCAGCAGGTGGTGCGGAGCTTGGTCCAGTCAGTGGGTACTCCAACGGTTGGAAAGATGGACACGCTATCCACTAGGCCAGCTCGTGGTCTGATAACAGATAGCAAATTATAAATAATTTGCTTCTATAACAATGTCCTATATAGTCACAAAATATAACTGTGTAACCAGAAAGTTCATTATAGTTTTAGCATGAAGTCTGTTTTGTTGAAATGATAAAGTGTTCATTGATGGAAACTTGAGTGCAAAACTGTTCATGACAACTGCACTCCTAAAGTTATGCCAATTGTAGTCCTCAGCCATAGATGCATTGCTGTAAGTCTCCAGAGCCATGTTCCAAGTGCAATTTTCAACTGTCCATATGGGGCCATCCTCCACAGGAGTAATGTGATGTGGATATGGATCCAGTGTCACCACATGGTGTCACTGGAGGAGGTGGTCCAGCTGGCAGAAGGACATCTGACAGTGTTTCTGGGAGCAGGTGCTCCTGCAGCTTCTTTTCCTCTCTCTCTCTCTCCCCCCCCTCTCCTTGCCCCTCCCCTACTCCAGCCCTGTGGAGACGGGGGCCAATTCCCCAATACCCACACCCTGCACTCATGCCTGTCCTCATGTCTCCTCACCCCTTTCTCCTTCCATGTCTGTGCTGCTGCTAACCCTCTCTCTCACCACAGGTGAATCCATTCGTGCCCACCAAAATTGGGAGAAAGTCCAGGCAGGTCTGTGGGCATAGCAGGAAGGATGAGATTTCTGGGAATCAGCACTTTCATTTCCTATTCCTTACATACCGAGGGATTCCCCTGATCGAGCAGGAACGTACCGCATCTGAGTATTGGCGGCATGGAAGTGTAGTGGTTAGCACGGTCGCCTCACAGCAAGAAGGTTCTGCTGTGAGGAATCATTTAAAGTTGTAGGTGTCAGTCCTGCGCACTGTGGGGTGTGTACCTGAAGGCGTGTTCCAGGCTGCGCGTGTGTCGAGCGGACTCCAGCAGGGGCGCAGATAGGATTTTAGAACTGGGGGGGACCAAGCTGTCAGCATTTCAACTGTACCTCAATTATGCTAGTACTTAATTACTTTAACATTAACTTAGGCCTAGTATTTAATTACTTTAACTTTAACCTTAACTGGTGCTCGATTAGTTATTTTGTGTCATTTGGGCCAGTGGTTTGCAATAAAAACAATAAAAATTAGATACTTATTTGAAACTATGGTGCAACAATGACTGTCAAAGGCTTACCTGATCAACACTACCCATACATGATAGATATTTCATTTGTCTAGTGTGCCAATCAATTACCACCCAAAACCTCATGCCTTCTGCAAAATATGTTTTATTTAAACATTTCACCATACAGTGAAACCTCGATATTAAAACGGGGGCCAATTCCCCAATACCCACACCACTGACAATGCCTGACCTCCAAGGCCTGATATTGGCAAATTTAACCTCAATAGCACATCCAAAATGATCCTGGCAAGATTTTCACCTGTTGTAGAAGTTGTCTCATACAACCCTATAAACTCTTCGTATACCAGCAAATCAGTGTCAACATAACGAAGACACAGGGCCTCCTGCTCCACACCTGAGATATCTCTTGTCCCATCCATAATGATGGAATACTGTAGCACTGGGAGGGACCGGATCTCATCTGCAATTTCCCTGATAATAGATGTACTCATCAAATTGATAACCTCATTTTGACAATCCCAAGACATGTGTACTCCCCTCTTTGCAGACAACCACCTTGTGAAAGCTGGATCATCTTCAGCTTTGTATTTCAAAAGCTGGTCAAGGTTACCTTGACGATGTTCATGCCCCCTAAAGGCCACTCCCTGCCTCGCCAATAGCATCTCACCCCCTATTACTTTTAAAAGACTAGCTCTATTTTCTGCCTGCTGTGTACTGACTGCATTGCTCAACTGTGTGCTAATTGGCCTGTTCTCATATGCAACTGTTGTGACAGCCACTTTGTGACCCTCTGATTTCTCGTGTGAGGAAAATTTGTCATGTGCTTTTTTCCAGTTTTTAAGTCTGGCACTTACAAACTATGCTCTTGGCTTGTGCTGGTTTTCCAGTCTTAAAGTATTTTTGAGCAGTGAAAACACAAAACACCATCAATACCCGGACTGATATGCAGCCAGGGATACTTTTCATACCATGTTTTTTGGAATGACAGTGTACGGTCTTTGAACACTTGTTTTTGCAAAAGTTTAGGGTCAGGTTGATTTGGCTTTGTGTATGTCATTTGCATATCCATCTCCTCTCCCTCTGCTTCAGCAGTCTCTGCTCCTGCTGTCTCGTCTCCTGTCTCTCCTTCTTCTGTCCCTCCTTCTGTCTGTTGTCCTTCTATCTCTTCATGCTGTCTTTTTCTACTTCCCTCCAGCAGATCCTCTCTTTCAACCTGACAAGAATTTGCTTCACTGTCATCATCAGGAATTGCCTGCAGACCAGGACAATGTTAACATTTTAAATATTATAATTTAATGTTAACAGCTAACAGTTACCTACAGTTGCTAAAAAGCATTGACTTTTGACTAGCGCTGTCAGCCGATTAAAAAAAAACAATCTAAAATTTTAGATTAATCAATATCAATTGCAAATGTGTTTATTTTCATTTATATTATTATATTAATAATTATATTATAGGCTATATATATATATTATATTAATAATTTGTATTCATCTAGGCTATTTGAAAATTAGTTGATACTGTTAGGCCATCTATATCCTAGGCTACGTTTGAATATTCTGTTTGAAAGAAAATGTATGCTACTGCTGATTATGCTGTCAAAGGGCACTGCCACTGCCACTAAGATGAAGCACAATCTTCGTCGTTTGTAGGCTTATTTCTTGCCACATATGGGAAATGAAAGTTGACAAGTTATCTTCATGCACACACATTCCCTCAAAATGTTACTTGTTTTAACACCGTTTTATATTTGTTGAGTTCTAATTATTCCCGCTTAGTGGGCTGGGCGACCTGAAGCTGCGCCCTAACTTTACTGCCTGCCTGTTGTGTGTGGGAGCAGCAGCCAGGCAGCACCCCTGGAAGTCTCTTCGCATTCTTTGCCTCACTTTCCAACAACGTTGACTAACGAAATGGTGCATCACTTGCTGGAATTATGTCAGGAAGAGCTAAATTAATCTGCGTGAAACCTGCCTTAACACATTGACATTGACAACTAATTTTAACATTAGCATAATATGGATACACATACACTAAAGAAGATCATTTTACATTACCATAGCCTATTAGCTGCTCCCCATTACAAATGAACATGGCTCGGACACATTATGGGAACCGTATATGGTCAACAGACAACATGTAAGGGATTGGATAGCCTACTTACATGATTTGGTTTTTGAAAAAATGCTGTAATAGCTTTTTGTTTTTTTGTTGGCTTCATAGGTCACACGCAGTTGTTAGGCTACTACTGAGAATAGGCATAATCATTAAAGTCAGTCAGTCAGTCAGTCAGTCAGTCAGATAGATTAGTGGTCACTATGGTTACCGCTATCACTGTCACAGGCGCCAATGAGGCAGCTCCTTCAGGACCCCTGATCTAGAGACGGTTGATGCCTAACTAATTTGACATACTATGTCAGAGTGAGAGCTTGACTCTGGTCTGCATATACAGTTAGGTCCATATATATTTGGACACTGACACAAATTTTGTTTTTTTACCTGTTTACTGAAACATATTCAAGTTATAGTTATATAATGGACATGGACATAAAGTCCAGACTTTCAGCTTTCATTTGAGGATATCCACATTAAAATTGGACAAAGGGTTTAGGAGTTTCAGCTCCTTAACATGTGCCACCCTGCTTTTAAAGGGACCAAAAGTAATTGGACAGTTGACTCAAAGGCTATTTCATGGGCAGGTGTGGGAAATTCCTTCGTTATGTCATTCTCAATTAAGCAGATAAAAGGCCTGGAGATGATTTGAGGTGTGGTGCTTGCATTTGGAAGATTTTGCTGTGAATAAAACATGCGGTCAAAGGAGCTCTCCAGGCAGGTGAAACAAGCCATCCTTAAGCTGCGAAAACAGAGAAAAAAAACATCCGAGAAATTGCTACAATATTAAGAGTGGCAAAATCTACAGTTTGGTACATCCTGAGAAAGAAAGAAAGCACTGGTGAACTCATCAATGCAAAAAGACCTGGACGCCCACAGAAGACAACAGTGGTGGATGATCGCAGAATAATTTCCATGGTGAAGAGAAACCCCTTCACAACAGCCAACCAAGTGAACAACACTCTCCAGGAGGTAGGCGTATCAATATCCAAATCTACCATAAAGAGAAGACTGTATGAAAGTAAATACAGAGGGTTCACTGCACGGTGCAAGCCACTCATAAGCCTCAAGAATAAAAAGGCTAGATTGGACTTTGCTAAAAAACATCTAAAAAAGCCAGCACAGTTCTGGAAGAACATTCTTTGGACAGATGAAACCAAGATCAACCTCTACCAGAATGATGGAAAGAAAAAAGTATGGTGAAGTTGTGGTACAGCTCATGATCCAAAGCATACCACATCATCTGTAAAACACGGCGGAGGCAGTGTGATGGCTTGGGCATGCATGGCTGCCAGTGGCACTGGGTCACTAGTGTTTATTGATGATGTGACACAGGACAGAAGCAGCCGGATGAATTCTGAGGTATTCAGAGACATACTGTGTGCTCAAATCCAGGCAAATGCAGCCAAACTGATTGGTCGGCGTTTCATAATACAGATGGACAATGACCCAAAACATAAAGCCAAAGCAACCCAGTTTATTAAAGCAAAGAAGTGGAATATTCTTGAATGGCCAAGTCAGTCACCTGATCTCAATCCAATTGAGCATGCATTTCACTTGTTAAAGACTAAACTTCAGACAGAAAGGCCCACAAACAAACAGCAACTGAAAACCACTGCAGTAAAGGCCTGGCAGAGCATTAAAAAGGAGGAAACACAGCGTCTGGTGATATCCATGAGTTCAAGACTTCAGGCAGTCATTGCCAACAAAGGGTTTTCAATCAAGTATTAGAAATGAACATTTTATTTACAATTATTTCATTTGTCCAATTACTTTTGAGCCCCTGAAATGAAGGGATTGTGTTAAAAAAATGCTTTAGTTCCTCACATTTTTATGCAATCATTTTGTTCAACCCACTGAATTAAAGCTGAAAGTCTGAACTCCAACTGCATCTGAATTGTTTTGTTCAAAATTCATTGTGGTAATGTACAGAACCAAAATTAAAAAAATGTTGTCTCTGTCCAAATATTTATGGACCTAACTGTAAGGGGATCCCCTTGCAAAAATACAACATGCAACGTAACGAACATTTGCACCTCTCGCTCCATTTTTACTCTCTCTGCCCTGAACATCTGGTGTTATTGCCTCATCGGGTATCCTCTCCCCCAGCCAGGTTTCACAGAAACACAATATGGAGCAATCCTGAATGTCCTTCTGCGTGGAAATACGAGGGTGGAATCCGTCCATTTTATTTTCCAGAGACTGAACGTTTGCAAACAATATAACCAGGAGGGTTAGCCTTCCATTGCTAACCAAGTGCCAGAGCCTTCAGTCAGCTCCTCCTTGTCTGCCGTGCCTCCGTTTCGGCCTGTTGTTCTCAGGAGAGCTCCCTGTCGGGGGCCGATCTAGCATTGCGTCAGCATAGCATGTTAGCTCAGGGTAGGATTCCAGCACGCTCTGGTTGAAAAGTCCTAAATGACTCCGCTCTCTCAGCTGTAATAAGGTCACCCAGTCATAGAAAATGTTACCAGAGTGTGTCTTAACTCGGCACAATAAAGTAAGAAAAAAAAGAAAACAAAGAAGTAACTTGACTCGGAGAGCTCAGCGACATCGCCCTCTGGGGAGCGCCATCTTTTTCTCAAATAAAATGTCACTACACAAAGTCAATTGGCAATAGGTCATTAACATGACTGGGTATAAAAAGAGCATCTCGGAGTGGCAGCGCCTCTCAGAAGTAAAGATGGGAAGAGGATCACCAATCCCCCTAATTCTGCGCTGACAAATATCAGCATATCAGAAAGGAGTTTAACAGTGTAAAATTGCAAAGAGTTTGAACATATCATCATCTACAGTGCATAATATCATCAAAAGATTCAGAGAATCTGGAAGAATCTCTGTGCTTAAGGGCCAAGGCCGGAAAACCAAACTGGGTGCCCGTGATCTTCAGGCCCTTAGACGGCACTGCATCACATACAGGCATGCTTCTGTATTGGAAATCACAAAATGGGCTCAGGAATATTTCCAGAGAACATTATCTGTGAACACAATTCACCGCGCCATCTGCCGTTGCCAGCTAAAACTCTATAGTTCAAAGAAGAAGCCATATCTAAACATGATCCAGAAGCGCAGACGTCTTCTCTGGGCCAAGGCTCATTTAAAATGGACTGTGGCAAAGTGGAAAACTGTTCTGTGGTCAGACGAATCAAAATTTGAAGTTCTTTATGGAAATCAGGGACGCCGTGTCATTTGGACTAAAGAGGAGAAGGACGACCCAAGTTGTTATCAGTGCTCGATTCAGAAGCCTGCATCTCTGATGGTATGGGGTTGCATTAGTGCATGTGGCATGGGCAGCTTACACATCTGAGATTCAAGATTCAAGATGTTTATTTGTCATATACACAATAACAGACACAACGGTTTATTATTGGGTAATGAAATTCTTATTTTGCAACTGCCCGACCAAACTATGCTTACCAATATAAAAAGAAATATATATATTAGTGCTGTCAAGCGATTAAAATATTTTTTCGCGATTAATGTCGCGACTGTCATAGTTAACTCGCGATTAATCGCAATTTAATCGCACATTTTTGTCACATGAAAAACCATTGTAATTCTCTTATCAGCATAAAAAGTGAATGGGCTTGCTCACCGTTCGAACTACGGGGGTACTTGGGGGATCCGAGATCCCCTGAAACAGACATGAGATCCCTTGAAAACATGATTTGGGAAATGTTGGGGGGTCTCTAAAATATAGAGTGCTCCGAGATGATGCTAAAAATAGTAACCATGCGGTCGGCGTGGCTATCTTGGAAGTGACTCGCTCCAGAGCACGCATAGAGTACACATCATAGAGTAAACATTCACCGATTTGTTTCTGCGTTAGAGGGCTTAGAAGCTTTGATTTTTTAAGAATTTAGACATCTGAAGTGATGGAGCACTGCTGTGAAAGTTTGGATAAGCAGGCACGGGAGCGTTATGCTGAGAAGGTACGTTTCATTGGGAATGTAGATCCATACACTGTTAGTGAGAAGGAATGGAAAGCTGACCCCAGCTTGTTGCCACATAATTATCAATTATTTTAGTCAGTGAATAAAATGTAGGCCTAGTATGTAACTTGTACTAACAGCATGTGTACATAAACATTACTAGGCCTAGATCTTAAATGGCATTTGATGCAACAATGCACTGCAGTAGACATAAGCTACCTAATGTGACAAATATATCCATTAATCATTGCTGAAAGTACATAGAAAAGATAATAGTTTGTATCACATTTATTTTAGTAACTATGAAATTCAAGACAATTTAACCTACCTGTCACAAAGTGATCAGAACAAATCCGGATACAGTCTAGTCCTAAATTTGATCGGTTAATGGCAGCCAGCCACTGTCGTCTCCTCCGCTCGCTTTTCTCCTGTGCTGCAATTCCCTGGTTAGTCACGACTTTAGGGAGTCTGTGGAAGCTTTTGCCACCCTTTTACCCCCGGCTACTACAGCCAACAATGACACACGTATTCGGCATTTTGCTTCGCTGAGCAACAACAATGCACTGACACAGCGAAGTTTGACTTCCAATATGGCCGCCGCCGGGTTCGCGCTGATCTCGAAGCACTCTATTGGCAAAATGATGTTTATTGACATAGCAATCGTGTGTAACGGGAAGCATTTGCATATCCGAAGTGAGCGCGCGATGGAGATCTGCGCTCTGAGACAAGCGCAAGCACCACCAAGGGAAAAAAAAGGGACCCCCCGAAAATATCGGCATAGTTCGAACACTGGTTGTACCAATGTTTTTTTTTTTATTTTTATTGCAGAGCATAACACGTCTTGTCACAGCCACTGCAAAGTGGGTCTGGAGCCGCCGATGGGAAAACGAAACTTAAGCCGAGCACCGTGGCTCTTCGGGGAGGGCAGAGGACTCTGGCTGTGCGGGGCGTGGCATCATGTCACAGAGTGTTAATCTCGCGATAAAAAAAATTATCGCCGTTAAAATTGAGTCAAGTTAACGCGTTAATAACGCGACATTTTTGACAGCACTAATATATATGAAATATAAAATATAAAGTGCATATGGAATGCAAAATATAAAAGTAGAATGAAAAATGAAGATAACTGTGGCAGTGGGGGCGTGGTCAAGCGCCGGTCTGTGACAGGAGGGCGGAGTCGGGGAAGGTAAGTGGCAGAATCACTACACCTGACATCAATTAACCTGTGTTTGTGTGTGTCTTCCCAGTGACCGCGCCCTACTTAAGGAGGGAGAGCGAGAGCAGAGGAGCTCAGCCCCTGAACTAGACGCTGGTTGTGTGTGTGTTTGGGTGAATGATTGATCACTGAAAAGTGTGGCAATAAAGCCTGATTGTGAACCTGATCTATGTCCTGCCATCCTCTGTGCTCCACCCACGCTTAGGGAACATTACAGTGGTGCCGAAACCCGGGACATAGTGGAGCACAGCAGCCGATCAGCCCCATGGAGTCCTCCCTGTTCGCCGATCTGGTCCACGCCCTCGCCACGGCCCAGCAAAGCCAGCGCTAGTCACCCTCCAAAAGGAACAAGAACGGCGCTTCAAGGCCCTGGTGCTGGCCCAGCAAGAAGATCGGGAGGCGTTCCGGAACCTCCTCGCGTCGGCGGGGTCCACCAGCGCTCCCACCGTGTGCCCGTCCCCCCTCACCTTAACCAAAATGGGTCCGCAGGACGACCCCGAGGCTTTTATCACACTCTTCGAGCAAGTCACAGAGGCCTCGGGGTGGCTGATGGAGCAGTGCGCGGCGCGCCTCCTCCCCCTGCTAACGGGAGAGGCGCAGCTGGCCGCGCTACAGCTCCCTGCCGACCGCCGGCTGGCCTACACGGACCTCCGCCGGGCCGTCCTTCAGTGCGTGGGGCGCACCCCCGAGCAGCAGCACCAGCGCTTCCGCGCCTTGCGCTTGGAGGAAGTCGGCCGGCCGTTCACGTTCGGCCAGCAGCTCCGGGACGCCTGCTGGCGGTGGTTGAGGGCCGACAACCATGACGCTGAGGGGATCATCGACCAGGTGGTGCTGGAGCAATTCATCACTCGCTTGCCAGTAGGAACTGCGGAGTGGGTCCAGTGCCACCGCCCGGCGTCGCTGGATCAGGCAGTCGAGCTGGCGGAGGACCATTTGGCGACTGTTCCGGCAGCAGGACAGCAGACGGCGTCTTCTCTTCTCTTCTCTCTCTCTCTCCCCCTCCTCCTGTGGCCCCACCCCAGCCGGCCCGCCGCACCCGCGGTGCCCTCCCGTTTCTCCCTTCTGTGTCTGTCTCTCCCCCTCCTCAGGTGAGTGAGCCCCAGAACACCGGTGCAGAGGGGAAGCCCGGGCCGGTTTGCTGGCGCTGCGGGGAGCCGGGCCACCTTCAACAGCAGTGCACGGCGATGGAGGTGGGCGCGGTGGTGCAGATCCCCAACGCACCAGAGGCTGCCCTCGATCGGGCCGGAGTGTATTGCATACCAGTGAGTATTCAAGGGGATACATATCAGGCTTTGGTGGATTCTGGTTGTAATCAGACCTCAATTCACCAAAGCCTGGTGCAAAACGAGGCATTGGGGGGAGCACAGGGGGTGAAGGTGTTGTGTGTGCACGGGGACATTCACAGCTACCCTTTGGTGTCGGTCCACATTTTTTTTCGAGGGGAAAAAGTTATAGTGAAGGCGGCGGTTAATCCTCGCCTTACCCACTCTTTAATTTTGGGGACTGATTGGCTGGGATTTCGGGATTTAATGACACACTTAGTAAAGAGTGGGTCCTGCCATTTAACAGGGGGAGGTCCCAGGGTCGCTTTGGCAGGAGCAGCTGTCACAGAGCCGTCTACATCATCTCCGCGTCAGAGTGAGGAGCCTCCGACCCCTCCTCTCTCTGTTGGGGAATCCCTCGCAGATTTCCCATTAGAGCAATCGCAAGACAAGACTCTGTGGCATGCGTTTGACCAAGAGAGTAATCGATGGTCAAACGCTCCAGCCGAACGCCACCCCGTCCTTCCCCTACTTCGCGATTATGAAGGATAGGTTATACCGAGTGATGCAGGACACTCAAACTAAAGAGCAAGTCACGCAACTTTTAATTCCGAAGAGCCACCGGGAATTGGTATTCCAGTGGCTCACTTTAATCCCATGGCTGGACACCTAGGGCAGGATAAGACACTAGCCCGAATAATGGCCTGATTCTATTGGCCGGGGATTCGCGGCGATGTTCGTAGGTGGTGTACGGCATGCCGCGAATGCCAGTTAGTAAACCCAGCAGCCATTCCAAAAGCGCCTTTGCGCCCTCTACCATTAATCGAGACCCCGTTTGAAAGAATTGGGATGGATCTCGTTGGGCCATTAGATCGGTCAGCATGAGGGTACTGCTTTATATTAGTTTTGGTGGACTATGCAACATGATACCTGGAAGCAGTGCCCCTGCGCAATATCTCAGCTAACAGTATTGTGGAGGCGCTCTTCCGTGTCATCTCCCAAGTTGGAATCCCGAAAGAGATTCTGACTGATCAAGGCACCACGTTTATATCACGGACACTACGCGAACTGTATGGATTATTGGGAATTAAGCCGATCCGCACCAGCGTGTATCACCCACAAATGGATGGTTTAGTGGAACGGTTCAATCGCACCCTCAAGAATATCATTAAAAAATTCGTAAGTGAGGACGCACGTAATTGGGATAAGTGGCTCGAGCCCTTGTTGTTTTCAGTGCGAGAGGTCCGCCAAGCCTCCATGGGGTTCTCCCCATTCGAATTATTATATGGGCGTAAGCCGCGCGGCATTCTAGACGTGCTGCGGGAAAATTGGGAGGAGGGACCTTCACAAAGTAAGAATGAAATTCAATACGTTATGGACCTGTGCGCAAAACTCCACACGCTCACCCACCTAACCCAGGAGAATTTGCGGCAGGCCCAAGAACGGCAAGCCCGCCTGTACAACAAGGGTACGCGCCTTAGGGAGTTCACACCAGGAGATAAGGTACTCGTACTGTTGCCCACATCGAGCTCCAAATTGATCGCCAAGTGGCAAGGACCCTTTGAGGTCACATGGCAAGTCGGGGACGTCGACTACGAGGTGAGGCGAATGGACAGGGGTGGGGTGCTACAGATTTACCACCTCAATCTGCTTAAACTCTGGAAAGAGGAGGTCCCCGTGGCGTTGGTGTCGGTGGTTCTGGTGAAGGCGGAGCTGGGACCGGAGGTTCAAAAAGGGGCTTTGGCATCACGTACCTCTCCGGTCCCCTGTGGAGACCACCTCTCCCCGACCCAACTCACGGAGGTCGCCCAGTTGCAGACCGAGTTTTCAGATGTGTTCTCGCCCCTGCCCGGTCGCACTAACCTCATAGAGCACCACATAGAGACGCCCCCGGGGGTGGTAGTGCGTAGCCGCCCTTACAGGCTACCCGAACACAAAAAAAGGTGGTTCGGGAAGAAATTGAGACCATGCTCGAAATGGGCATCGTCGAGGAGTCCCACAGTGACTGGAGCAGCCCGGTGGTCTTGGTACCCAAGGCCGACGGGTCGGTCCGGTTCTTTGTAGACTATAGGAAAGTCAACGCGGTGTCTAAATTCGATGCATACCCAATGCCTCGTATTGATGAGTTGCTCAATTGACTCGGCAATGCTCGCTTTTATTCGACACTGAATTTGACGAAGGGATATTGGCAGATCCCCTTGACTCCATTATCCCGAGAGAAAACGGCCTTTTCCACACCGTTTGGTTTACACCAATTCGTCACACTTCCATTTGGGCTGTTTGGGGCGCCCGCTACGTTTCAGCGGCTGATGGACAGGGTCCTCCGCCCCCACGCCACCTATGCGGCTGCCTACCTAGACGACATCATCGTCTATAGCATTGACTGGCCGAGGCACCTCGAACACCTAAGGGCCGTCCTTAGGTCGCTGAGGCGAGCGGGTCTTACAGCCAACCCAAAGAAGTGTGCGATTGGGCGGGTGGAAGTACTGTATCTGGGCTTCCACTTGGGCAACGGGCAGGTGTGTCCCCAAATTAACAAGACGGCAGCAATTGCGGCCTGCCCGAGGCCCAAGACCAAAAAGGGGGTGAGACAGTTCCTGGGGCTGGCTGGCTATTATCGCAGGTTTATACCTAATTATTCAGATGTCACCAGCCCGCTAACTGATCTCACTAAAAAGGGGGCACCAGATCCGGTCCAGTGGACGGAGCAATGCCAGCGGGCTTTTTCCGAGGTAAAGGCTGCACTGTGTGGGGGGCCGCTTTTACACTCCCCTGACTTTTCTCTCCCCTTTATGTTGCAGACCAATGCGTCAGACAGAGGGCTGGGGGCAGTTTTGTCCCAGGAGGTGGAGGGGGAGGATCGCCCCGTCCTGTACATCAGCAGGAAGCTGTCGGTGCGTGAGGGGCACTACAGCACCATAGAGAAAAAGTGTCTGGCCATCAAGTGGGCGGTCCTCACCCTCCGGTACTACTTGCTGGGGCGCCCTTTCACCCTCTGTTCGGACCACACCCCCCTCCAGTGGCTCCACCACATGAAGGATGCCAATGCGCGGATCACCCGTTGGTATCTGGCACTCCAACCCTTTAATTTCAAGGTGGTCCACAGGCCGGGGGCACAGATGGTCGTGGCGGACTTCCTCTCCTGTCAAGGGGGGGGGGAGTCGGCTGCAGGCTGGACGGCCAGACGGCCGCCTGGCCTGAGTCGGGCGGTCGGGGTATGTGGCAGCGGGGGCGTGGTCAAGCGCCGGTCTGTGACAGGAGGGCGGAGTCGGGGAAGGTAAGTGGCAGAATCACTACACCTGACATCAATTAACCTGTGTTTGTGTATGTCTTCCCAGTGACCGCACCCTACTTAAGGAGGGAGAGCAACAGCAGAGGAGCTCAGCCCCTGAACTAGATGCTGGTTGTGTGTGTGTTCGGGTGAATGATTGATCACTGAAAAGTGTGGCAATAAAGCCTGATTGTGAACCTGATTTCTGTCCTGCCATCCTCTGTGTTCCACCCACGCTTAGGGAACGTTACAATAACATTAAAAAAAAAGGAGAGGCAAACAAACAATGTGCAAACATAGAGGTAGATATACTGTGCAATGTCTTGTGCAAAATTGGTAATATAATCCGTGGTTCAAAGCCTGATGGAAATATAGAGGTAGATGGTGATTATAATCCGTGGTTCAAAAGCCTGATGGAAATATAGAGGTAGATGGTGATTATAATCCGTGGTTCAAAAGCCTGATGGCCTGGGGGTAAAAACTGTTTGTCAGTCTAGTAGTCCTTGCTTTCACACTCCTGTAGCATCTGCCAGATGGTAGGAGCGTGAATAGTCTGTGTTGTGGGTGTGTTTGGTCCCTGATGATGCTCTGTGCCCTTTTTGTGACCCGCGTGTTGTAAATGTCCTGTAGTGGGGAGAGGACAGCTCCACAGATGAACTGTGCCATTTTAATGACACACTGGAGAGCCTTTCTGTCCTGAGTTGTGCAGTTCCCGTACCACACAGTGATGGAATTTGTCAGGACACTCTCCACTGTGCACCTGTAGAAGTTGCTGAGGAGTTTGGTGGACAGTCCAAATTTCCTCAGCTTCCTCAGGAAGAAGAGTCTCTATTGAGCCTTCTTGATGGTCTGCTGTGTGTTGTGTGTCCAGGTGAGATCCTCACTGATGTGAGTTCCGAGGAATTTAAATGTTTTCACCCTCTCCACCTGTGTCCCGTTGATGTGCAGCGAGGCGTGCTGGTCTCCCCTCCTCTTCCTCAGGTCAATAATCATCTCCTTGGTCTTCTCAGCATTCAAGGAGAGGTTATTTTCCTGGCACCAGGAGACCAGCTGAGCCACCTCCTCCCTGTAGGCTCTCTCATCTCCGCCAGTGATCAGCCCAATGACAGTGGTGTCGTCAGCGAACTTGATGATGGAAGTGTTGCTCTGGGTGGGGGTGCAGTCATAGGTGAAGAGGGTGTACAGGAGTGGACTGAGCACACAGCCTTGGGGGGTCCCTGTGCTCACTGTCTTGGTGCTGGATGTTCTGGTACCGACTCTGACAGCCTGGGGTCTGTTTGTGAGAAAGTCCAGGACCCAGCAGCAGAGGGAGGATGTCAGTCCAAGGGTGGAGAGCTTCTCTGTCAGTCTGTTGGGGATGACGGTGTTGAAGGCTGAACTGTAGTCCACAAACAGCATTCGAACATAGGTGTCCCTGTGTTCCAGGTGTGACAAGGCTGTGTGGATGGCTACATTGATGGCATCATCAGTTGAACGGTTCTGATGATATGCAAATTGAAGGGGGTCTATTGTGTCTGGGATGCCCTTTTTGATGTATGACATGACTATCCTCTCAAAACACTTCATTACAACTGAAGTGAGTGCAATTGGGCGATAGTCATTCAGGCATGTTATATTGTTTTTCTTTGGGAGGGGCACTATGGTGGTGGTCTTGAAGCATGTGGGCACAGAAGACATGAAGAGAGACAGGTTGAAAATGTCTGTGAAGACCTCTGCTAACTGTGTGGAGCAGGCCCTCAAAGCATGGCCGGGGATCTTGTCAGGGCCGGCTGCCTTTCGGGGGTTAGTCCTCCTGAAGACCTTGCTCACCTCGGTTATGGTCACAATAGGTGAAGAGCTCTGTGCTGCCTCTGTTGGTAGAATCCCTCTGTGTTGGTTGGTGTTAAGGGTGTCGCAGCGAGCATAGAACTCGTTCAGCTCATCTGGTGATGTGTTGTGGTTGGCTGTGACCCTGCTGTTCTTCTGCTGAAAATTGGTGATGTATTGCAGGCCCTGCCACATGCATCTGGAGTCTGAGGTGTTGTAATATCCTTCCAGCTTCAGTCTGTACTGCCTCTTGGCTTCCCTGATGGATCTGCGTAGGTCATATCTGGCCTTTTTATATCCATCTGCGTCGCCAGAGGCAAAAGCGGTGGAGCGTGCATGTAGCATGGAGTGTACTTCACTGTTAATCCAAGGTTTTTGGTTAGGATACATTTTGCAGTGCTTGGTGGGCAAGGCAAGGCAAGGCAAGTTTATTTATATAGCACATTTCATACACAGTGGCAGTTCAATGTGCTTTACAGAAGTAAAAGCAAAACAGTAAACAATAGAGAATAAAATTACATAAAATAAATGGGAAAAATATAATAAGAATTAAACAATAGTAGAAATAAAAAAAAATAAAATGAAGTAGAAGTTCAAATAGGGGGAGAAAAAAAACAGCAGAATAAAATAGAATAAAAGTTAAGTAAAATTTGAAACATGCAGAAACTGTAAAAGTACAGATTATAAAAACATGTAAGGAAGACAATATTAATTATTTAACAGAAAGCATCTGAAAACAGCTTGGTCTTTAACCTAGATTTGAAGCTGCCAACAGCAGGAGCATTTTTAATGTCCTCTGGCAGTTGGTTCCATAGCTGTACTGCATAGTAGCTAAAAGCTGCTTCACCACACTTTGTTTTAACAACAGGTTTTAATAGTAAATTTTTCTGTTGCGATCTGGTAGATCTGATTGGGTTAAGCTGCTGCAACATATCAGAGAGGTAATTGGGCCCTGTACCATTTAGAGATTTGTACACCAGCAGCAATGCTTTAAAGTCAATTCTGTAGCTTACTGGAAGCCAGTGAAGGGACCTTAGAATTGGAGTAATGTGCTCTGTTCTTTTTGTTCGTGTGAGAACCCTAGCTGCTGCATTTTGCACCAGCTGAAGTCGTTTGATGGTATTTTTTGGCAGGTCTGTGAAAAGGCCATTGCAGTAATCAACCCTACTAGAGATGAAGGCATGTATCAGTTTTTCTAGATCATTTTTTGACATAAGTCCTCTTAGTTTGGAAATGTTTTTTAGGTGATAGAATGTCATGGGGGGACAATGTCATTAATACACGTACTGATGTAGCTGGTGACCACAGATGCATATTCCTCTAAATCCACAGAACAGTCTTCTCTCAAAGTAGCAGTCTTAAACACATCCCAGTCTATAGAAGTGAAGCAGTCCTGGAGCACCAGATCAGCCTCTTCATTCCAAACTTTAACAGTTTTACTCACTGGGGGGGCTTGTTTGAGAAGGGCCTTGTAGGCTGGGTAGAGGAACACAGAGATGTGGTCAGACTGTCCAAAGTGGGGGCGGGACACAGCCTTGTAGCCATTTCTCACGTTGCTGTAGACATGGTCCAGGATGTTGTTGTCCCTTGTCGGAAAGCTCACGTGTTGATGGTACTTTGGTAGCACAGTCCTGAGGTTGCAATGATTAAAATCCCCGGCCACGATGAACACGGCATCTGGGTGTGTGGTCTCATATTTGCCGATGGTGTCATGTACACTACCGTTCAAAAGTTTGGGGTCGCTTTGAAATTTCCTTATTTTTGAAAGAAAAGCACTGTTCTTTTCAATGAAGATCACTTTAAACTAATCAGAAATACACTCTATACATTGCTAATGTGGTAAATGGCTATTCTAGCTAAATTCTACTAAATGTTTGGTTTTTGGTGCAATATCTACATAGGTGTATAGAGGCCCATTTCCAGCAACTATCACTCCAGTGTTCTAATGGTACAATGTGTTTGCTCATTGCCTCGGAAGGCTAATGGATGATTAGAAAACCCTTGTACAATCATGTTAGCACAGCTGAAAACAGTTTAGCTCTTTAGAGAAGCTATAAAACTGACCTTCCTTTGAGCAGATTGAGGTTCTGGAGCATCACATTTGTGGGGTCGATTAAATGCTCAAAATGGCCAGAAAAATGTCTTGACTATATTTTCTATTCATTTTACAACTTATGGTGGTAAATAAAAGTGTGACTTTTCATGGAAAACACAAAATTGTCTGGGTGACCCCAAACTTTTGAACGGTAGTGTAGTAGTCCTAGCGCTGTAGTGCGGTCGGCCCGCGGCGGGATGTAAACAGCCAGCATAAACACAGCACTGAACTCCCTCTGTAGATAAAAGGGTCTGCACTTCATCATCAGCACTTTACTGTCCGCACAACAGTGTTTTTCAACCACCTGTACGTCTGTACACCATCTGTTGTTAACATAAACACACACACCGCCACCTTTGTTTTTACCGGAAGCAGATGTGCGGTTTCCGCGGTGCATGGAGTGGGTCTGTAGTTCAGTGGCCAGGTCTGGCAGGCTTGCAGTAGTCCAGGTTTCCGTAAAAATCAGAGCACAACACTCTCTGATCTCACGTTGAGATGTTATCCTGGTTCTCAGCTCATCCATCTTATTCTCGAGCAAGCGAACGTTAGCTAGCAGAAGGCTAGGTAGCGGTGGTCTTGTAGCTCTAGCCTTTAGCCTACATGTAGCCCGCCTGTCTTACCGCGCCTCCGTTTTGGGTGCATGGATCGTCGGCCGTTTTGCCTACTCGAGTCTGGTGATGATGCGGCCCGCCGGATGGTGTCGGTGTAGCTTCGGTCGGTGTCAGCGATGAGAAGAAAGCTACAGTCCAGAAGGACTGGACTGGGCCCGTGGTGAATTTTACCAATGTCCAGAAGTGTGTCTTTGCTGTAGGTGATCCTAGTGTACAAGCACTGAGCATTTGTCACAATCAAAATTACTAAAATAAACAATAAAGACAATTGGTGTTGGGAGCGCGTCGCAAACACGTTCACCATGGGGGGCGCCATGTGAAGTTTGATGGTGTCTGGAAAGACACCATCAATGCTGAAAGGTATATCCAGGTTCTAGAGCAACATATGCTCCCATCCAGACGACGTCTCTTTCAGGGAAGACCTTGCATTTTCCAACATGACAATGCCAAACCACATACTGCATCAATTACAGCATCATGGCTGCGTAGAAGAAGGGTCCGGGTACTGAACTGGCCAGCCTGCAGTCCAGATCTTTCACCCATAGAAAACATTTGGCACATCATAAAACGGAAGATACGACAAAAAAGACCTAAGACAGTTGAGCAACTAGAATCCTACATTAGACAAGAATGGGTTAACATTCCTATCCCTAAACTTGAGCAACTTGTCTCCTCAGTCCCCAGACGTTTACAGACTGTTGTAAAGAGAAAAGGGGATGTCTCACAGTGGTAAACATGGCCTTGTCCCAACTTTTTTGAGATGTGGTGTTGTCATGAAATTTAAAATCACCTAAATTTTTCTCTTTAAATGATACATTTTCTCAATTTAAACATTTGATATGTCATCTATGTTCTACTCTGAATAAAATATGGAATTTTGAAACTTCCACATCATTGCATTCCATTTTTATTTACAATTTGTACTTTGTCCCAACTTTTTTGGAATCGGGGTTATAAATTCCTAGTCATTAAAAGTCACAATAATTCACAATTAAATGGACTTGGTCACACAAAGTAGAGCATCTTTGGAAATCAACTAAATTTGAATTTCATCTGCTTCACCTTAGAGGATTTCATCTGCTTCACCTCACTGAATTTAAAGGGCATATTCTGGACCAATTTCGTGTTTTTTTTTAATATGAAAGTATGTCCCTTTACACACTCATCCAGAAGGGTAATTTTGCACAAGGCCATCTGTCTACAGCAGAAAAAAAATAAAATAACAAAATGCATCTGGAAAAATCCCAAGGGAGTCTGGAGCCAGAATCGTGACGTTATCTGCGGAAGCGCAAGCAGGCTGCGCGAGCTTGCACAGTTTCAGTGCACAACCTGTGTAGACCAAGCACTCCCATTTCTCTCTCATTATCCAGTCTTTTGGGAAACAATGAGTACTAATCCCATCAAGATTGGTGTTGCTACACCCTCCTACGATACATCTGTTAACCATTTTAATAATTATGTGATAACGTTGAAGAAATTTGCAGAAAACCACCAGGTCGTTTTCTCATAAACAAATCAGCGCTGACGTAGGATTCAGAAGGAGGCGTCCTGCAGATGACGTCACGAAAATCAATGTTTCCCGGGAAATTCAAATGCAAAGTTTTTACAGAGGCGGACCAATTCACCTCAAATGGCTTGATTTCAACTGAATTTTTCTGGTATTGTGCGAGGTAAAAAAAATTGCAGAGAATGCAGAATGTTACAGATATTTGACCAAAGTTTAATATAAATAGGAGAATTACATTGATCTTGCTCCTGAATTTACCTGTGATATGCTCTTTAAGCTCAGAGGAGACTGATCATTTCAAGCAGTGGCACCCAGACTGTGGAATGCATTGCCCCTTTGCTTAAATTTTGCAGTTTCTTTTAAACAGCAGTTGAAAACACTGCTATTCAAACGCTTTTAATTTACAAGGGTTGCTATGGCTGCCTGACTTTTTGTATCTATGTTTCTCCATTGTTTTTCTATGCCTTTTATTGTATTGTACTTATTTATATTTATTGTGAAGCACTTTGTGACTTTTTTTTTTTTTTACCTGGGAAAGGTGCTATATAAATAAACTTGACATTTAAATCACACTCAACCATAGGCCTGCATTTGAAGAGTAAAATTCTCTTCGTCTGCTGTGGGTCACCAGGACCGTATCACCACTTTTAGTTAATGACAATAGGTTGTATTCAGTCACGTGACTTTTGCTTGTGAGTTTACATCCAGTGAATGAAATGGTGGTCAGACAAATCGATTTAGCTGCCGTTATGTGACGAGCTAGTGAAACTTCTCAGGCTATTTTTACAGTTTAGAGGCCAATGCATAGTCAAAATACTTTCAGAAAGTTGCTCTTTGGGGGCGTTGTGGCTTGGGTGGATGGGGCGCCGTACCGTGGGTCCGAGGACCCGGGTTCAATTCCAGCCTGGGGTCGTTTCCCGGTCCCTCCCTGTCTCTCTTTCTCCTGCTTGTTTCCTGTCTCTACACTGTCCTATCCAATAAAAGGTGCAAAAAGCCCCCAAAAAATCTTTAAAAAAAAAAGAAAGTTGCTCTTTGCAATGGGACAGATCCTTACACACTAGTAAAGAAGGATTTTTCCTATGATTTGGACAATTATCCATCCGCAGAGTTCCCTGACATCTCAAACTACCTGGTGCTGCAGACATCGTTCTACACGGAAAAACAGATGAAAACCTGGAAGAGCATGGAGGCATACAGCTTTTTATATGTGGCTGGGTTAAAGATCTGGGCCCAGTTGTTCAAAAGTAATCTGATCGGATTTTGGATAATGGATTGGATCAAATCTTGAAAATGGGTTTGTGGCAGCGGGGGTGTGGCCAAGCAGCAGTCTGTGAATGGAGGGCAGGGTCGGGGAAGGTAAGTGGCTAAGTCATTACACCTGGTGTCAATTTTTGTGTGTGTGTGTGTTTGTTGCAGGGATGGAGTATAAAGGGAGGGGGAGAGGAGAGAAGAATTTCGCCCCCGGCCAGGACACGTGTGTGTGACTGTGTGAGTGAGAAAGGCTGAAAAGCTGATGATAGTTCGCAAAATAAAGTGTCTGTGTGAACACAAACTCTCACCTGCCGTGCTTCTGTGCTCCACCCACATCAGGGATTACTACAGTGGTGCCGAAACCCGGGGGCACAGAAGGGAACCACCCCATGGAGTCCTCCCCGTTCGAAGAGCTCATCCATGCCCTCGCTACCGCCCAGCAGAACCAGCATCAAGCGCTGATCACCCTCCGGAAGGAGCAGCAGCAGCGCTTCAAAGCCTTGAAGCTGGCCCAGCAGGAAGATCGTCAGGCGTTCCGGCATCTGCTCACATCAGCAGGGCCGCCGGCCACCGCTGCCGCCACCCTCACGAAGATGAGACCGCAGGACGATCCGGAAGCGTTCCTCACTCTCTTTGAGCAAGCAGCTGAAGTGTGGGGGTGGCTGCTGGAGCAGCGCACAGCGCGCCTCCTCCCACTCCTGACTGGCGAGGCGCAGCTCGCAGCGCAGCAGCTCCCTGCTGACAGCCGGCTGGTCTATGCAGACCTAAAGAAAGCCATCCTGCAGTGGCTCGGCCGCTCCCTGGAGCAACACTGTCAGCGCTTCCGGACGCTGACACTGGAGGAGGTCGGCTGGCCGTTTGCATTCGGCCAGCAACTCCGGGACGCCTGCCGGTGGTGGCTGAGGGCGGAAGACCGCGACGCCGAGGAGATCATCGATCTGGTGGCACTGGAGCAGTTTATCTCTCAACTTCTGGAAGGAATGGTGGAATGGGTCCAGTGTCACTGCCCAGCGTCGCTGGAACGAGCCATTGAGCTGGCGGAGGACCATCTGGAGGCGGCTCTGACGGCAGGCAGATGAGGCGTCTCCCCTCGCTTCTCTTCTCTCTCTCTCCCTCTCTCTCTCCTGTCTCTTGTCCCCTTCTCCACCCCGTTCCCTTGCCACGAAGGCGGCGGCTGGCTCCTCCCCAGCCGGCCCGTCGCCCCCATGGTGTCCTCCCATCTCCCTCTTCTGTGTCTGTGTTGTCTCCCCCTCAGGTGAGTGACACCCATAAAACCAGTGCAGAGGGAAAGTCTGGGCCGGTGTGCTGGCGCGGCGGGGAATTGGAGCGTCTCCAGAGTCAGAGCTCTGCAAGGGAGGTGGGGGCTGTCATCCGGATCCCTGACACGCCAGAAACTGCCCCCAATCGGGCAAGAACGTATCGTGTACTGGTGAGTATTCAAGGGGATACATATCACGCTTTGGTGGATTTCGGTTGTAATCAGACCTCAATTCACCAACGCCTGGTGCAAGGTGAGGCACTGGGAGGAGCACAAGCAGTGAAGGTGTTGTGTGTGCACGGGGATGTTCACTATTACCCTCCAGTGTCTGTCCATATTCTATTCCGGGGCCAAACGCATAGAATGAAGGCGGCAGTTAGTCCTCGTCTTACCCACTCGTTGATCTTGGGTACTGATTGGCTGGGATTTACAGAACTAATGGAGTATTTAAAACATAGTGGGTCCTGACCTAGTAGGTCACGGGAAGATCCTGGTGTGGCACTGGTTGGAGAAGCTGTCACAGAGCCGTCTGCGACAACACCGCGTCAGAGTGAGGAGCACCCCGCTCCTCCTCCCTCTCTCAGGGATTCTCTTGGGGATTTCCCGTTAGAGCAGTTGCAAGACGAGACTCTGCAGCATGCGTTTCACCAAGTGAGAGTAATCGATGGTCAAACTCTTCAGCCAAGCGTGGCACCAACCTTCCCCTATTTTGCCATTATTAAAGATAGATTGTATCGAGTGACGCAGGACACTCAAACTAAGGAACGAGTAACCCAGTTGTTAATCCCAAAGAGCCGTAGGGAACTCGTATTCCATGCGGCTCACTTTAATCCCATGGCTGGACACTTGGGGCAAGATAAAACACTAGCCCGAATAATGGTCCGGTTCTATTGGCCAGGGATTCACGGGGATGTCTGTCGGTGGTGTGCGGCGTGCCGTGAATGCCAATTAGTAAATCCCGCGGCCACTCCAAAAGGGCTGTTGCGCCCTCTTCCTCTAATCAAGACCCCATTTGAGCGAATTGGGATGGATCTCATAGGGCCATTAGATCAGTCAGCACGGGGATATCGCTTGATTTTAGTTCTAGTGGACTATGCAACGCGATATCCGGAGGCAGTGCCTCTCCACAATATCTCAGCACGCAGTATTGCGGAAGCGCTCTTCCGTGTTATCTCCCGGGTTGGGATTCCGAAAGAAATCCTGACAGACCAAGGCACCTCGTTTATGTCACGCACACTGCGCGAGCTGTATGGGTTACTGGGGATTAAGTCTATCCGCACCAGTGTATATCACCCACAAACGGATGGATTAGTAGAGCAATTCAACCAGACACTCAAAAACATAATCTGGAAATTCATTAGTGAAGATGCGTGTAATTGGGATAAGTGGCTCGAACCCCTGTTGTTTGCAGTACGAGAGGTCCGGCAAGCCTCCACAGGGTTTTCTCCCTTTGAATTATTATATGGGCGTAAGCCGTGTGGCATTCTGGATGTGCTGCGGGAAAATTGGGAGGAGGGACCTTCACCGAGTAAAAATGAAATCCAGTACGTTCTTGACCTGCACGTAAAACTCCACACCCTCACGCAACTAACCCAGGAGAATCTATGGCAGGCACAAGAACATCAAAGCCGGCTGTATGACAGGGGCATGCGCCTTAGAGAATTCACGCCGGGAGACAAAGTACTCATATTATTGCCCACGTCGAGTTCTAAATTAGTAGCCAAGTGGCAAGGGCCCTTCGAGGTCACACGGCGAGTCGGGGACATCGACTATGAGGTAAAGCGAATGGATAGGGGCGGGGCACTGCAAGTCTACCACCTCAAACTTTTAAAACGCTGGAATGAGGGGGTCCCCGTGGCGTTGGTGTCAGTAGTCCCAGAGAAGGCGGAGCTGGGGCCGGAGGTAAAAAAAGATAACATCTCAGACCACTCCGGTCCCTTGTGGAGACCACCTCTTGCCGGCCCAACTCACGGAGGTAGCCAAGTTGCAGAAGGAATTTTCCGACGTGTTCTTGCCCCTTCCGGGTCGTACCCACCTCATAGAACACCACATCGAAATGCCCCCGGGGGTGGTAGTGCGTAGCCGCCCTTACTGCTTGCCCGAACACAAGAAAAAGGTGGTTCGGGATGAACTCAAGGCCATGCTCGAAATGGGCATAATCGAGGAGTCCCACAGTGACTGGAGCAGCCCAGTGGTCCTGGTTCCCAAGACTGATGGGTCGGTCCGGTTCTGTGTGGACTATAGAAAAGTCAATGCGGTGTCTAAATTTGACGCATACCCAATGCCTTGCATTGATGAGTTGCTTGATCGGTTAGGCACTGCTCGCTTTTATTCAACACTGGATCTAACCAAGGGATATTGGCAGATCCCCTTGACTCCTCTATCCCGAGAGAAAACGGCCTTTTCCACACCGTTTGGTTTACACCAATTCGTCATGCTCCCCTTTGGGTTGTTTGTGGCGCCCGCTACATTCCAGCGGCTTATGGACAGGGTCCTCCGCCCTCATGCTGCCTATGCAGCCGCCTATCTAGATGACATAATAATCTACAGTCATGATTGGCCGCGGCACTTGGAACACCTGAGGGCTGTTCTAAAGTCGCTGAGGCGAGCGGGCCTCACAACTAACCCGAAAAAGTGTGCGATTGGGCGGGTGGAAGTACAGTATCTGGGGTTCCACTTGGGTCATGGGCAGGTGCGTCCCCAAATTAACAAGACTGCAGCGATTGCGGCCTGCCTGAGGCCCAAGACCAAAAAGGAGGTGAGGCGGTTCTTGGGGCTGGCTGGCTATTATCATAGGTTTCTACCTAACTATTCGGATGTCACCAGCCCGCTAACCGACCTCACTAAAAAGGGGGCCCCAGATCTGGTCCAGTGGACGGAGCAATGCCAACAGGCCTTCTCTGAGGTAAAAGCTGCACTGTGTGGGGGGCCACTTTTACACTCCCCTGACTTCTCTCTCCCCTTTATTTTGCAGACTGATGCATCGGACAGAGGGCTGGGGGCTGTTTTGTCCCAGGAGGTGGAGGGTGAGGAGTGCCCGGTGCTGTACATCAGCCGAAAGCTGTCGATGCGTGAAAGCAAGTACAGAACAATTAAAAAGGAGTGTCTTGCCATCAAGTGGGTGGTCCTCGCCCTCCGATACTACCTGCTGGGGCACCCTTTCACTCTCTGTTCGGACCACGCACCCCTCCAGTGGCTCCACCGCATGAAGGATGCCAATGCGCAGATCACCCGTTGGTATCTCACTCTCCAGCCATTTAAGTTCGAGGTGATCCACAGGCCAGGGGCACAGATGGTGATGGCGGACTTCCTGTCCCATCGGGGGGGGGGGGGGGGAGTCAGCTTCAGGCTGGACGGCTCCCTGGCCTGAGTCGGGCGGTGGGGGTATGTGGCAGCGGGGGCATGGCCAAGCAGCAGTCTGTGAATGGAGGGTGGGGTCGGGGAAGGTCAGTGGCTAAGTCATTACACCTGGTGTCAATTTGTGTGTGTGTGTGTTTGTTGCAGGAATGGAGTATAAAGGGAGGGGGAGAGGAGAGAAGAATTTTGCCCCCGGCCAGGGCACGTGTGTGTGAGACTGTGTGAGTGAGAGAGGCTGAAAAGCGATGATAGTTCGCAAAATAAAGTGTCTGTGTGAACACGAACTCTTGCCTGCTGTGCTTCTGTGCTCCACCCACATCAGGGATTACTACAGGGTTGTTCAAAACTAAAAATGGATTCTTATATCGGATTAGATCACGTAATCCAATCTTGATTTTAATTTGGATCAAACCCTCAGTTTGCGTTATTCAAACCGTTTTAATAGGATTGATATAACTTTGATCCAAAAAAAATCAGGATTATACTAATCCCAGCAATAGGGTGGCTTCAGGGTGGATTTCAGGAACAAAGTGCAATTTAAATTAAATTTAAATTGGTCAACGACAGCACGGTGGTGTAGTGGTTAGCACTGTCGCCTCACAGCAAGAAGGTTCTGGGTCTTAGCCCAGTAGCTGACAGGGGTCTTTCTGTGTGGAGTTTGCATGTTCTCCCTGTGTCTGCATGGGTTTCCTCTGGGTGCTCCGGTTTCCCCCACAGTCCAAAGACATGCAGGTTAGGCAAATTGGTGGCTCCAAATTGACTGTAGGTGTGAATGGTTGTCTGTGTCTATGTGTCAGCCCTGCGATGACCTGGCAACTTGTCCAGGGTGTACCCCACCTCTCGCACATAGTCAGCTGGGATAGGCAGATAAAATCATTCAATTTTAACTTTAACACTTTATATTAGTTACAATGATACAACCCAAAATAGTTTCTAACAATGGCATCCCTTATTGCATGTCCAGTCATTCTCTTATTCTGAGAGAAAGGCGAGGTGTGTCTGAGTTTCCAGCAGGGTCAGGTGCATCATAAACATCATCACAGAGAGGGACATTCCGCTTGGTAGCAATATTGTGCAGGACAATACAGGCAAGTATTATGTTGCACGCTCCTTGTGGTTCCACTTGCAAGTAGTTAAGTCATGCAGAACACCTCTTCGGAACTCCATTTAAACACTCAGTAGCACATCTTTTTTTGTAATGAGCAGTGTTGAAGCATGCCTGCTCAGGTGTGTTTGGTGCAAGAAAAGGGGTCATCAGCCATGGTAGGAGTGGATAGGTGCTCTCTCCTAATATTATGCTATCTGGTCAGTTGGTTTGGAGCTCTCTGTATAGAGCACTTTGGGATACATGCATCATGGACAGACCCAGGCCACTTCACGACACAGTTTGTGATGATGAGGTCAGCATCACTCACAAGTATGTTTATGCTGTGCCTCCCCTTTCTGTTCATGTACCCCCACTCTCTCTCATGGAGTGCTTGTATATACACATGTGTGCAGTCGATAACCCCAATAGGGCATGTTCCCCAATAGTAAGAACTTGCACTTGATCTGGGAAATATGGTCATCCCTTGGAAATGAAACAAACTGATTAGCCAGGCTGGCCAAACTGATTGAGACAGCTTTCATCACATCACTCACAGTTGATTTGTCTACTCCTATACTGTCACCAACAACTTGGTGGAAAGACCCAGATGCATAGAAGTGCAGAGCAATGAGGACCTGTTCTTCCACAGACAGACTGACTCCTTCTGGTTCTGCATTGACGTTTTGGCCTGACAAGCTCTGCAATGTACTTAATATCAGCATTCCCAAACCAAAACCAAGCATAAAATTCCTCAGTGGTGTATTGCTCTAGTGGTTTTGTACACTCAACATACACCCTTTGACTGTATTTTCTCCTATCAAAATGGTAAACTCTGTTCACCACACCAAAGAGGTGGAACCATGGACTCAAAAGGACCTAATTTCACAGTAGCAGAAACCCACACACTGCTGGAGGGTGTTAGGTGTCATTATGCCTCAATAGTAGGACATTTTTAATTCTAGTGAGGAAGGAAAACTGACCAAGATGAAAAAAGACATTTAGGTTGAAATCACCCAGAATGTGAATGCCACAGGGTCTGGCCAGAAGAGGACAATTGATCAAGTAAAATTTAGATGGAAGAATCTGAAGGCCAAAGCAACCAAGGACCATGCAGAAGCAAAAAACACCCAAACAGGCCACAAGCCCTTTAGGAGAGGTGAATATACTGATTTGGTTCTTGACATTATTGGAAGGGAAAAACTTGCCAGCTCTAAATGGGATTCAGGGTGTTGCAGGGGACAGTGAGCCCACAATTGAAGAGGAAAGCCAGTTCCTCCTAATGCAGAGGAAGCATTCATTCTTGATCTCAGCCCTGTTACTATGGAGGAAGGGGGATCTTCATTGGTAGAGACAGTAGCTACTGTGACAGGAGCTCAAAAAAGAGGCTTGATGCGTTCTTTGCCAAACAAAGATGATGCCTATAGAGTACTTCTTAAATGAGAGACAGAAAGGGCAGAAGCACAGATTCATCTTACAGAGGATTACTTTAACCCAACTACAACAAACCAAAGCCAAACTTCAGATACTCCACCTAAAAGCACAGCTTCAAACTTTTTTGGTCATTCCACAAATGAATAACTCTGAATGATTTTTTTTAATATACCTTGTCGCCTTCAGTGTGATATGCAGTCCTGTTTAGGGCACTCGTAATCCAAATTTGGTAATCTTTGAAAGTTTGTATCTGGATTGCAGTGATTCAATCCAATTTTGCTTTGAAAAACCAGGACAAAAGTAAGATGGATTATGTGATCCTGGATGGCAAAACAAGGGATTTCAAAATCTGGATCATTTTGATCCAGACCATACCTTTTGAACAACTGGGCCCTGGGGATCAGGACGTGAGATAAATCCTGTATCGTCTATGCTTGGGTAAGTCGGCATTTTTGGGCTTTTTTAACGTGTCTTTGTGATGGTGCTAGGATGCTAACAAGTTTTAGTATCAGTGTAAAAGTGAATGAAAATTGAATGAAAAATGAAAATTGCAGATGTGCAAAGATGAATGAGTGGGTAAAGGGTACCTTAAAATTGCCATATTATATGACTACTATATAGGATAAATTTGATTTCAGTAAGCTTTTGTCTAACTGTTTGTAGTGAATATCAATAAATTATAAAGTGGCAACCGCTGAACAGGATTAAAAACAAGGTAAATTATATTTATCATACATCAATGTTATTTATAAATCATAGTGGAGATGGTGTGGTTAAATTATCAGCACAAATCGAGCAGGAGGTGTGGACTGGGTAACCACAGAATGAAAGTTTGGAGATAGCCTATGCAGATATACATCTGTGATTGAGACACCCACATTAGAGTAATTCATTCATCATATAGCGTTTATAACCTATATTCATCATATAGCTTTTGCCAAGAATTACATATAAGAAGAATTACAGTAATTCACCATGGCCATAAACATGCATGCATGGTATACATCCGGTATCCCGATGCTACCTAAGAGTTTTGCCCAAGCGCAGCTGGAGTAACATCTCCTTCTCTCAGGTATGGGCGCACGCACCCGCACGCACACAAGTTCCTAAAAAGACTCATCAGCGATACACAATACACAACGTGTGTGCGCGCGTGTCCACGTGGAGACTGTTTTCGGTCAAGCTAGATCACCTAGCTTTATGACCATTTATTACCAGAAACAGCAAAGCTGGAACTCTTAAGCCACAGAGCGCATCTTTAAATTACTTCAGAGATTTCACACATACAGAATCCATCACAAGTTACAAAAATAGGTACATTGCTGAGTCAACATCACTGCATTACTGTAAAGGCCAATTTATGCTGACAACCCAGTCCTCGCAGAAGGCATTGCAGATGGCGTCTGCGAAGCCCCCCCCTTCGCAGATGCTCTGCGCGCACCTCCCAAAAATTGTGACCACCGCAGACAGCCTCGCAGACAGTGTCGCAAACAAGAGGGCTCTGATTGGTCCACTCTACATCCGCTGTACACACACTTCCGCGTCCCTACTTTCCCGGTTTGTTTTGTTTTCATGACCGCCATTTTTAAAAACACGAGCGAAGATGGAGCAGCACGAAGAGCGGTTGATCGAGGAAGTGAGGAAGTACGTACATCTATACAACTCCAGTTCTAGTCATTATAAGTAACCGGAGGATAAACACTCCACTAACCACACCCACCAACTACTAGCGATTTCGTGACTTCGCGCCCCCTTGTGTTGTGGCGGTGAATAACATCGCGCACGCCTATTACTCCCCGCTCAACGATAAATTACAACTGTCTGCGAAAAGCTATCTGCGAAAGCCTTGTCGCTAAGGCCCTAAGGGCCTCTGCATGCTCTTGCGACAAGGCTTTCGCAGATAGCTTTTCGCAGACAGTTGTAATTTATCGTTGAGAGGGGAGTAATAGGCGTGTGCGATGTTATTCACCGCCACAACGGAAGGGGGCGCGAAGTCGCGAAATCGCTAGGAGTAGTTGGTGGGTGTGGTTAGTGGAGTGTTTATCCTCCGGTTACTTATAATGACTAGAACTGGAGTCGTATAGATGTACGTACTTCCTCACTTCCTCGATCAACCGCTCTTCGTGCTGCTCCATCTTCGCTCGTGTTTTTAAAAATGGCGGTAGTGAAAACAAACCAAACCGGGAAAGTAGGGAAGCGGAAGTGCGTGTACAGCGGATGTAGAGTGGACCAATCAGAGCCCTCGTCTGCAACGCTGTCTGCGAGGCTTCTGCGGTGGTCACAATTTTTGGGAGGTGCGCGCAGAGCGTCTGCGAAGGGGGGGGGCTACGCAGACGCCATCTGCGACGCCATCTGCGAGGACTGCTTTGTCAGCATAAATTGGCCTCAGAGTTCATTCACTAGGCTACTGTAAGGACTTCATTAGTCCTAAGAGTTAATTCAGAATTATAAGAGATCATTCAGAAGTGTAAAGATACAAAACTAACACAAGACTAGATAATACAACAGTAAAAGGTAACTCAATATTTTGTTCTGGTAGTTTCTCCTTAATCTTGTTACTTAATTGATTCAGCATCAGACTGTTAATTACACTGTTCCAGCTGTTATTTGCTGGTAATAAACAGACTACTGCATTCATGGACATTACCTTGATCCAGCAGGGATATGACGAGGATGCACGCAGAAAAGGCAATCACATGCATTCTTGAAAAAGAATCAGTTTTTCCTGCTTCTTCTTAAGCAAGAAGTCCTCGGTTTCTGAAGCAACTTGGACTCTACATGACCAGTGTGATACACAGTGTGCGCTGAATTCAAACTGGTAGAAGTATTGCCATGTGCACCCCCAGTTCAAGTCCCAGTAGCCTGGAGCGCACGCCACACAACACCACCACAGGTCTGTTGATGAAGCCCCACCCACTTTTTTTGGAAAGCATTTTCAAACTGGCTGCCGGTTGTTGCTGTTGAAGTTTCCCTTTTTGTTGTTGTTGTTGTTTTTAAGTAACTACAGAGGTGCTTGAAAGTTTGTGAACCCTTTAGAATTTCCTATATTTCTGCATAAATATGACATCATCAGATTTTCACACAAGTCCTAAAAGTAGATAAAGAGAACCCAGTTAAACAAATGAGACAAAAATATTATACTTGGTCATTTATTTATTGAGGAAAATGATCCAGTATTACATATCTGTGAGTGGCAAAAGTATGTGAACCTTTGCTTTCAGTATCTGGTGTGACCCCCTTGTGCAGCAGTAACTGTAACTAAACATTTCCGGTAACTGTTGATCAGTCCTGCACACTGGCTTGGAGGAATTTTAGCCCATTCCTCTGTACAGAACAGCTTCAACTCTGGGATGTTGGTGGGTTTCCTCACATGAACTGCTCGCTTCAGGTCCTTCCACAACATTTCGATTGGATTAAGGTCAGGACTTTGACTTGGCCATTCCAAAACATTAACTTTATTCTTCTTTAACCATTCTTTGGTAGAACAACTTGTGTGCTTAGGGTCGTTGTCTTGCTGCATGACCCACCTTCTCTTGAGATTCAGTTCATGGACAGATGTCCTGACATTTTCCTTTGGAATTCGCTGGTATAATTCAGAATTCATTCTTCCATCAATGATGGCAAGCCGTCCTGGCCCAGATGCAGCCAAACAGACCCAAACCATGATACTACCACCACCATGTTTCATAGATGGGATAAGGTTCTTATGCTGGAATGCAGTGTTTTCCTTTCTCCAAACATAACGCTTCTCATTTAAAGCAAAAATTTCTTTTTTGGTCTCATTCATCCACAAAACATTTTTCCAATAGCCTTCTGGCTTGTCCACGTGATTTTTAGCAAACTGCAGACAAGCAGCAATGTTCTTTTTGGAGAGCAGTGGCTTTCTCCTTGCAACTCTGCCATGCACATCATTGTTGTTCAGTGTTCTCCTGATGGTGGACTCATGAACTAATGTTCATTAGGCAATGTGAGAGAGGCCTTCAGTTGCTTAGAAGTTACCCTGGAGTCCTTTGTGACCTCGCCGACTATTACACGCCTTGCTCTTGGAGTGATCTTTGTTGGTCGACCACTCCTGGGGAGGGTAACAATGGTCTTGAATTTCCTCCATTTGTACACAATCTGTCTGACTGTGGATTGGTGGAGTCCAAACTCTTTAGAGATGGTTTTGTAACCTTTTCCAACCTGATGAGCATCAATAATACTTTTTCTGAGGTCCTCAGAAATCTCCTTTGTTCATGCCATAATACACTTCCACAAACATGTGTTGTGAAAATCAGACTTTGATAGATCCCTGTTCTTTAAATAAAACAGGGTGCCCACTCACACCTGATTGTCATTCCATTGATTGAAAACACCTGACTCTAATTTCACCTTCAAATTAACTGCTAATCCTAGAGGTTCACATACTTTTGCCACTCATGGATATGCAATATTGGATCATTTTCCCCAATAAATAAATGACCAAGTATAATATTTTTGTCTCATTTGTTTAACTGGGTTCTCTTTATTTATTTTTAGGACTTGTGTGAAAATCTGATGATGTTTTAGGTCATATTTATGCAGAAATATATAAAATTCTAAAGGGTTCACAAACTTTCAAGCACCACTATATTTCAATTTTGAATTAGCAGCTTCAGCTTTGGATTCAGGGCTTCTTGATCTTTAAGGTATGAGGACCTGAGCCTCTAGAGGCCTTAGGTTGATTTTTTTTCCCAAGCTTTTATATCCAAACCAAACACTGAGGTGGATGAGCTACAGCAGCAGATCACATCAGCTTCCACTTCTGTCAGCCAAGACCAGGAATCTGAGGCTATCATGGGCAGAGACTGAGGGAAAATGGACAGTTGAAGACTGGAAAAAGATCAGGTGATTTCTCCCCCCTAATTTTCAGCTGCCCAGTTTGGGTGAGCCTATGCCCACTGTCACCTGAGATTCCTGTTCTTGGCTGACAGGAGTGGAACCCAGTGTGGTCTTCTGCAGTTGTAGCTCATCAACCTCAAGGTTCGATGTTTTGTGCATGCATGCTTTTCTGCTCAGCACGTTTGTAAAGAGTGATTGAGTTACTATATCCTTCCTGGCAGCTTGAACCAATCTGGGGTGGGTTTCCTGAAAACCTCTTAAGGCCAAGAGTGTCTTTAATTACCTTCTAAGAGCCATCGTCAAGCTAACGTGGTTTTCCCAAGCACCATCATAGCCCAAGTAGTCCTTTATGGCCCTTTTCCACTACCCTTTTTCAGCTCACTTCAGCCCGACATGGCTCGCGTTTCGACTACCTCAGAACAGCACGACTCAGCTCGCTTCAGCCCTGCTTAGCACCCAAAACTCGCACGGTTTTGGAGTAGGGCTGAAGCGAGCCAAACCGAGCTGAGTGAGGCTGGGGGCGTGAGCAGACACTCCCCTGTGCACTGATTGGTGAGGAGGAGTGTCCTCACATGCCCACACATGCCCTGCGAGCATGCTGGGATCTGTAAACACCGTAAACCCTGAAGAAGAATAATTACGAATTACGAGAATTTCTGAAGCCTTATGCGCCTCGCCTCATCTATATGCTCTTGCCAGTATCTGTTGGCGTTGTCGGTGACAACAAGCCACAGCACCAAGACCTGCAACACTAACGACTCCATGTCCTCCATGTTTATTGTTTACTATCCGGGTCGTGAGACTACTGCTTAAAAGCTCACTGATGTCACTGTTTGCGCTGCTTAACGACATCACGTGACGTCCACCCACTTTCGCTAACTCCACCCAATGTGTCCACCCACTTCCAGCCAGCACGGTTCAGTGCGGTTGTAGTCCAAATGCAACTCCAACAGCCCCGCTCAGCTCGACTCAGCCCAACTCAGCACGGCACGGCTCAGCCCGACTCAGCCACGTTTGTAGTGGAAAAGCGGCATTAGTTTGCTCTGAATTTACAAGAGACCCGGATCACTCTTTCACAACAAAGAGTGACTCGCTTGCAGCTGAATACACAGAATAAGCATGCGCCTCCGAGGGACTCTCACAGTCAGTGGGAGAAACTGGTGTTGAATCTGCTGCCGGTGTTAAATTATTTTTCTTGTACATTGCAAGTACACCAAGTTAATTGTTAAATAAATATACACAAAACATTAGGGATATATTAAACACTTTATATTTCATTGTTTTTGGTAAAAAACGAATGCCATGTGACCTCATTGACTGGATTTAGCAAATACTAATGCCTATATCAGGGATGCGCATCGCAAAGAAGCTCTTGGTAATGTTGCTCTAAAGAATCCTTCTTACGAGTGAATTCGGGAAAACCACATACAGAGACAACGTTTGACGCTTAAGAGAGTCTGTCAATTCGCTCTTTAGCTCTAAAGGGCAATGTTATCGGGAACCTTACCCCTGGCCAGTTTCCTCTGACCTCTCTTATCAACACGGTGTTTCCACCTGCAGAACTGTTGCTCACACAATGTTTTTTTGTTGGTTTTTTTTTGTTTTTTTTTTCACACCATTTAAACCATGTAAACTCTAGACACTGTTGTGTGTGAAAATCCCAGGAGATTAGTAATTTCTGAAATATTCAAACCATCCCATTTGGTATCAACATCCATGCCACATTCAAAGTCCCAGAGATCACACTTTTTCTTCTTTCTGATGTTTGATGTGATCTGAAGCCAAATAAAGGTCTTAATAAAGTGGATGGTGAGTGTATTTACTCCCCTGTTCAATTTTCATGGAAACTTTCCCAAGCAAAAATGATTCAAAGTCAAAGAGGTTGCAGGAAAGTTTAGACCTTTATTAAATCAGTTAATAAAAGCTGAGTCAGTCTGCAGAGTGAACTGGTTCCAAATCGCAAATCATTCATTTTTATAGTGTTCCACCAATATTTCCAGTGCCAGACTTGCACTGTTCAAGGATACATTTCAGCCTCGCTCTCCCAATATGTCCAAATGACCCCACTGTTCTTAATTCAAGGACAGACCTCCCTGACTGTTCTTAATACTAAAACAGACCACCTGTGCTAACCGAAAATATGTATCCAAATAAAGCTTTTAAGGTTATTTTAGTAACATGCATCTAAACAAGGCTTGATTCTGGTTTAAGGTTATTCTGGTTCAACACATGCTTCAGGGTTCCTTTGACCAATTTGTATTTGTAATATCAACTTCATTTAACCTATTTGTAATATCATCTTCATTAACTCTTTACTGAAAATCAACATGACTGGCTTTGAATCAAAATACAATCATCTCATCTCGCCGCTTTATCCTTCTACAGGGTCGCAGGCAAGCTGGAGCCTATCCCAGCTGACTACAGGCGAAAGGCGGGGTACACCCTGGACAAGTCGCCAGGTCATCACAGGGCTGACACTTAGGCTACGTTTACACTAGACCGTATCTGTCTCGTTTTCTTCGCGGATGCACTGTCTGTTTACATTAACCCCCCTGAAAAAGCGGGGAAACGGGAATCCGCCAGCGTCCACGTATTCAATCTAGATCGTATCAGCTCCGGTGCTGTGTAAACATTGAGAATACGCGAATACGCTGTGCTGAGCTCTAGCTGGCGTCTCATTGGACAACGTCACTGTGACATCCACCTTCCTGATTCGCTGGCGTTGGTCATGTGACGCGACTGCTGAAAAACGGCGCAGACTTCCGCCTTGTATCACCTTTCATTAAAGAGTATAAAAGTATGAAAATACTGCAAATACTGATGCAAATACTGCCCATTGTGTAGTTATGATTGTCTTTAGGCTTGCCATCCTTCCACTTGCAAGTAATAAGTGATATGCGCTGGGATCTCACACACAGCGGCTCAGTCCCGAATCGTGGCTTGTTCACTTCACTCGCGCGCTCTGTGAGCTGCGCAGGGCCGGAGTGCACACCCTCCAGAGGGCACTCGCTGTTCAGGGCGGAGTGATTTGGAGCGCAGGATGCCTGCGGAGCCGAGCGTATCCGCGTATTGGTGTTGCTGTGTGCACGGCTAACGGTTTTAGTGTAAACGCGAATCGTTTTAAGAACGTTAATCTGATGATCCGCTGATTCGACGTAATGTAAACGTAGCCATAGACACAGACAACCATTCACACCTATGGTCAATTTAGAGTCACCAGTTAACCTAACCTGCATGTCTTTGGACTGTGGGGGAAACCCACGCGGACACGGGGAGAACATGCAAACTCCACACAAAAAGGCCCTCACCGGCCCCGGGGCTCGAACCCAGGACCTTCTTGCTGTGAGGCGACAGCGCTAACCACTACACCACCGTGCCGCCCACCAAAATACAATCATCATAAACCAAATTATTGATTGTATGATGACATCAAGGCATGTGTGTGTGGTTACATGTGTGTGATTGTGTGATACACTCAAAAGATGTGACCATTTTTGTGTTTATTTTGGGAATTATTGTTTGTTTATTATTTTTGAGCACTTCCTTTTGCTAGCTAAACGGGAGGAAAAAAACATTTCAGTAATGAAATTAATGCCCAAAGTAATTAATATTACTTTTCTGGAGAGAAGAATCCTTAGATTAGTAGGAAAGAGGAGAGCAGAACCAGTGTGTACAGATGCGCTGTGCCCGGGTTTTCTAAGGTGGGAGGTTGCGCCCTCTCCCCAGAGGAAAACTGGGAATAGAAACATGTGGTTTCTGTCTTAATTCCTCCTGACATTTCATGTGTATTTTACAGGTTGGTACACTGTAAAAAAATCACAAATAAGTTAAACTTTATGTATCACGACCGTAATGAGTCTTGTCAGTAAATCTGAGTGTATTGTAACGAGTTAAAAACTGATTGTAAAAGCTATATGCAATAGCACTCTCAGGGAAATGGCGATTGTTTAACCGCGAGTCACAGACAATGTTTACACTTTTATGGGGTTAAAAACACATTATTATTGTCACTGTGTACATTTAAAATAGCTAAATTTTAAACTTAAGTTATTTCTGTTCTGTTTAAGTTATTCTCTGTTCTGTAGATTTTCCATTTTGAGAGTTTGACCCAGACTATTTGAAGTTGATTGACATTCCCTATGTGACATATCGAGTGTTTTGAGCAGGGCTTTGAACCAGAATTTTTTTCCTATTGGTTCGTTCCGAACAGAAACGGAATTTTAACGTTTCCGGTTTGGGGTTCCACCATTAAATAGATGTTCCCGAACCGGTTAGAACAAAAAAATTTCATTCCCGGAATGGTTAATTACGTTCCCTGTCAGCTGTTTAACAAATGGCTATAAAATTATGTCTCTGTCTCATCCAGCTTAAGCCAAATGTAGGCTAATTCTATTCCAACCTTCATTAAATAAGACAAGAAATAATTCAAAACAATTATTATTTCAAATGTTGGCGATTTGGATTCTCAGTATGTCTTCCCATCTACACAAACAGAAAAAGTGCCAAAAATGAAAGATAATTCGTTTAGTGTGTTACCAAAGGCTAGTCAGGCCCTATAGAGGGCTACCGCATGACGTCACCGCGCCGCGAGATTTCGGTAGTCGCCATATTGGAAGACCAAGTACACATCTATGCAAGTACATACATACATAAAACAAACTACACCTGAAATGTAGCCAGGGCCAGTTCTGCCCTAATCTGGACCCGGGTGCAACATCGCGCAACCCCCCCCCCCCCCCCCCCAAAAAAAAAACAGTCTAAATCAGGACAACCATCACATAACTATAACTATAAACATTTTATATCAACTATTTTAACTAAATGGGCTATAATAAATAAGCCTGCAGGCAGCCACGGCGGGCTGCCTCAGAAAAGTAACCATTTGTCCTACCTTAAAACTCGTTTTGCATTTTCTGCCTCCTTTTTTGTATTTTCGACCCTCTGTTTATTTTCTTTCCTTTTCTGAAAACCCGATTTGTGTCAGGACATTTTGTTCTGCTACCAACGAACTAACTCGTCAGGTCTCGTCTCTCGAGCCCGCGATGATTCCCGTGGGAAGGGCAACAACTGATACATTTTTACAAACAGCCAATAGGGAGGTTGCAACGTTCAGGCTCTTCTTTGCTCAGACACTCAGTAATGCACTTATTATCACATGGAGACGTGATAGTAGTCCACCTTCCCGCTCTCTCCATTCAGTCAGCGAACGTCACACAGGAACTGAACCCCAGCGGGTCATAGAAACATGCGCAGGAGAAGAATGGCTTTTTTATTTGTAGGCTACGGAAACTTTGAGGAACGAAATAAAAACCGGTATTAACCGGTTACCATTATTTTTAATAAGCGTTTCTGTTCCGGAACATAAAAAATAATAAAGTTTCTGGTTTCGTTTCTGTTCCATGTGAAATAGAAAAAGTTCCCGGTTTTCGTTTTCGTTCCTTGAACCGGTTCAAAGCCCTGGTTTTGAGGTATAAAACAGCCTTATGCCGCTTTTCCACTACAAACGCGGCTGAGTCGGGCTGAGCCGTGCCGTGCTGAGTCGGGCTGAGCAGGGCTATTGGAGTTGCATTTCGACTACCACCGCGCTGAACCATGCTGGCTGGAAGTGGGTGGACACATTGGGTGGAGTTAGTGAAAGTGGGTGGACGTCACGTGATGTCATTAAGCGGCACAAACAGTGACATCAGTGATCTTTTAAGCGGTAGTCTCACGACCCGGATAGTAAACAATAAACATGGAGGACATGGAGTCGTTAGTGTTGCTGGTCTTGGTGCTGTGGCTTGTTGTCACCGACAACGGCAACAGATACTGGCAAGAGCGTATAGATGAGGCGAGGTGCATAAGGCTCCAGAAATTCTCGTAATTCACAATTCTTCTTCTTCCGGGTTTACGGTGTTGACAGATCCCAGCGTGCTCGCGGGGCATGTGTGGGCATGTGAGGACACTCCTCCTCACCAATCAGTGCACAGGGGAGTGTCTGCTCACGCCCCCAGCCTCACTCAGCTCGGTTTGGCTCACTTCAGCCCCACTCCAAAACCATACGAGTTTTGGGTGCTAAGCAGGGCTGAAGCGAGCTGAGTCGTGCTGTTTTGAGATAGTCGAAACGCGAGCCATGTCGGGCTGAAGTGAGCTGAAGCGAGCTGAAGTGAGCTGAAAAAGGGTAGTGGAAAAGGGCCATTAGACTACTTAAAGTAGCTTACAACACACATGTATGTTCATTTATGTTTCTCAGTGTATTTTGTGCATGTGTTTATTTGCTCCTCAGATAACAACAGTATATGAGGAGTGTATCTTCTAGCTGAGTTAATTGCACTATGTGGTAGTAGCTATGTGATCAGCACAGATGCCGAGAAGGTACACTTGAACAAATACTAATGCCATGTGTAACCTAGCAATGGTTATTGAGTGTGGTGAACATGATGATGAGTTAATGGGGGGAACAAAAATAACATACCAATGTACCTTGTTGCAACAATGTAAGGACACTAAACCAAACCATGGACATTAGAACAAAGATACATTCACACACCAGGGAAGATTTTGAATTTCATGTTTTCTGACATTCTATAATAAATGAGAGGAAAATTGGGAAGAGAAACATGTCGTTCCTGTTTTCATTCCTCCTGACATTTTATGTGTATTTTACAGGGAATTGGAGACTTTGAACCAACAACCTTTTTGTTATTGCTGTTCTAACACTGGGACAAGTAACAATTACAGATATGCATATAAAATCACCACATTACCTGATTTTAAATATAGACTACCTGCAGGGATGGATCCAGACTGATGCAACTGATGAACGTGCATCAGTCAGAAACATATGTGCACCACTTGCCATTGGTCATGGGACGTTTGTTTACTTTACCGCTAACCAGCTACATAGGCTATAGCCACGCTCAACCAACAGACGAATGGTTCAGGATCCAACCACCTGAGGTAAGCAGTGATGCTTACCTGACCTAATTACTTGTATCCACACAATGCTTTGTATACAGTGGTGCTTGAAAGTTTGTGAACCCTTTAGAATTTTCTATATTTCTGCATAAATATGACCTAAAACATCATCAGATTTTTTATCATCAGACACAAGTCCTAAAAGTAGATAAAGAGAACCCAGTTAAACAAATGAGACAAAAATATTATACTTGGTCATTTATTTATTGAGGAAAATGATCCAATATTGCATATCTGTGAGTAGCAAAAGTATGTGAACCTTTGCTTTTGGTATCTCGTGTGATCCCCTTGTGCAGCAATAACTGCAACTAAATGTTTCTGGTAACTGTTGATCAGTCCTGCACACTGGCTTGGAGGAATTTTAGTCCATTCCTCTGTACAGAACAGCTTCAACTCTGGGATGTTGGTGGGTTTCCTCACATGAACTGCTCGCTTCAGGTCCTTCCACAACATTTCGATTGGATTAAAGTCAGGACTTTGACTTGGCCATTCCAAAACATTCACTTTATTCTTCTTTAACCATTATTTGGTAGGACGACTTGTGTGCTTAGGGTCGTTGTCTTGCTGCAGGACCTACCTTCTCTTGAGATTCAGTTCATGGACATCCTGACATTTTCCTTTAGAATTCGCTGGTATAATTCAGAATTCATTGTTCCATCAATGATGGCAAGTCGTCCTAGCCCAGATGCAGCAAAATAGGCCCAAACCATGATACTACCACCACCATGTTTCACAGATGGGATAAGGTTCTTATGCTGGAATACAGTGTTTTCCTTTCTCCAAACATAACGCTTCTCATTTAAACCAAAAAGTTCTATTTTGGTCTCATCCATGCAAAAAACATTTTTCCAATAGGCTTCTGGCTTGTCCACATGATCTTTAGCAAACTGCAGATGAGCTGCAATGTTCTTTTTTGAGAGCAGTGGCTTTCTCCTTGCAACTCTGCCATGCACACCATTGTTGTTCAGTGTTCTCCTGATGGTGGACTCATGAACGTTAACATTAGCCAATGTGAGAGAGGCCTTCAGTTGCTTAGAAGTTACCCTGGGGTCCTTTGTGACCTCACCGACTATTACATGCCTTGCTCTTGGAGTGACCTTTGTTGGTCGACCACTCCTGGGGAGGGTAACAATGGTCTTGAATTTCCTCCATTTGTACACAATCTGTCTGACTGTGGACTGGTGGAGTCCAAACTCTTTAGAGATGGTTTTGTAACCTTTTCCAGCCTGATGAGCATCAACAATGCTTTTTTTGAGGTCCTTGGAAATCTCCTTTGTTTTTGCCATGAAACACTTCCACAAACATGTGTTGTGAAGATCAGACTTTGATAGATCCCTGTTCATTAAATAAAACAGGGTGCCCACTCACACCTGATTGTCATCCCATTGATTGAAAACACCTGACTCTAATTTCACCTTCAAATTAACTGCTAATCTTAGAGGTTCACATACTTTTGCCACTCATGGATATGTAATATTGGATCATTTTCCTCAATAAATAAATGACCAAGTATAATATTTTTGTCTCGTTTGTTTAACTGGGTTCTCTTTACCTACTTTTAGGACTTGTGTGAAAATCTGATGATGTTTTAGGTCATTGTGGCAGCGGGGGCGTGGTCCTGTCTGTGACAGGAGGGCGGAGTCAGGGAAGGTAAGTGGCAGAATCACTTCACCTGAGAGCAATTAACCTGTTTGTGTGTCTTCCCAGTGACTGCGCCCTATATGAGGAGGGAGAGCGAGAGCAGAGGGAGAGCTCTCCCTGGAACCAGACACGGAGTGTGTGTGTCTGTCTGCTAAAGTAACTCGTAGTGGTTAAGACTGAAAAGTTGGCAATAAAGCCGAGTTACAACCCTGATCTCTGTCCTGCCGTCATCTGTGCTCCACCCACACCTAGGGAAAGCTACAGTGGTGCCGAAACCCGGGATATGGAGCACCAACCCAGCAGCCCCATGGAATCCTCCCCGTTCACCGACCTGGTCCACGCCCTCGCCACGGCTCAGCAAAGCCAGCACCAGGCGCTCGTCACACTCCGAAAGGAACAAGAGCGGCGCTTCGATGCCCTGGTGCTGGCCCAGCAAGAAGATCGCAAGGTGTTCCGGCGTCTCCTCGCGTCGGCGGGGCCCACCAGCGCTCCGGCCGCGGGCCCGTCTCCCCTCACCTTAACTAAGATGGGCCCGCAGGATGACCCCGAGGCTTTCTTCACGTTGTTCGAGCAGGTCGCCGAAGCCTCGGGGTGGCCGATGGAGCAGCGCGCGGCGCGCCTCCTCCCCCTCCTGACGGGAGAGGCGCAGCTGGCTGCACTACAGCTCCCCGCCGATCGCCGGCTGGCCTACGCCGACCTTCGCCGGGCTGTCCTTCAGCGCGTGGGGCGCACGCCGGAGCAGCAGCGCCAGCGCTTCCGCGCGCTGCGGATGGAGGAAGTCGGCAGCCCGTTCGGCCAGCAGCTCCGTGTCGCCTGCTGGCGGTGGCTGAGGGCCGAAGATCGCGACGCCGAGGGAATCGTCGATCAGGTGGTACTGGAACAGTTCATCGCCCGCTTACCAGCAGGAGCCGTGGAGTGGGTCCAGTGCCACCGCCTGGCGTCGCTGGATCAGGCAGTCGAGCTGGCGGAGGATCATCTGGCGGCTGTCTCGGCGGCAGGACAGCAGATGTCGACATCTCTTCTCTCCTCTTCTCTTTCTCTCTCTCTCTCTCTCTCTCCCCCCTCCTCCTGTGTCCCGTCCTCGCCCCATTCCCCCACCGCGGAGGCGGGGGCCGGCGCCACCCCTGCCGGCCTGCCGCACCCGCGGTGCCCTCCCATTTCTCCCTTCTGTGTCTGTCTCTCCCCCACCTCAGGTGAGTGAGCCCCAGATCACCGGTGCAGAGGGGAAGCCCGGGCCGGTTTGCTGGCGCTGCGGGGAACCGGACCACCTTCAACAGCAGTGCACAGCAATGGAAATGGGCGGTCCTCGCCCTCCGGTACTACCTGCTGGGGCACTCTTTCACCCTCTGTTCGGACCACGCGCCCCTCCAGTGGCTCCACCGCATGAAAGATGCCAACACGCGGATCACCCGTTGGTATCTGGCGCTCCAACCCTTTAATTTCAAGGTGGTCCACAGGCCGGGGGCGCAGATGGTCGTGGCGGACTTCCTCTCCCGTCAAGGGGGGGGGGGAGTCGGCTGCGGGCCGGACGGCTGCCCGGCCTGAGTCGGGCGGTGGGGGTATGTGGCAGCGGGGGCGTGGTCAAGCACCGGTCTGTGACAGGAGGGCGGAGTCAGGGAAGGTAAGTGGCAGAATCACTTCACCTGAGAGCAATTAACCTGTTTGTGTGTCTTCCCAGTGACTGCGCCCTATATGAGGAGGGAGAGCGAGAGCAGAGGGAGAGCTCTCCCTGGAACCAGACACGGAGTGTGTGTGTCTGTCTGCTAAAGTAACTCGTAGTGGTTAAGACTGAAAAGTTGGCAATAAAGCCGAGTTACAACCCTGATCTCTGTCCTGCCGTCCTCTGTGCTCCACCCACACCTAGGGAAAGCTACAGTCATATTTATGCAGAATGTTATACAGATGCTACAAATGTGCATCTGTCAAGTTCTTGGGCTAGATCCATCCCTGACCTGTGGAGAGCTGATGCCTTGTCTGACTGCTATCTACCGCGATGCTTGACTTGTCTAAAATTAACAACAAAAAATCTGGACAGACATAAAATAAAAATACATATGTTTTAAGTTTTATTTGTTTATATTGCATGGATAACCTACATTTAAATCAGGGTTGTACACAAGGGAGTAACTTGGATTTTGACATTGGTGGGGACACAAAAGTGATCCAAGGCAGAGCTTCCAAAAGGTGTTTTTTTTCCCATTAGCAATCATAATTTCATGTCATGCAGATCTTATAGGGAGTTGGTCTTTGGATCCCAGGGTTGCAGGTTTAAATCCCACCCTTACCTCTCCCTACATCTTTATCCATGGCTGAAGTGCCCTTGAGCAAGGCACCTAACCCAACATTGCTAGAATCTGATGATTTATTACTTTTACACCACACAATTCCTAATTTGTGTTTAAGCAGTCGTTCTGTCTCTTCCACAGAAATACATGAAAATAAGAATTAAAAACTTTAAGCATTTTTAGCATTAAATATTGTTTTTTTTTTAAATTCAATATCTGTATTGTTTGACATTGGGGGGGGGGGTGTCTCAATTCACTGACTGCCTTATTGAGACACTCATAAATAGGTGCTACTGGTGGCATTTTCTATTCTGTAATTAAGCTCAAATTTAGTTAAAATGATATTTGGATATATAATTTAGTGATTGCCTATTATAGCATGATTATGATTACATTAGTATTGCATTTGTAGTATACCCCCCATTTTTTTTGTCTTTTTGTTGCCCCTCCATTTTCCATATTATGTCTTTTTGTTGCCTGTTTCTGTGTTCGTAACGTGTGTTATGATTATCACTGCAGATGTGCTTGTGACTTCTTTTATGTTCATGCTGCAGTTACCAATATTCGTCTGTAGGTGGCAGTAAAGGACCATGGATTTGTTGTATCTAGCCTAGCCTAGTAGTAGTAGAAAGAGGTCTCTGTAAAATGGTGAACACAGCAGACTCAGCAGCAGACTCAGCGGCTGTCACGCTGTTGATTCTGAAATGCAAGTCGCACATCTGCATGGCCATGCAGTAGCCTACATCTGACTACTTACATTCTGTAAAACCATTAGGTCTATAAATTTAACATTCATTCATCGAGGATATTATCTAACACCAAGTTACATTGCTCCAGCATTCCTTTTCTCTGCAGCTATGCAGTAGCCTAGCTGTTAGGTCAGAGATTCACTGTCTCTTCCTCTTGCTCCAACCGGAGTGATCACCCTCTCACAGATCGGTCCCTTCGTGTCACCCAGAGCTCTGGGGCGAATCGTGAAATGAGACAGGAACTAAAAAAATAGTTTCACAGTCTTTATTCACAGCTTCACCGAAAAGGCAAGAGACAACAGAAGACTTTATATGTGTGTGTGTGTGTGTGTGTGTGCAGACTGCATGTGAGTGAGAAGACTTTGGTGAGTTATCTACAGCAAAGCAAGATACATTATCGCAATGGTATGCAATAATAAGCAGAATGTTCAGACACATTTCTGATCAATAATAAGCAAAATGTTCAGACACATTTCTTATCAATAATAAGCAGAATGTTCTTATGATAGCAATGGAATTAACACAAAATATTTGCACATGTAGAGCATATAAGAACAAAGGGTTACAAAAAGTTAATACCTTCTTGGTTAAACTGAGATCAAGAATAAATCCTTACACTAGCTCTGATGCATCCTGTCACGTTGCTAAACCTGCCTAAGGAGCCGCAGCAATACTTTTATGAAGGGTTTCCATACATCAAAAGGATTTTGTTGAGTTTTTAAAGCTCGACGGAAACCCTGCACTTACATTCTTGACTCTGAAGAAGAATGAACGAATGTCTCGTTTCTTGGGAGGGGGGCTGTCATCCATGATACTCAAGTCAGCATGCGAGTCGTAGGGCAAGCATGCATGGACATCGAAGTCCAGCTCAATTTGTAGGCTGACGGAGAGTGGGGGGTGCGTGGGGTAGGTCAGGTGTGTGGGAAGTGTGCTGCTTTTACAGCAGATGGAGTGACAGCTGGGATAGCCAACCATGTAAGTTAGCGAGAAACAGGTAACTAATCAGAGAATTATATCTCCGTTAGAGGGGGGATTATTAGCAGTGTCATACATTTAACCCTTTGTGTGCCATATAATCATTGCTCAGGTTAGGACATCAGTTTTATTGATCGTGATTATACAGTAGCAGCTGAATATTGGTAGGGACACGTCCCTAGCGTCCCTACCCAAAATTACGCCCTAGGTTGTACATATTTATTTAGATTTTATCTAAACATTGCTGAAGTACAAAATGCGTTCCCTAAGATAAGCCTCCTCTTTGTCTCGTACTCTTCTCATATCATCACCTATGACGCACTTCCTGTTTCCTGAGTTGTTCGCGCCGAGTCCTTTTTCCCGCGAGTGCCGGCGTTAATTACTAATCCTTTTTTAACTTTTTTTCTATAAATAAATTTCCAGTATCGTCTTCATTTTTATTATACTGTCGCTTTCATTTTTGTACTTTTCACTTTCGCTTTCCTTTTTCCGGTTTTTTTTCCGGTTTTTTCTCTTTCTTTTTTCGGAAGAACGCCGAGACCGGAAGCTTTCTTTTTCTCTCCTCCTGTGTAAAGTCCACAAGCGGAGGCCATCCACATCTGATCTGCTTTAATATCAACAGATCTTCATTTAAGGTACGTGAATCTTTTCATCATGGCACACCTTCAGCCTGTTCAGTGTGCTGAGTGCAGGATGTTTAGTCATTCTTCCTCCGTCACTAGCGATAGCTCTATTAGCTTTACTTGTGATAAGTGCAGATTAGTTAGCTCTCTGACGGAGAAGATTTCAGTGCTAGAAGCGCGTGTCCAGGCTTTAGAGCAGGTTAGTGAGCGTGAGAACAGTGTAGTTTCTGTTAGGGAAAGTCTGGACGCCCTAGGTGGAGTTAGCAATCCCCCAACTCCGGCATTAGAGCCCTTACAGCGGGGCGAATGGGTGACGGCTCGGCGGCATAAGCGTAGAGCCAAAGCTACCGCTGAGGCTCGCCCACGGGAGCACCACTCCTCTCCGCGTCACGTGTCGAACAGGTTTGCTCTCCTTAGTGATGCACCCACTGAGAAACCTGAAAGAGCTCTGGTTATAGGGGACTCTATCATACGGCACGTGAAATTAGCTCAGCCTTTAGGGGCACCAGCAGCTTTAGTCAGGTGTATACCGGGAGCCAGGGCGCCGGACATAGCAGGTAATCTTAGGGTCCTAGGCAAGCACAGGTTCTCAAAGATAGTTATCCATGCAGGAGCTAATGATATACGCCTTCGTCAGTCTGAGGTTACTAAGAGTAACTTTGTAGAGGTGTTTAAATTAGCGAAGGCGATGTCCGATGCTGTAGTATGCTCTGGCCCCATCCCAATGCGGCGTGGCGATGTAGCTTACAGCAGGTTATGGTCGCTGAACTGCTGGCTGTCCAGGTGGTGCTCTGAAAACAGTGTGGGCTTTATAGATAATTGGGCTAATTTTGAGGGCACTGCTGGCCTGTTAGGGCGGGACGGTATCCATCCCACTCGGGAAGGTGCTGCTCTCATTTCCTGCAGCATAGGTCATAGTCTCAGAACAGGCCTAGTTAATTTCTGACAATCCAGAGCCAAGGCCAGGGAGCAGACGAACAGGCTAAACCGACTGTCTGCTAGCTGCACAGAGTCGTCACTCAGGGCTCACTACATCGAGACTGTGTCTGTTCCCCGAGCTCAACAAAAAGGTAGAAATTTTCAGAGAGTTTGTTCCAGTAACCTAATCAATATAAAATTAGATCAGACTGACTGTACAGCTGCTGCCAGCACCTTTGATCTAAAGGTGGGGCTATTAAATATTAGATCTCTTACATCTAAAGCGCTAATGGTTAATGAACTCATTACTGATCAGGAGTTTAATGTACTGTGTTTAACTGAAACATGGATTAAGCCAAATGAATATATAGCATTAAATGAAGCGAGTCCTCCTGGATACAGTTATATACACCAGCCTCGTCTAACTGGCAGAGGAGGAGGCGTCGCGGTTATTTATAACGATTATCTAGGTGTAACACACAAACCTGGTTATAAATTTAATACATTTGAAGTTCTTCATACTCATATAATGTATGTAGCCTCGAAAAATAAGTCTACCCAGTTAATTCCATTACTTATTATTTACAGGCCCCCGGGGCCATATTCTGAGTTTCTTTCTGAATTTGCAGATTTTATCTCAGATTTGGTTATTTCCTTAGACAAAGCTTTAGTTGTCGGAGATTTTAATATTCACTTTGATAACCCAGAAGACCCTTTAAAAACAGCGTTTGTGTCCATCTTAGATTCAGTCGGGATTAAGCAGAATGTCATAGGACCGACCCATAATGGTGGTCACACCCTTGATCTAATACTAACATTCAGATTAAACGTAGACAATATAGTCATACTTCCACAGTCTGAAGTTATCTCAGATCATTGTCTCATCTCATTCAAAATATGTCTGAGTAATAATATATGCACCTCACCACGCTACTGTATTAAACGTACTTTCACGTCAACTACTGCACAGAGCTTTATAAATGATCTCCCAGAGCTGTCAACTTTGATTGGGTCACTGTCAGCCCCTGCAGAACTCGATCAGGCAACTGAATGCTTAGAGTCAACATTCCGCCATACTTTAGATAATGTAGCTCCTCTAAAAAGGAAAATGGTCAGAGACAAAAAATTAGCACCCTGGTATAATGATGACACTCGCACATTAAAACAGACCACTCGAAAATTGGAACGTAAATGGCGTCAAACAAAATTGGTAGTGTTCAAATTGGCGTGGAAGGAGAGCTTCCTGAAGTATAGAAAAGCTCTTAGTGCTGCGAGATCAACATATCTCTCCTCCCTAATAGAAGATAACAAAAATAATCCTAGATTCCTATTTAATACTGTAGCAAAATTAACCAGGAATAAGTCCACTATAGACACATGCACACCTGCAGTATGGAGTAGCAACGACTTCATGAATTTTTTTAATGACAAAATTGAGAATATCCGACAAAAAATTCAAACTACTAATTTAAGGTTAGACAATGAAAGTGACCTCGTAGTTAACAATATAACTGTATCAGATCATCAGTTAGAATGTTTTACTCCCCTAAAAGAAACTGAATTACTTTCATTAATCTCTACATCAAAAGCCTCAACTTGCGTACTAGATCCCTTACCGACACATCTATTCAAACAGATAATGCCTGGAGTAATTGAACCGCTTCTAAAAATAATAAATTCTTCTCTTATGATTGGCTATGTACCCAAATCCTTTAAACTAGCAGTTATCAAACCCCTGATTAAAAAACCTGACCTTGATCCCTGTCAGCTGTCCAATTATCGGCCAATATCAAACCTCCCCTTTATCTCCAAGATCCTTGAAAAAGCTGTGGCACAGCAGTTATGCTCATATTTACATAGGAATAACATCCATGAAATGTATCAGTCAGGATTTAGACCTCATCATAGCACAGAGACAGCACTGGTTAAAGTAGTAAACGACCTACTGTTGGCGTCTGATCAGGGCTGTGTCTCGCTACTTGTGTTGCTTGACCTTAGTGCAGCATTTGATACCATTGATCATTCCATTCTTCTGGATAGACTAGAAAATGTTGTGGGAGTTAAGGGAATGGCCCTCTCCTGGCTCAGGTCTTATCTAACTGATCGTTATCAGTATGTTGATATAAATGGTGATATTTCTAGACGTACCGAGGTAAAGTTTGGTGTTCCACAAGGTTCTGTCTTGGGTCCACTGCTTTTTTCTCTATATATGTTACCTCTGGGCGATATTATTCGTAAACATTGTATTAGTTTCCACTGTTATGCTGATGACACACAGTTGTATGTCTCTGCAAAACCTGATGAGAGACACCAGCTTAATAGAATTGAGGAATGTGTGAAGGACATTAGACACTGGATGCTTATAAATTTCCTTCTGCTTAACTCTGACAAGACTGAAGTACTTGTGCTAGGACCACATACAGCTAGAAGTAAGTTTTCTGATTACACAGTAACTCTGGATGGCCTTTCTGTTTCTTCACGTGCAGCAGTAAAAGACCTCGGAGTGATTATTGACCCCAGTCTTTCATTCGAAACTCACATTGATAACATCACCCGGATAGCTTTCTTTCATCTCAGAAATATTGCAAAGATAAGAAATTTAATGTTATTGCATGATGCAGAAAAACTAGTCCATGCTTTCGTTACCTCCAGGTTGGATTATTGTAATGCCTTACTGTCTGGATGTTCCAATAAGTGCATAAACAAGCTCCAGTTAGTTCAAAATGCCGCAGCAAGAGTCCTTACTAGAACAAGAAAATATGACCACATCACGCCTGTCTTATCCACACTGCATTGGCTCCCAATCAAATTTCGTATTGATTATAAAATACTACTATTGACCTTTAAAGCACTAAATGGTCTCGCACCACAGTACCTGAGTGAACTTCTGCTCCTCTATGACCCGCCACGCCTACTTAGATCAAAAGGTGCAGGCTATCTGCTGGTACCTCGTATAGTGAAGGCTACATCAGGGGGCAGAGCCTTTTCTTACAAAGCCCCACTGTTATGGAACAGCCTTCCAAGTAATGTTCGGGAATCAGACACAGTCTCAGCATTTAAGTCTAGGCTGAAAACATATCTGTTTAGTCAAGCCTTTTATTAATGATGTTTATGAGGTAAAGGAGTAGATCTGGAGGGTCCTCAGACATAGAGTGTTTTGGTAAACTGGGATGTATGGATGCTGTCAGTCCCCACTCGCTTGCTCACTCGAGTTTGTTGACGGTGCAGTGGCTGGCTGCTTTATGTCCCGGGGCTCCCTCATGCCTGTGTTACCTTCTGGCTCTCTCCTTTTAGTTATGCTGTCATAGTTAGTTGCCGGAGTCCCTGCTTGTACTCGGTGCAATATGTATACTGTTCCTACTTATTCAGGTGACATCGGGCATACCTAACCACCTGTGTTTTCTTTCTCTCCCCCCCCACTCCAAATCTGTCCCTCTGAGTTACATGGAGTCAACAGGAAATCTTTTGGTGGAGACGGTGTGGACCTCGACTGGCTATCGTAGCCTGCAGGGAATCGGCCGTCAGACATTCTGTCGCATGTCCCAGACCCGGTGAAATGTAACTGAATTGTCTTGGCCAGCCCTAAGGGTCCCATCTGCATCTCATCATTGGTGAGGAGTGTGCTCCCATCACCCAATCAAGCATCCAGCCAGAGCAGGTCATGATATATTTTTTTTTACCATATTAACATGCCATTGTGTGTCATGCCTGATGTAAAGACTCTCGTCTCTGCGAGCCTACCACACAGATTTAATACTTGTCATTTTTAGGGCATACCTAACAACATGTTTTCTTTCTCTCTCTCTCTCTCCCCCCCCCCCCCCCCCCCCCCCCCCCCCCCTGTCCCTCTGAGTTACATGTTGATCCTGGGATTGAGATGCTGGCCTCTTCTGCCCCTCGGACCTGCTTGATCCATCCTGGTGCCCTGTGTCTGGTCGGAGTTTTATCGCCCCACTCCTGTGAAGGACGGCCCCATGAGGACAGTTGAGGGTTATACCTGTTAAAACTGTTAATATTATAGTCAGGCTGTCTGTTGTTGCCCAAATGAGGATGGGTTCCCTTTTGAGTCTGGTTCCTCTCGAGGTTTCTTCCTCATGTCGTCTGAGGGAGTTTTTCCTTGCCACCGTCGCCACAGGCTTGCTCATTGGGGATAGATTAGGGATAAAATTAGCTCATGTTTTAAGTCGTTCAAATTCTGTAAAGCTGCTTTGCGACAATGTTTATTGTTAAAAGCGCTGTACAAATAAACTTGATTTGATTTGATCACCTACACTGCCTACAGTCTCCTCCTGACTGCTGGCTGACTTCTTAAAAACTACAACTGCAATGTTCTGTATTATACATTTACACCTAATATTACAAGTGGAATAAGCAAGGGTGGTGTGTTATGTTTTACATCACTGTGGGAAATTTCACATGCAGCAATACGTAAACACATGGTCTTGCAAGATAGTGACTGTTTTTATTCATTCACAGTGCACTGGTACAACACCAGAAGAGGTCATAGAGATTTTAAGCGCATTACCATATACACTATAATAGTGCAACAGTATGAATATTATGTAACATCCCCCTTTTCCAACAGATTAAGCTGTCTTGCTAACAGTACATCAAAATGAAATTGGAACAATGATAAAACTATGTCTGAATCTCTTTAGACAAATCTGTCTGAAACTTTGTCAAGTAATAACACTGCAACTAAATTCTCTGGCTAACAAAATTAACTCATCTCATCAGATATAATGTAAATGATGTAACATGTTAACTGATTATGCACTAACAGACATATATAGCTGACTAGCCAAAACACTTGTGATGAGGCTATACTAATTCTGTAAACAACAAATATGAAAATAAACATCACCTACTGTAAATCTGGTAACCAGGGCAATTAGGAAAATTAACTCTCAGTTCTGAGCATTATACTTTAAAGTTACACGTTCAGTTTGACAAGTTTTTTCACTTGTCTACCACTTTGTGTGGTATAGTCAGGTCTGTCATTGTTGATGATGTTGCGGTTGTTGCTGGTGGAGTTGGATGTTGGTTGGTGATCTGACTGGTTGGATGACTATCCAATTGAACACACTGATGTAGCGTTCCTTCTGTTTGGTGGCATATTGGGTCTGGCGGTTGATGTCGATTCAATTTCAGGTTCTGGCATTGCCGCTTGCAGTGTTTTCCCCAGAAAAAAATTAAAGCCCTAAATTCTGGCATGATAATACACAGACAATTGAGCGCTGAAGGTGCTAAGTGAAACTAGTGGGGTGCGGGGCATGGTCCCCCTGGAAACATTTTTGAAAATAGATGCTCTCAGGTGCATTTTCAGGGTCTCTGAGAGGTTTTAGATACATCATTATAGGATAGATTTTACCAGTGTTTCAATGATTTCTGACCTAAATAGTATTAATGTATACACATTTGAAATTTCACCTTAAAGTTCAACATGCAAGTTAAACTGTTTTGTTACAGATTACTTAGGTATATGATAGATTGAAAATCTACGGGGATTCCTTAATTATCTATGATCAAGTAGTGTTGTAACAAAAATGTGCATGAAAATATGAACAGTGGTTTGCTCCATCTTATGCAATCCAATGAAGAGACTCGATCATCATGACCTCCTGTTGATCACAAAGGGATCTGAACCTAAGACCTGCCACCTTAAAAAAGTTGCTGTGTTACTATAACTGTAGTGATTTCGAATGTTTCTGATGCAATTGCCATAATGTATGTATAACTAAGATACACTGAAAAGAAAAGTAAGGCAGCTGCATATTATCAAGTTTAAATTTTGGCACTTTATTAAATGGACTAGATTAAGATTAAAACATACTTAAAGGAAAAGAAAACTTAATTCATACATTTAAGTTTGCAGAAAGATTATGTACTTATAAACACATTCATTGTATTCACATTCAATGTAGCATAATTTCGAATAATAACGATGAGCATATTTGGCAGTGTGATGTCACTGTGACTCTTTAACCAAAGAATAATCCGGAGCCTTCTTTTATTAAATGGATCCCAGTGGCATCACACTGCCAAAAATGCTTATGATTATTATTTGAAATTATGCTATATTTGACAGATTTGGACAACTTCACTTAGTGAGAGTGTTTATAAGTACATAATCTTTTTGTAAACCCAAACTAATGAATTAAGTTTTCTACTCCTTTAAAGCAGATTAATTCTCCTTGGCTTTTGCTTGGCCCAATGTTGGGCAACCCTCTCATAGTCCATCTCGCTGTCATCCATGCTGATGTGGATCAACATGCCTATTACTTTAAAGGTGCAAATTGGTTTTTTTTTTTAAATGCTGGGACACAAACAATAATTAAGATGAAAAAACAGAAATCTGGAGTGTGCATAGGTATTCACCCCCCCCTTCGTATGAAACCCCGAAATAAGAGTTGATCCAACCAATTAACTTCATAAGTCACATAATTCGTTGATTAAGATCCACCTGTGTGCAATCAAAGTGTCACATGATCTGCCACATGACATCTGTATAAATCAACCTGTTCTGGAAGGATCTTGACTCTGCAACAGTACTACAAAAAGCAACATGAAAACCAAGGAGCACTCCAAACAAGTCAGAGCCAAAGTTGTGGAGAAGTATAGATCAGGGTTGGGTGATTAAAAAATATCCCAAACTTTGAATATCCCACAGCACACCATTAAATCCATTTTTTTTAGTGTTCTGCCTGATGGCAGATCCAAGTTTCGAGGGAAGGATGACAGTAGTGGTTTCCACTTGCCTTCTACTGGATTATTTATAGAGGTTTACTCCTTTCAACCATTCACACCAGTGGGCAATTTAGAGTGGCCAATTAACCTAACTGCATGTCTTTGGGGGAAACCAGAGCACCCAGAAAAAACCCACGTAGACATGGGGAGAACATGCAAACTCCACACAGAAAGGCCACTGGGCTTGAACTGAGAACCTTTTTGCTGTGAGGTGACAGTGCTAACAACTGCACCACCATACCGCCCATAAATCCAGTATGGCAAAATGGAAAGAATATGGCACCACTACAAACCTGACAAGAGAAGGCCACCCACCAAAACTCACAGACCGGGCAAGGAGGGCAATCATCAGACATGCAACAAAGGCCTTGTCCACACGGCAACGGATTCAGGTGAATCTGATAAAATTATTTATCGTTTTGGCCTGGCGTCCACACGGCACCGGCGTTTTGGGTGCCCCAAAATGAAATCTTTTGAGAACGGGTTCCAGAGTGGAAAAATCTGGCAACGGCGCAGTTACGAAGTCGTCTGGATGAATAGAACGGATTTGTTTACGATGACGTCACAACCACATGACTGTGAGTGCTTGGGTAGAAGTGTAACGAACTCGATGCGAGTTGTCAACAAATCCTATAACTTGGTTCATGAAACGTGCTTACAAAATATTTTCACTGTGAATATTTATTGTGTAATGGTGCAAAGTGAGAGAGAGAGTGAGAGAATAGCCCTTAGGGCAGAGTCTTTAGTCCAAACACTGTGGAAGCAGTATAACCAAAACCGCGCACCGCCCGTGCGCTTTCCAAAAAAAATCCCACCAGCAAAAATAGGGAAAAAAAAAGGAGCGATGGCGGCGCGGTGGTGTAGTGGTTAGCGCTGTCGCCTCACAGCAAGTAGGTCCAGGTTCGAGCCCCGTGGCTGGTGAGGGCCTTTCTGTGTGGAGTTTGCATGTTCTCCGCGTGGGTTTCCTCCGGGTGCTCCGGTTTCCCCCACAGTCCAAAGACATGCAGGTTAGGTTAACTGGTGACTCTAAATTGACCGTAGGTGTGAATGTGAGCGTGAATGGTTGTCTGTGTCTATGTGTCAGCCCTGTGATGACCTGGTGACTTGTCCAGGGTGTACCCCGCCTTTCGCCCGTAGTCAGCTGGGATAGGCTCCAGCTTGCCTGCGACCCTGTAGAACAGGATAAAGCAGCTAGAGATGATGAGATGAGATGAGAAAGGAGCGATCTCACCTCTTCAGATGTTGGTTTAAGTCCGACAATACATTCCTCAAAAAGGGCGTAGAAGAACAAAGTAATCCATCAACGTGTAGCATTCAATTTATTCCGGACCATTAAAGAATTCTGGAGGATATCAGAATGTTGGCGTACCGGCTTCCATCTACCCCCGTTCGTTCCTCTTTCCGCGTCTCCATTCAAAAAACGAGCACGTGATTTAAAGGGACTATATCCATAGGATAGGGAGTGAGAAGGTGTGTGCGCGTGTGACAGTGACAGGGTGAGTGACAGGGAAGAACCTAGGCTCATGCTCGCCCTGAATTTCTCTTAAAGTGAAGGCAGAAGAATGTTCAGCGCCTGGCCAGGCTTTCTATGTATTAATTTACATAGACGTTTTAATATGAAATATAAATAAGTGTCTTAGACAATCGATACTATTTTACGCTACTGATTAATAATCAAAACTTTATGTGGCTGATGCTACAGAAGAAGGGGTTTATGCGCATGTGTCCTACTTCTTCTATTGTTCTGGTGTCCCCGATGGGACCGTCTTACAGCGCACGTAGATATGTGGCATGTGTATTGCATCGTTTTCAGCAAGCGTTGCGTTGCCATATGTACCTGATATTTTACTGATCCGTTGTCCATGTGGATGCGATATTTAAAAAAAATCTTGTTGCCGTTGTCGTGTGGATGTAGCCAAAGACACCAAAGATAACACTGAAGGAGCTGCAAAGATCCACAGCAGAGATGGGAGTATCTGTCCATAGGACCATTTTAAGCCGCACATTCCATGGAGCGGGACTTTATGGAAGAGTGGCCAGAAAAAAGCCATTGCTTAAAGAAAAAAAAGAAAACACGTTTAGAGTTTGCCCAACAGCATGTGGTAGACTCCCCAAACACACTGAAGAAGATTCTCTGATCAGATAAGACTAAAATTGAGCTTTTTGGCCATCATGGGAAATGTTGAAGGATGGCACAGACCCAACACTTCCCATCACCCTGAGAACACCATTCCTACAATGAAGCATGGTGGTGGCAGCATCATGCTGTGGGGATGTTTTTCATCTGCAGAGACAGAAAAGCTGGTCAGGATTGAAGGAAAGATGGATGGTACTAAATACAGGGCAATTCTGGAAGAAAACCTGTTTGAGGTTGCCAGAGGTTTGAGACTGGGATGAAGGTTCACATTCTAGCAGGACAATGACCCTAAACATACTGCTAAAGCTACACTGGAGTGGTTTAAAGGGAAACAATTAAATGTCTTGGAATGGCCTAATCAAAGCCCAGACCTCAATCCAATTGAGAATCTGTGGCATAAATTGAAGATTGCTGTATACCAACGCAACCCATCTAGCTTGAAGGAGTTGGAGCAGTTTTACCCTGAGGAATGTGCAAAAATCCCAGTGGCTAGATGTACTAAGCTAATAGAGACATACCCCAAGAGACTTGCAGCTGTAATTGCAGCAAAAGGTGGCTCTACAAAGTATTGACTTTGGGGAGTGAATACCTATGCACACTCCAGATTTCTGTTTTTTCATCTTAATTATTGTTTGTGTCACAATTAAAAAAAAAAAACAATTTGCACCTTTAAAGTGGTAGTCATGTTGTATAAATCAAATGGCGCTAACCCCCCCAAAATCCATTTTAATTCCAGCTTGTAATGCGACAAATCAGGACAAACACAAAGAGGGATGAATACTTTTGCAAGACACTGTATCCCTTGAGAACCTTATTACATAAGTATACCAAAACTTCAATGGAAGCTTTCTCTCTGCCTACACTTCTGGAAAAAAGATTTGTCAGCCTCTTGGCTGTACTCCTGAACGTGAATATTCCTCAGGTTCCTTAGGTTCTCGATTTTCCACTGATTATTATTACATCATTACACATCAATTTCACATTCAAACAACTTAACTGATTAATTGAATATGAAGTACTGATACAAACCCTCTTATTTATATATTTGATCATGAGCACACATGCTGTGGTTTTTATTCAATGTAAGTTGAGATTACAGAGCATTATTAGAAGAACATTTTCAACAGTGATATATGAAATAGGGCTTTGCTAGGCTTATTATCTATGTACATCCCCAAGAATCTGAGAAAAGCAATCTCTTATTCATGCAATCTTGTTCATCTTTATGTAAAGTTACTGTAGATATATTCAGTTCTTTGCTAATTCACATTAGTATTTCAATGAGTTCAGAGAGACAGACATGGCAGGCTTTAAATGACTGTTGGCACCAATGAGGAGTTCAGTGATTAATTATTAATCACATCAATAATTAATCAAACATTTTTTGGTTATAGCAAATAATTTGGATTGTCATGCATATAGCAAGCACAGGCTAATAATGGATTCATATTTGCATTTACTGTTTACCATTAAGGGTGGCATGGTGGTGTAGTGGTTAGCACTGTCGCCTTACAGAAGGTTCTGGGTTTGAGCCCAGTGGCCGAGTGTGAATGGTTGTTTGTCTCTGTGTCAGCCCTGCGATGACCTGGTGACTTGTCCAGGGTGTACCCCGCCTCTTGCCCATAGTCAGCTGGCATAGGCTCCAGCTTGCCTGTGACCCTGCACAGGATAAGCAATTACAGATAATGGATGTTTACCATTAATTCAACTCAAATTTATTGTCTATGTCAGATGAGCCCTTCTCATGTTAGTGGATTGTTAACCCTTTATGTAAGCACTCATATTTGATATATTTTCTCTGAGATTCATAATAAAATTAGAATAAATGGTGGCACAGTGGAACGTTGCCTTCTCACAGCTCCAGGGTTCCCAGTTCAATCCTGAATTCAAATTACTGTCTGAGCAGTTTCTCATTTGATTTCCTTATATCCACATGGGTTTCCTCTAGGTTCTCTGGTTTCCTCCCAAAACATGTGCATAAGTGGACTGATTACCATAATTTGCCTTAGGTACAGTGGTGATTGAAAGTTTGTGAACCCTTTAGAATTTTCTATATTTCTGTATAAATATGACCTAAAACATCATCGGATTTTCACACAAGTCCTAAAAGTAGATAAAGAGAACCCAGTTAAACAAATGAGACAAAAATATTATACTTGGTCATTTATTTATTGAGGAAAATGATCCAATATTACATATCTGTGAGTGGCAAAAGTATGTGAACCTTTAGGATTAGCAGTTAATTTGAAGGTGAAATTAGAGTCAGGTGTTTTCAATCAGGTGTGAGTGGGCACCCTGTTTTATTTAAAGAACAGGGATCTATCAAAGTCTGATCTTCACAACACGTTTGTGGAAGTGTATCATGGCACGAACAAAGGAGATTTCTGAGGACCTCAGAAAAAGCATTGTTGATGCTCATCAGGCTGGAAAAGGTTACAAAACCATCTCTAAAGAGTTTGGACTCCACCAATCCACAGTCAGACAGATTGTCAGGGCTCGACATTAACGGTTATCCGCTTGTCCGGGAAAAGTGATACTTAATGTCGGACAAGTTCATCGTCTCAGTTACTTGTCTGATCGGACAAGTGCCAAAATATGTCGATATTCGGGCTACATATCAAATTTATCAGTTTATTCACATGATTTCCGAAGCATCTCACTCGACATATTGTTTTGATGAATCACCGGATGTTTCTATTTGGAAAGAGCGATTTGCGCATGTGCAATATTCCACTTGCGAAACCGGCCAATACCGCTTCGTGTATTTGAGCTGAAAAGTAAACGGTCGTTTATGATTGGTTTTAATTGTGTCATACACGTGGATTTGTTGACATTTCTGTTGGCGGGATCATTATTCAACTGTATATTTACGTTGAGTATGTGGTAATTTCCAAATCTTTGAATTGTTGTTGATGGTGTTAATTATATAGCCGAGCGTGTGCTGGCAGGGAATGTGCGCCTGCATGCGTGTGGATTGACAGGGAGTGAGGTAGGAGTGGGGAAAGTTATCTATGAAATACCAAGCTGTCAAATGGCTGCTAATTAGGTTACCGGCTGTATTAATTAACTAATTAGTAATGGGAGTTTAGGGATTTGAAACATAGGGCTCTATAATTTAGATATAATTATGGATTATTTGAAATTATCTTTTTTTTGACCATTAAATACCATACAGGAGCCACACTGAATAATTGGACAACAATTAATCAGTGGAGGATATATATTCAAAATTAATAATTTAAAAATGAAAATATATATAATTTTAATTTTCTGGTTTTCAATTTCTCATAAATAAATTAATGATTGATGGAGTCCAATTGATGGAGCAGAACTCAAGGGTTGATAGATGAAGATGAATAGAAACTTTATTTGTATCTATTCATCTGTGAGTCAATAGAGGTGTGGAGGTTTTCATAACAAGATATACTGTATTATCTTGTCATTTGATACACTGAAATCTAGTTATAATAATCAGTCATTTACAGTATTAATCAGTCAATTTTGTTATCAGTTGTTTTTATTTTTTAACATTGTTATTTGTTTCTCTTGTCCAAACTAGTGATATCTCAAGTCATACATTTTATGATAATGTTACTTTTTGTGATATTTGTTACTGAACTGCAGAGTACTGATCTGTGTATATATAATCGTTAGTATTTCTGGATCTCATAGTATAGTTATTTTGTTCTTAAAATTTAATGTTCATAATTTCTACTCTATTGGAATATATTGCTTCTGAACTTCAACATAATAATTGGTGAATTATGGTATCAATCAGTCTGTTTTACTATAACTTTTGCCTCAGTATATCAAGTATTGATTACTTTTTTTTTAAAAGATTTTTTCACCTTTATTGGATAGGACAGTGTAGAGACAGGAAATGAGCGGGAGAGAGACAGGGAGGGATCAGGAAATGACCTTGGGTCGGAATCAAACCTGGGTCCCCAGATTTATGGTATGGCGCCTTATCCACCTGAGCCTAATCAAACATTTATTCTGCCAAATGAGAATACAGTATACCTTAACCCTTTGGGGGACACTTAGTTTTCAGAGCAGATATCAAACAAATAAATAAGCTTAAACTGATAGTGAAGTTTAGAAAGAAAATTTGCTCACCATTTCTGTCCTATCTCAAAAACAGCTTTCATTATTTAAGTGCTACCTAGAGCTACTTTACGAGATGGGCTAAAACACAAAGAAAAAAACTAAGGTCTTACTTGGAAGGGTAGTCCCTGAGCCCCTAACATTGAGGTAACTGCAACAATCCACTTCAGATAGTCCCTTCTTTCTGCTATCTCATGTGCATTTGCAGACACCATCTGTACAACATCTCCCTATTGGCTAGTTGCCTGATATCCTTTCCATGCAACAACACTGTCCTTATGGGACTTCATCATGTCATGCTTATTAATATCATATCTTCCAAGATTGCTAGATGACATTGGGAATGGGGTTAGCCTACCACCAAAATAAATGCATTGGCCGATTATCTGACATGGCAATGTACAGGAGGCCTACAGTAGCCTATGACTGTTCTCATCTCATTCTCATTAAATTAAATTATTATAAAATAATTGTGGCAGTGGGGGCGTGGTCAAGCGTCGGTCTGTGACCGGAGGGCGGAGTCAGGGAAGGTAAGTGGCAGAATCACTGCACCTGATGTCTGTTAATCTGTGTTTGTGTGTCTTCCCCAGTGACCGTGCCCTATATAAGGAGAGAGAGAGCCGAGGAAGGGAGCTCTCTCCCCAGCCAGACGGATGATGTGTGTGCATGTCTGTGTGAACTGGGAGAGTGTGAATGCTGAAAAGCTGCAAATAAAGAGTTTTTGAAAACTCAGTTCTGGCCTGCCACACTTCTGTGCTCCACCCACCCGCTCAAAGTGTTACAATAATTATTAATTCATTAAATATTTTGTTGTGTAGGCCTACTGTATGTAAGCTGGCCTATCTTTAACATCCAATGAGACTAGTTTAGACTATAGGCTAAGCCTAGACAGGGAATACAAGTCAAGTTGGCCAGAACTGAATATGAAATAAGGGGCTAGTTTATGCCATGCAAGACGGTTAATTCAACAGAAACAGAGGTGCACTAAAGGCGTTGACCAGACAGGAGCAGCTGAGTGGGCCATCGCTTGCCATTTGCTTTTATCCAAGCTTGATTAAGGCATATAAATATATATGAAGAACGGACCCCATTGCCTCCACTGGAGTCCTGCAGCTGATCAAGCCTTCAATCAGCTCAAGTCAACATTTACCACAGCTCCCATATTACAGCATCCAGATCCTTTCAAGCCCTTTATTATGGAGGTGGACACATCTGAAACAGGAGTAGGAGGGGTTCTGTCTCAGTGCTTCGGACAAAGACCCAGGCTTCACCCAGTCATGTTCTTCTCCAAGAAACTCATGTCTGCTGAGATAAATTATGACATTGGTAATCAAGCTAGCCCTAAAAGAATGCAGACACTAGTTGGAAGGCGCAGCACACCCATTCATGACCCTGACCAACCACAAGAACCTGGAATACTTAAAGACTACTAAGCATTTGAACCCCTGTCAGGACAGATGGGCTCTATTCTTCACCAGATTCCAATTCACTATCTCATACGTATTGCCCCAGTTCCAGACAAACCAAGGCTGATGCTCTCTCACATCCTCACCACACTCTTCTGAACCCACCACTATCCTGAACCCATCACTATCCTTCCACCCAAATGTTTCCTGCAAACCATAACCTGGGACATCAACAGGGAGATCAGACAGGCACAACCCACAAACCCTCCTGAAAACTGCCCGCCTGGACTTTTGCATGTTCCACCCAAACTCAGAGACAAATAAGTCACCGGAGCGCACTCCTCTTCTGCCACCTAACACCCCAGCAGCCATTGCACTTACCAACTTCTCCAGAACAAGTACTGGTGGGAAAACATGATCTCAGACATCAACCATCTTGTTTCCTTGTGCTCTGTCTGTACACAAGCCAAAGTTCCCAGAGCTTTCCCTGCTGGTAAGCTGTGTCCTCTCCCAGTACCTCAGTGAACCTGGTCACACATCGCTATTGACTTTATCACTGACCTACCCCAGTCACAAGGCAACATAGTCATTCTGGTCATCATCGATAGGTTCTCAAAAACACTCAAGCTCATCCCACTACCAGGTCTTCCCACTGCCTTTGAAACCGCCAAACTATTATTCACCCTTATCTTCTGCTACTATGGCATCCCTGAAGGCATAGTCAGTGACTGGGGTCCCCAGTTCATTTCGAGACTATGGTCAAGGTTCATGGACAGACTGGGAGTGTCCGTTGGTCTGACTTCTGGGTATCACCCACAGTCCAACGGCCAGGTAGAACATGTGAACCAGGAGGTGGGTTGCTTCCTCCACACATTTTGCATGCAGAATCAGAAGGGCTGGACACGATTCCTTCCATATGCCGAGTATGCACATTATTCTCTCAAGCACTCAGCCACTCAGTTAACCCTGTTCCAGTGTATACTTGGATACCAACCTCTGCTTTTCCCGTGGGATGATGCCCATATGCAGATTCTGGCCATAGACTCATGGTTCCAGAGGAGTCAGCAGGTATGGGAAGCGGTTCCTCAGAGACTAGAAAGCATCAACACCAAGTACAAGCACAACACTGACAAGCACAGAAGTGCCACCCCAGAGTATGCCCCAGGTGATCGAGCGTGGGTCTCAATGAAGGACCTCAGGGAACTCAACTCCTGCAGAAAGTTACAAGCCAGATACATTGGTCTATTCAAGGTTCTACATAAGATCAACGAGGTCTCATACAGGTTCGAGCTTCCTCCTCACAGTAAGATAGCTCCCACATTTCAAGTCTTCTGCCTCAAACCTGCTATCCAAGGTCCCCTGGCCTCTGATACACCCACCCAAGAAATCCCATCCTTAGACATTGAAGGCAAACTCATCTACCAGGTCAACAAGATCCTCGATTCCTGCCACAGACAGGGAGAACTTGAATACTTGGTCAACTGGGAGGGTTACGGCCCAGAGGAATGTAGTTGGGTCAGTTCAAGGGACATCTTAGACCCCCCTCCTCAGGCAAGAATTTCACAGCCAGCACCCTGACAAGCCTGCACCAAGAAAGACTGGCCAACCAAGGAAAGAAGTTGCTCCCAGACAGAGTGCCTCAGGAGGGTGTTGTTTCTGTCAGTAACAATGCTGAAAGCCTGAGTTCGAAGCAGCCTCTAAACATGACTGCACTCCTCAAGAATCACAGCGCCCCTTGTCACCAGAATACTAATTACATCACCTGACAATTCACCTGCTATTACCCCATCTACTTAAACCCTGCTCAAACAATCACTCGGTGAAAAGTATCGTTCTGTGTCCTGTATCTGACCTTACCGAGCTGTTTGATTTCTGCCTGACTTCCAGTTTAAGACCTCTGTTTACGTTTATTCCTGACTTCATCTTTTCATTTGTCCTATGCCACTCTATTTGCTGATCGACTGACCTCCACCCGTTTTCTGACTATGATTCCTGTTCAACGATTTGGCTCCGTTTGCAGTTTGCGCCGTACCCACTCTCCCCTGCAATTGCATCCATAAATAGGCACTTACATCATGAATTTTGCACTTTTGTATGTTGCTATGGAAAAGAGCATCTGATAAATGGCATGTAATTTAATACGTTTTATTGATGTTTCAAAATACACACAGTTAAATTTTGATACTTGCAACACATTTAAAACAAGAAGACAGAGTCATCTATATCCCCCGCCCTATAAACCAACTATATACCAAGTTTCAAGATATTTGTCACGTCTTTCCAAGTTCTGCTGCAGGAAACCAACCCTACCTCTTTACACTGACCTCAGCAGCCCATGGCATAAGCTCACTGGACTTTTGGTCCAGGTGAGCTAAAAATGAAAAATTCTCACTTTTCTTAGTATCAAAAGGCACATATACATTACTTAATCAATACATATACCAACTTTCAAGACCATACCACTCATAGTTTTCAAGTTCTGCTCTGAAAACAAAACCTACCCCTAAGCCTAACCTGAGAGACTAAGTCTAAAATTGTTTCCATGGAAACATAAATTCAAATTTCTCAAATTTCTTAGTATGAAAAGGCACATCTACATCACCTTGTTAATATGTCTACCAAGTTTCAAATCCGTATCATGAATAGTTTTGAATATATGCTCCGGAAATGAACATTGCTGTTAGAAACTAAGTCAAAATCTATTTTTTATGTAAAAATTTGAAAAATACTTTTATTTCAAAAATCCAAAATAGCAAAAGGCACCAGTTCACATGTTACTTGATAAGTAAAGAAAGTTTCATGAAGATATCTTCAGTAGTTTTAAAGATATGGCCTGGAAACGAAAACACGGACAGACGGACGGACCGACCGACCAACCAATTGACCGAACCATTTCTATATCCCCTGGCCAAACGAAGTTTGGGCTGGAGATAAAAAGTAAGGACAGTAAAGCATTTACCACCTTATAATGTTGCCATTCCTTCTCTTCAACACTTAAAAGAAATTTAGGGACTGAAGACGCCAAGTGTTTCAGGTGTTATTTTGTCGCATTCTTCCTGCAAACAGATCTTAAGTTGTGCAGCAGTATGGGGTTGCCTGAAATGCCAGAATGGATGTGTATTAACAAATGAAACGACTGGACAAAACATGAAATATCTTGGATTCATACTGTCTGCAAAGAAATACAAGTCAAAGTAAATTTAGAAATCAGTTCTTTTTTTTATTCGCATTATCCATACTGTCCCAACTTTTTCTAATTTGGGGTTGTACTTCCACTGAATAATTCATAGTAGCTAAAAGTATGTTTTATGACATCTTTTATGACAAATATGTTTTAGAAATGAATAATTAGCTGAGAGTTATTGGCATTACATTTCAACAAATGGTATGACCATCATAAAATATGGGTGGACATACTCAGTTTTGCTCTTATCATTTATATTCTAAAAAGGCTGAGATATCTTGTGATAACTGGGAAATAATACCTCAATCTTATAGCCATTGTGAAGCAGCTCACTGTATCACAACACAGAACAGCTTAGTGTTAAAAGCTTGATGAGATTAGTGAGATTTGACACTCCTGGCACTCCAGCCTCTAAAAGCCCATCATATGTTCCTTTAGCTTTGCTATGTGTGTTTTTAACACTCACTGACCTCATAACCAATGGATGTACATAAGAAAATGCTCCATTTTCTTTCTTGTCAGTTGATGTCAATAGATATCAAACCCACATGTTGTGCTTTATCATATTAGTCTGTGAAATGTGTGTGTCAAGCTTGGTAAAAAAACCTCTTTAGCTCTTTAAAAAGTAATTCTTGCCTTACACTCTTTTCTTCTTTCATAATTATTACTATCTATCTGGCTTCTTACATTTTGTGGAATTAGAAAATGGCAACAACTTTACAATGCATCACACACAGGGTGCATGAGGAGAAATTTTACATAATTCAAAACAGCTGGAGTTTACTTTTTCATGTTCAACCTGTCAAAGGGCAGACCTTTCATCTACTGGAACAATGTAATATAACACTTTTTTATTCTTAGCAGAGCCTGAAGGGAGTCTGCATTGTGTTTTGGGATGTCTGATACCTGTTATGAATTATAAAAGGGAGTGTTCTCCCTAGGCACCAGGCAAGCAGTGAGGGTCAAGCACTCATCTTACTCAGAGCAGTAACAGCTGCAGGGCTGCCAAAAGCTCTACAAGCCCTCTAACTGCCATTAACAGGGCCAATGGGCCACAGGGAGCCCACCTGTTCACTTCCTGTTTTCCTAACCACTGTCCTCAATCCCTTTATCAATTTCACCTGTGTCCGGTTTGTTTCAGCTGCTTCTTGGTGATTTGTTTGCAGTTTCTGCACATGCATACTCTGTTGTTTTTGGAGAGTTTTTCCTGATTTTTGCTGGGTGGCACAGTGGTTAGCACTGTCACCTCACAACAAGAAGGTTGTAGATTTGAACCTGGTGGCCAACTGGAGCCTTTCTCTATGTTTGCATATTCTCTTCATGTGTGCATGGGTTTCCTGTGGGTGTTCAAGTTTCCTTCCACAGTTCAAAGATATTCGGATTAGGTCAACTGGCTACTCTAAATTGCCCAAAGGTGTGAATGTGAGTGTGAATGGATGTTCGTCTCTGTGTTAGCTCTGTGATGGATTGGTGTCCTCTCCTGTGACCCTGATGGATAAGTGGTATAGATAATAGATGGATGATTTTTTTTCCTGGATCATGAATATGGATACAGAAAATTCACCAAACTTCAGATGCAAATAATCAGATGGTTCACATGTCATATATATATATATATATATATATATATATATATATATATATATATATATATATATATATTAGATACTTCACATTATATTTCATTCATAACCTGGACCTTTACCATGTGTGTTTCTTTCACATATGATTTTTACATGATTCATTTCACATGATTATGATAATGAGATGAGATAATGAGATGAGATAAAATTTTAAAATATATTTTCAAGTTAATTTTTCACATATCGTTGACATGTCATGTCGTGTTTTTCATGTGCAATTTCAGGGCATAACATGGTGAAAAATATATGAACACATTAAATGTATGTGATTTTTCCATAAGGTTTGCTTCTGCTAACTGCTGCTATGTTGTCTGATAACAATAACTGAAAATGAACTAAACAGACGGCACTGCCTTTATTATATAATGAGACATATCAATTTAATGGGGTCAATATGAGTCAGTGAATCCAGACTGAAAGGATGTGAGGCAACATTCTTCCTGCTCATTGCCCTGGAATTTCTCCTAAAATATTTCCCTGATGGAGGCTGCATTACTGCATTAATGATGCGCTCAGCCTAATCTAAAATGAACTCAAATACATGTAGTGAATTATTGATGGGAATGCTCTTTCTTCCTGAGTTGTACATAATGAGAGTGTGTATTTTCATTGCTCACAGTATTAACAAATTATTGTTTCCACCCATCACATAAATCAGCCAATATTAATTATTCAACAGATCTAATGTATGATGAAATTAACTAACAAACAAGATATGTAAGAGCTTAGTAACAGCTTGGATTCAAAGACCTTTGTTTGTGAGTGTAAAGTTAATTAATAAAGTAAAATGTAGACTTGTTTTTGAAACATATGGTGTCGCAATTCCTCCATATACTCACCGCTCACTTTAATAGGTACCTAGGGTTAGGGTCCATGCAATTATCCAATCAGCCAATCATGTGGCAGCAACTCAGTGCATAAAATCATGCAGATACAGGTCAAGACCTTGAATTAATGTTCACATCAAGCATCATAATGGGGCAAAAAAAAAAAAAAAATGTGATCACAGAGACTTTGACCATGGCATGGTTGTTTGTGCCAGACAGTACAGTATATTTCAGTATTGCAGGAACTGCTGGTCTTCCAGTATTTTCATACACAACAAACTCTAGAGTTTACAGGGGATGGTGTGACAGACAAAAAACATCCATTGAGTGGCAGTTCTGTGGATGGAAATGCTTTGTTGCTGACAGAGGACTGAGAGAGATTAGTTTGAGTCATTAGTAATTCCGATAAATACTCATTGCCTCCAGAAATTGGTTCCACTTCTATCAGCTAATCACAGGAATCCTCCAGTTAGTCATTGAGATCATATTTTTTTTCCCATTCCGGTTCTGTTTGATCTGAGCATTAACTGAAGTGCTTGACTTTATGATTTCATGTGTCGCACTCTTGCTGATTGGATATTTGCATGATTTGAGCAGGGGTACAGGTGTTCCTAATAAAGTGATCAATGAGTATGCATCTGTCTACAATAAATTTACATTTGTCTCATTTGCAATGTACAGCTCCTACATGAACCAGAGATAATTAATTATTTGAGAAACCCAACTCATGTAAGTTCATGTAAATACAGTGCTCAGCGTAAATGAGTACACCCCCTTTGAAAAGTAACATTTTAAACAATATCTCAATGAACACAAACAATTTCCAAAATGTTGAAAAGACAAAGTTTAATATAACATCTGTTTAACTTATAACGTGAAAGTAATGTTAATAATATAAACTTAGATTACACATTTTTCAGTTTTACTCAAATTAGGGTGGTGCAAAAACTACTACATCTAATACTTTGTATGGCCTCCATGATTTTTAATGACAGCACCAAGTCTTCTAGGCATGGAATGAACAAGTTGGTGACATTTTGCAACATCAATCTTTTTCCATTCTTCAACAATGACCTCTTTTAGTGACTGGATGCTGGATGGAGAGTGATGCTCAACTTGTCTCTTCAGAATTCCCCAAAGAAAATAATTTCTTTACACCACAAAGCTGAAGGCTACAAGAAGATCAGCAAAGCTTTACTTATCAGTCAGAATACTGTAGCAAAAGTGGTACAAAAATTTAAGCAAGATGTAACTGCAACCATCTCACAGAAGCGTCCAGGTCGTCCATGGAAGTTAACACCTCGACAGGAGCATCTTCTGATGAGAAGGATTGAAGAAAATCGGCATGCAAGTTCACTGCAGTTATCTAAAGAAATAGAAAGCCAAACTGGGGTGACTATTTCCTGTGACACAGTACGACGTACACTGCAGAGGAATGGCATGCATGGATGCCGTCCACGAAAGAAGCCTCTCCTAAAGCCCAGGCACAAAAAAGCCTGCCTAGAGTTTGCCAGGGCCCATGCTGACTAAGATGAAGACTACTGGGACTCTATACTCTGGAGTGGTGAGACCAAGATAAATGTTTTTGGAACTGATGACTTCAAAACTGTATGGCGTCGCAAAGGTGAGGAATACAAAGAAAAATGCATGGTGCCTACAGTCAAACATTGTTGTGGCAGTGTCCTTATGTGGGGCTGCATGAGTGCTGCTGGTGTCGGGGAACTGCATTTCATTGATGGCATCATGAATTCACAGATGTATTGCTTCATACTGAAAGAGAAGACGCTACCATCACTCTGTGCCCTTGGTCGTCGTGCACTTTTCCAATATGACTTCTTCTTCTTTTGGCTGCTCCTGATTAGGGGTCGCCACAGTAGATCTTTCATCTCCATTGCTCCCTGTCTTCTGCATCCTTCTCTACCACACCTGCCACTTTCATGTCCTCTCTCACCACATCCATGTATCTCCTCTTTGGCCTTCCTCGTTTTCGTTTGCCTGGCAGCTCCATCCTCAACATTCTCCTTCCCACATGCTCTGCATCTCTTCTCAGGATGTGCCCATACCATCTCAGTCTCATCTCTCTTAGCTTAATTCCCAAGCTCTCTACATGTGCTGTCCCTCTGATGTACTCGTTCCTTATCCTGTCCAACCTTGTCACTCCCACTGCAAACCTTAACATCCTCAACTCCGCCACCTCCAACTTTGCCTCCTGTCTCTTCGTTAAGGGTACGGTCTCCGATCCATACATCATAGCTGGTCTCACTACTCTCTTATACAGCTTACCTTTCACTTTTGCTGGGACTTTCCTATCACAAATGACTCCCGAAATCCTTCTTCAACTGCTCCACCCTGCCTGCACTCTCTTTCTCACCTCACTATCGCAGCCCCCATTTTCCTGCACAGTTAACCCCAGGTACTTGAATTCACCAACTTTCTTTATGTCTGCTCCTTGCATCTTCACTACACTCTCATCCCCATTATCATTGATGCACATGTATTCTGTTTTGCTCCTGCTCACCTTCATTCCTCTTTGTTCCAATACATACCTCCATCTCTCCAAACCCAACTCAACCTCCTTTCTACTTTCACCACGTATCACAATATCATCCGCAAACATCATGTTCCATGGTTACTCTTGCCTCACTTCGTCTATCAAGCTATCCATCACTTTTCCAATATGACAATGATCCTAAACACACATCTAAGGCCACTGTTGGATTTCTGAAGAAGAACAGGGTGAAAGTGATTCAGTGGCCAAGTACGTCTCCTGATCTGAACCCAATTGAACACATATAGGGAATTCTGAAGAGACAAGTTGAGCATCACTCTCCATCCAACATCTAGTCACTAAAAGAGGTCATTGTTGAAGAATGGAAAAAGATTGATGTTGCAAAATATCGCCAACTTGTTCATTCCATACCTAGAAGACTTGGTGCTGTCATTAAAACCCTTAGCAAAAAGAAGTTTATTCAAGTGTACTATGAGTATACTTATTTTTTTACGAAAACTGCAGAAGTATACTTGAAGTTGACTTTTTATAAACTATATTTTATATACTTAAGAATAGTATAGTGAAGTATACTTGGCTTATACTGAAAAGTATAAATAAAAGTCTAAGACTAAGTACATTAATACTAAGACTTATACTTTAATACTAAAACGTATACTTTAGTATACTTTTCACGTTTTTCTGCCACAAAGTACTAATACTTAGTATATCTTGCTCCAAGTGCATAATAAGGTCAAGTCATTGACTCATGCTTAACATTTAATTTATATATTAATATAATATAATGCTGGAGTTTAAAACTTTACAGTATATAGTATGTGTGCTCAATTGCATTATCTTTATGTACCTTAAAATCATACACAAAAACAGAAAAACTTTTGACTTGACTTTATTGATCAATTTCTCCAGTAAGGAAGGACTTGATTTCATAGGTCTTTATTTTTGAAATGTTTGAAAATATATCAAACTTGTTTTCAACATTCTGTCTTGTGATTTTGTAAATGCATCACACTCTTGTGTACATACAGTATGAGTAAACTTTAAGAATACATTAAGGAGTATATTTCCAGTATATAAATAGTAAGCTACAAGTAATATGCCAAGCAAACTTAAAGTATAACAAGTAAACTAGTGAAATAACCAACGTTTATAACAGTATACTTAAAGTATACAATAATAAACTAAAAATAGGGACTTGAAGTATGTAACTAAGGGGTGTTGTGGCTCAGTCAACTAAAGCGCCATACCATAAATCTGGGGACCTGGGTTTGATTCCAACCTGAGGTAATTTCCTGATCCCTCTCCTGCTCATTTCCTGTCTCTACACTGTCCTATCCAATAAAGGTGAAAAAAGCCCAAAAAAAGAAGTATATCGATAAGTGTACTTGTGGTATACTTTAAGCATGCAAGAGGGATATACCAAGTACATTGATAGTATATAGATGAGTGTACTTGTTGTATACTTTAAAGTGTACTTTTGCAAACTTAAAATGAACTTTAAAGTATACTTTTATAAACTTGAAATATTCCAATTTAGTCCAAAAAAGTATTAAATTTGTATACTTTCTAGTACACTAAAAGTACATGGTCTGTAGTATACTTGCTATACTTATACTCATACTGAAGCATACTTAATAAAATCAACTTTAAGTATACTACTTTTTGCTAAGGGAAATCATGGAGGCCATACAAAGTACTAGATATAGTAGCTTTTGTTGTGGGGTGTACTCATTTTTGCACCACCCTAATTTGAGTAAAACTGAAAAATGTATAATCTAAGTTTATATTATTAACATTACTTTCACGTTATAAGTTAAACAGATGTCATATTAAACTTTGTCTTTTCAACATTTTGGAAATAGTTTGTGTTCATTGAGATATTGTTTAAAATGTTACTTTTCAAAGGGGGTGTACTCATTTACGCTGAGCACTGTATTGCTCACATGTAGGCCAGTTTATTTGAAATGACCTCATTTGATTTGTAGCTTTCCATTCCTTGTGTTGTGGATCTGTTAATGGTTATAGCCTGAGGGCTTTATATGTGCTTCCCATCATGCATTTGCTTTAATTGACATTTAGATGGAGAAAGTGGTCTTTGCAACAAAGAACAAAGCTGTCAATTGTGGACTAGAGCTCACCATGACACAGACATTTCTACAAAGACATCATCTGAATATGTGAAGAAAAACATCTAGCCTTTGAGTGCTACTGCATGAAGGAGACATGAGATTTTTTTTCTGTATTAAGTTAGACACTGAAGCAAGGAAATCAATAAAATGTGGTTTGTATTGCTAAACTGAACAGGTCCAGCCTGACAAACATTTGGCCTTCTCTATATATGCTGTTTAGAACCAACACACATACCATATGTTTGTTGTGTATGTTGGTTAGAATAACAGTGTACACAAACAGCACAGGGTCTGTTAAATCCCAAATCATGACATACAGTGGTGCTTAAAAGTTTGTGAACCCTTTAGAATTTTCTATATTTCTGCAAAAATATGACCCAAAACATCATCAGATTTTCACACAAGTCCTAAAAGTAGATAAAGAGAACCCAGTTAAACAAATGAGACAAAAATATTATACTTGGTCATTTATTTATTGAGGAAAATGATCCAATATTACATATCTGTGAGTGGCAAAAGTATGTGAACCTTTGCTTTCAGTATCTGGTGTGACCCCCTTGTGCAGCAATAACTGCAACTAAACGTTTCCGGTAACTGTTGATCAGTCCTGCACACCGGCTTGGAGGAATTTTAGCCCATTCCTCCATACAGAACAGCTTCAACTCTGGGATGTTGGTGGGTTTCCTCACATGAATTGCTCGCTTCAGGTCCTTCCACAACATTTCCATTGGATTAAGGTCAGGACTTTGACTTGGCCATTCCAAAATATTAACTTTATTCTTCTTTAACCATTCTTTGGTAGAACGACTTGTATGCTTAGGGTCATTGTCTTGCTGCATGACCCACCTTCTCTTGAAATTCAGTTCGTGGACAGATGTCCTGACATTTTCCTTTAGAATTCCCTAGTATAATTCAGAATTCATTGCTCCATCAATGATGGCAAGCCGTCCTGGCCCAGATGCAGCAAAACAGGCCCAAAACATGATACTACCACCACCATGTTTCACAGATGGGATAAAGTTGTTATGCTGGAATGCAGTGTTTTCTTTTCTCCAAACTTAACGCTTCTCATTTAAACCAAATTGTTCTATTTTGGGCTCAGCCGTCCACAAAACATTTTTCCAATAGCCTTCTGGCTTGTCCATGTGATCTTTAGCAAACTGCAGACAAGCAGCAAGTTTTTTGGAGAGCAGTGGCTTTCTCCTTGCAACCCTGTCATGCACACCATTGTTGTTCAGTATTCTCCTGATGGTGGACTCATGAACATTAACATTAGCCAATGTGAGAGAGGCCTTCAGTTGCTTAGAAGTTACCCTGGGGTCCTTTGTGACCTCGCCGACTATTACACACCTTGCTCTTGGAGTGATCTTTGTTGGTCGACCACTCCTGGGGAGGGTAACAATGGTCTTGAATTTCCTCCATTTGTACACAATCTGTCTGACTGTGGATTGGTGGAGTCCAAACTCTTTAGAGATGGTTTTGTAACCTTTTCCAGCCTGATGAGCATCAACAATGCTTTTTCTGAGGTCCTCAGAAATCTCCTTTGTTCGTGCCATGATACACTTGCACAAACATGTGTTGTGAAAATCAGACTTTCATAGATCCCTGTTCTTTAAATAAAACAGGGTGCCCACTCACACCTGATTGTCATCCCACTGATTGAAAACACCTGACTCTAATTTCACCTTCAAATTAACTGCTAATCCTAGAGGTTCACATACTTTGCCACTCACAGATATGTAATATTGGATCATTTTCCTCAATAAATAAATGACCAAGTATAATATTTTTGTCTCATTTGTTTAACTGGGTTCTCTTTATCTACTTTTAGGACTTGTGTGAAAATCTGATGATGTTTTGGGTCATATTTATGCAGAAATATAGAAAATTTTAAAGGGTTCACAAACTTTCAAGCACCACTGTACTAACGGTTCAGTGCCAGGTGCTCTGTTATGAATGTTATGAATTAAATGTGTATAAATGTGTTCTGAGTAAATAAATTTTTATTGCATTCAAGCATACATTTAAAAAAAACTAATGTTTTAAACATATTGCTTTTTAACAAAATATGTTCTTTTGCTGGTCATAATTATAATTCATTTCAAAGAAATATGTTATAGTTTCAAAAGTGACATACTGTTTGTTCTGACTATTGTGATTAAGCTACGAATCCAGTTTTCTTTAAAACACAAACATTTAGAGACAATAAATGTTGAACCTGTTTAAATGGGTCTGGCCTTAAGGTGCATGGAATCACAGGGAAAAACTTAAGTAATTAAAAACTAATTAAAACTCTTCTGGCTGGGTTGTGAATGTTGCCAGTTAACAAATAAAAAAAAAAAAGTCAAAGTCCTTCCCACGCCTACAGTACCTGATATTCCTAGGCAGTCTCCCACTCAAGTACTAACCAGGCCCAACTCTGATGGTGGCGCATCAGGCGGCGCCGATCTCTGTTTCCGTAGCCCTCGGCCTCTCGCCTATTACATAGCTAGGGTTACAGTGGGGGGCTAGTCCTCTGGTAACCACAAGAGTTTAACACCCCATGCACATCTATATTGCAGCATGCCTTGCCAGATGGTAGTGGGTACCATTTTTATGATGGCCTTTGGTATGACCCGACCGTGAATAGAACTCACGATCTCCCGATCGAGAGGCGGACACGCTACCACTAGGCCACTAGTCAGTCAGTTAACAAATACAAACATATTTATTAGTGCTGTCAAGCGATTAAAATATTTAATCGTGATTAATCGCAATTTAATCGCACATTTTTGTCACATGAAAAACCATTGTAATTCTCTTATCAGCATAAAAAAGTGAATGGGCTTGCTCACCGTTCGAACTACGGGGGTACTCGGGGGATCCGAGATCCCCTGAAACAGACATGAGATCCCTTGAAAACATGATTTGGGGGGTCTCTAAAATATTGGCAAAATGATGTTTATTGACAGTAATTGTGTGTAACGGGAAGCATTTGCATATCCGAAGTGAGTGCGTGATGGAGATCCACGCTCTGAGACAAGCGCAAGCACCCCCCCCAAGGGAAAAAAAGGGACCCCCCAAAAATATCGGCATAGTTCGAACACTGGTTGTACCAATGGTTTTTTTTTTATTGCAGAGCATAACACGTCTTGTCACAGCCACTGCAAAGTCGGGCTGGAGCCGCCGATGGGAAAACAAAACCTAAGCCGAGCACCGTGGCTCTTCGTCCCGAGGCACGGGGCTAGCGCGCCCTGCCCACACTGGTTCTTTGAGGGGAGGGTAGAGGACTCTGGCTGTGCGGGGCATTATAGTCTAGCTGCTATCGTTTTTCTAAGCAAAGTCTCTGTTCCAAGTTCCTGGCAGTTTCAAAAGCTTATGAAAAACCTACATCATGTCACAGAGCGTTAATCTCGCGATAAAAAAATTATCCCAGTTAAAATTGGGTCAAGTTAACGCATTAATAATGCGACATTTTTGACAGCACTAATATTTATTAAGGTGTTGGTTCATACTGATATGATTTATGGGCTAAATTGTATTTACTTAATGCAAATGCGGATTATTTGCATTATTTTGTTTATTATAAAAACATCAGCTAATGCAATGGTTATTTACTTATATATACACACAGTACTGTGGAAAAGGCTTTTCTTTGTACTTTTGTCAGTTAAATAAAGACTCATGTGAATTAACAAATCACAGATTTTTGTTTTTATTGCATTTTGGAAAATATCCCCAATTAGCCTGGGAAATCCCATGCTGCTTTGCACAATTGTTCCGATCTGAAAAGACAGCATGGAAACTATGGTCTAAAGGCTCGCCTGAGTTAGGGAGCCAATCAGAGAGTGGGGAGGGGTGGAAAGACGGTGACACGTACTACTCGACAAACGGAAGCTTGTAGTTTATTTGGGACTGTTTACAGATCACATTTAACATGGCGGCGAGCGATACGAACCAAACTTTCGATCAAGCTTTGTCTTGCACAAACGGCAGTAATCGTTCGGTGCCATTGTTTTCCTATTTTTGTTTTGCTTTCTCTTTCTCTTTCCTTCTCTTCTTTGTCACTCTAACTACGTCACCGGGTACAACTGCCATGATTGGCCATGGGCTATGTATACGCCAAATGATAGACATTCGCAATGTCCAATAAACGGCCGTTGACAATCGTAAACCACACCTCCCCTACGAGAAATTCAATAGGTGGATTCCAGACCATATTTCACTTGTGATATGGTCCGGTGTTAACCAGACTATCCCCAATATCTTTGGCGATATCTTTGCTACCCCAAAGAAATCACTACCTTATCCTGGTGGGGTAGTTTGTGTGCTTCACTGACCCCTAGAGCTATGTCGGTTGGAGTATTAAACTCCTGGTAGGGCCACCCATGCCATACAGGTCAAAAAGTAGAGGCCAGACTAAGTGTGATCTCCTGGTCCTCCACGTTGGAGGTTGGTGGTAGGAAGGGCATCCAACTGTAAAATATTGCTTCAATTTTTCTCTTATGGCAGTTATCAGTAAAGTTTGTAAGAGAAGGACTGGAAACCATATGGTTGAAGGTGTCACTGCCAGTAGGACTGGTGTTAGATGTGGGCCCAGTCAGATTGATAATCACTGACCACATCAGAATTTTAGAGTTACCGTAGCACATGGAACGTCGGAACAATCAGAGGGAGATCAGGCGAAGTAGTGGAAGTGTTGTCCCAGTGGAACATTGACATCTGTGCCATTCAGGAAGTCCGGTGGAGAGGAGCATCCGCCAGAATGATCACAGGGAAAGATTCAAGGTATAAGTTATTTTGAGTTGGTAACGAGAAGGGCATTGGAGGTGTTGGGATTCTGCTTGCTGAAAAGTGATTGGAAAATGTCTATGATGTGAAGCGTGTATCCAATCAAATCATGCTCATCAAACTCATTGTTGGAAAATGTATTGTGAACGTGCTATCAGCCTATGCTCCATAAGCTGGCCTCAGCGATGATGAGAAGGACTTTTTCTACCAAGATCTACTAGCAACTGTAGCCAAGATAGGTGCTTCGGAGATCCTCTTCCAATGTGGTGACTTCAATGGACACATTGGAATGATGGCTGCTGGATATGATGGTGTTCATGGAGGAAAGGGTTATGGCACTTGAAATGCAGAGGGCGAAAGGTTACTTGAGTTTGCTGTTGCCAACAACCTAGTTGTAGCCAACTCCCATTTCATGAAGAGAGATAATCATCTGGTGATGTACGAGTCTGGGGGCAATTGTAGTCAAGTGGATTACATCCTGGTCAAGCAACGTGACCCCAAACTGGTGCACAATGCAAAAGTGATTCCAAATGAGGAATGTGTTACCCAGCACAAGTTAGTGGTATGCGATGTCAAGCTATCACACTTGGTGAGTCAGCAGAAAGAGTTTGTGCTGGAAGCTGAAAGAGGACAGCATATGCAATGAGTTTAAGACCTGTTTGCAGGATCGTGTTAACAACATGGTAGGCAGTGATGTTGAACGTATATGGACGGAACTCAAAGACAGCCACCTGTATGCTGTTGATAAGATCTGTAGCTGGACAAAGAAGGGGTTATGGAGAAGACAAACCTGGTGGTGGAATGAAGATGTCAGCGGTCCACTGAAAGAGAAATGCAAGCTGTGGAAAACCTGGAAGAATGGGGATAACAAAGAGGATTACCTGGCAGCTAAACGCCGGGCTAGAACTGCAGTTTACTTTGCCAAGAGGAATGCCAAAGAGATCACCTTTGCTGGCATAGATTCAGGCACAGACAGCATCTACCATGTGACAAAACAAATGCGCAGAGAGAACCAAGATGTAGTAGGTGAGAAATGTATTCTTGATGATGATGGTGGGGCGGCACGGTGGTGTAGTGGTTAGCACTGTCGCCTCACAGCAAGAAGGTCCTGGGTTCGAGCCCCGGGGCCGGCGAGGGCCTTTCTGTGTGGAGTTTGCATGTTCTCCCTGTGTCTGCGTGGGTTTCCTCCGGGTGCTCCGGTTTCCCCCACAGTCCAAAGACATGCAGGTTAGGTTAACTGGTGACTCTAAAATTGACCATAGGTGTGAATGTGAGTGTGAATGGTTGTCTGTGTCTATGTGTCAGCCCTGTGATGACCTGGCGACTTGTCCAGGGTGTACCCCACCTTTCGCCCATAGTCAGGTGGGATAGGCTCCAGCTTGCCTGTGACCCTGTAGAAAAAAAATAAATAAAGCAGCTAGAGATAATGAGATGAGATGATGATGGCAATGTGGCATTTGATGAGGATGCTAAAAAGAAGGCCTGGAAACAACACTATGAACGGCTACTAAACATTGAATTTCCTTGGTCTCAAAACCTTCCCCCAGAAGATCCTGTCACTGGATCACCATGTTATGTCATTCATAAAATGGCCTTCGATGCACTGAAGAAAATGAAAACAGGCAAAGCAGCTGGTCCTTCTGGCATTGTTGCCGAAATGTTGTGTGCATCCCCTGAGGTGTGTTGCCAAGTTGTTGCGGATTTGGCCAATGCTATTGTGAGAGAGGAAAAGATCCCTACAGACTGGGACAAAAGCATAATCCTTGGTCTGTTTAAAGGTAAAGGTGATGCACTGATTCGAGGCAACTACAGAGGACTGAAGCTTACAGAACAGGTACTTAAGATCATTGAGAGAGTAGTGGAGAAAATCATCAGAGCTTATGTCAACACTGATGAAATGCAGTTTAGGTTTTGCCTAGGATGAGGTACCACTGATGCTATTTTTTATCCTCAGACAGCTACAAGAAAAGTATATCCTCTCATCCCATTATCTGTAGCCGCTTTATCCTGTTCTACAGGGTCGCAGGCAAGCTGGAGCCTATCCCAGCTGACTACAGGTGAAAGGCGGGGTACACCCTGGACAAGTCGCCAGGTCATCACAGGGCTGACACATAGACACAGACAACCATTCACATTCACACCTACAGTCAATTTAGAGTCACCAGTTAGCCTAACCTACATGTCTTTGGACTGTGGGGGAAACCGGAGCACCTGGAGGAAACCTACGCGGACACAGGGAGAACATGCAAACTCCGCACAGAAAGGCCCTCGTCAGTCACAGGGCTCGAACCCGGACCTTCTTGCTGTGAGGTGACAGCACTAACCACTACACCGCCGTGCCACCCAGAAAAGTATTTGGCCAAGCTAAAACATTTGTACTTAGCATTTGTAGACCTTGAAAAGGCATTTGATAGGGTTCCCCAAAGACTGCTGTGGTGGGTGATGAGGGTGGTTGGGGTGCCTGAATGGATTGTCAAACTGGTACAAGCCATGTACAGTGGTGCAAAGAGTTGGGTGCGGATCAACAACTCACTCAGTGAAGAGTTCGAGGTGAAGGTTGGGGTCCATCAAGGATCTGTTTTGAGCCCCCTGTTGTTTATAATTGTGTTAGAGGCCTTATCAAGAGAGTTTCGGGTTGGTTGTCCTTGGGAGATGCTTTATGCAGATGACCTGGTCATAATCACAGAATCCTTGGATGAACTACTTGAGAAGCTGAACCGCTGGAAGGTTGGGCTTGAAGAAAAGGGCCTGAAAGTCAACATGGGGAAGATCAAAGTCATGATCTCTGGTAATGACCTAAACACACTGAGAATCTCTGGAAAATACCCTTGTGGTGTGTGCAGAAAAGGGGTTGGCCAGAAATCAATTTTCTGTAGTGGTTGCAAAATGTGGGTACACAAAAGATGTTCTGGTGTGCAGGGGAGGTTAGTTGAAAACCCAGATTACAAGTGTCAGTGTTGTCTCAGAGGAGCTCGGCCGATTGATGCAAGACCATGCAGTGAGGTAATGTTGGCAGGTGGCAAACTAGAGGTCATCGATAGCTTCGTATACCTTGGTGATGGTATCTGCCCAGGAGGTGGTTGTGAACTGGCAACGATTATCAGAACTCGTTCTGCTTGGGGAAAGTAGAGCCCTGCACTCCCGCGGGAGTCCCGCGGGACTTGCGGGACCCGCCACAAAGCAGTGCGGCGCGGGACAAATTTTGAAAGCTCATTGCAGGTGCGGGCGGGACCGGAAGTGCACATATGCAGGCACGAGCGGTGATAAGCTGCAGTCCCGCTAACTAAAAACGTGTTTGAAATAAAATTTATAAATTGTTAATTTATGTCTATCATATATAATTTGTGCTGGATATTTTATTTGGCATTAATAAAAACATTTTAAGATGTCTAAATTTGCAGAGAGAGTCAAATTGCCAGATTGAGTAAGAAATAGCATCTTAAATTTGCCATTGATCAACCTAACGGGAAATCCTTTGATCACTCTAATGACTCACCGTTCGCATCCAGCTAGCAAGAGAACCATGAGTGAAGTGATTTACTGCTTGAGTTAGTCTACAACTCTAATCAGAGAGACAGGTTACACAGTGACGGTAGGCTTGACTCAATGCTATCCCAGAAATCCTTCCTGTAATATGCAAATTTGGCTGTCCAATCAGAGGCGGCCAAATTTGCATATTACAGGAAGGATTTCTCAAATTGTTCACTCATGGTTCTTTTGCTAGCTCTGCTTTGCAATCAAAATAAAAAAAAACATTGGTACAAAGCAAGGCCATTCACTTTTTTATGCTGATCAGAGAATTACAATGGTTTCTCATGTGACAAAAATGTGTGATTTGCTATTAAATATTTTAATCGCTTGACAGCACTTATTATTATTATTAGAGACACTACATGCTGAATTTAGAAACAAGGTAAATAATAACAAACGTGAGCTGTAGATATTTATGCTCAAATCCACTCAAAGTAGGGGGTGGGGCACCATCACGCTGTGTCAAGACAAGAACTTTCCTGAGAAATAATGCGAACGTCTGCATCATGCGGGATTTGCGGGCTGGAGCGGGACAAAATATGGCAGGCGCGGGCGGGAGCGGGACTGAAAATCATAATTCTTTGTGGGCGCGGGCGGGAGCGGGACTGAAAATCATAATTCTTTATGGGCGGGAGTGGGACTGCACAATGCGGGCGCGGGCGGGACTGAAAAATCCGACCCGCGCAGACCTCTAGGGGAAAGTTTAGAGAGCTGCTGCCATTGTTAACCTGCAAAGCTGTCTGACTTCATACCCATGGTCAACTATACAGCAGTTGTGTGCGTAGAACCATGTTATATGGTTCTGAATGTTGGGCACTGTGAAGAGATGACCAAAAACGGCTTGAGCGTAATGAAAGAGCCATGCTTTTATGGATGTGCAATGTCAAAAGAGGAACATTAATTAGCACATCTTCTCTTCTGAGGATGCTGAACCTCCGTCGCCTTGACACTGTCCTCAGATGCAATCATCTCCATTGGTTTGGACACATCCAATGCAGTAATTCTTTGATCAACAGATGTACTACCTTGGAAGTTGAAGGGGCAAACAACCATGGCCGACCTCGAAAAAGCTGGAAAGAATCTGTCCGTGCTGACTTGAAGCTATGGAATATCACAGAGGAGGCAACTCAAAACCATGCTGAATGGAGAGCTCTGCTGAAGACTGCTGGTCATACACACATCTGATGTGTCAATTGACTCAAAATGGGTAGTGAGTGAGTGATCCCAACTTTTCTGGAAATGGGGTTTGTATATATACAGTACTGTGCAAGTCTTAGGCACATGTAAAGAAATGCTGGAGACCAAAAATGGCTTAAAAATAATGAAATGAAACGTTTGAACATTAAAAAAAACTATAAACAGCAGTAAGCCATAATAAATGAAACAAAGTCAATATTGGTGTGAGACAACCCTTTGCTTTAAAAAAAAATAGTTTTATAAGGAAATGAGCTGTAGGTTTTACTAAGCATCTTGCAGAACCAGCCACAGTTCTTCTCAACACTTTGACTGTCACACTTGCTTCTTAATTTTGCACCAAAACCCAGTAGCCTTCATTATGTTTTCTTTTTTTAATCTGAAAAGTGGTCTCTCATGTAATATGCTGCTCAGATACAAACTTTTTTTCTGTAACATTTATTTTTGTGCTGGAAAATAAGTCAAGTTTATTTGTATAGTGCTTTTAACAATAAACATTGTTGCAAAGCAGCTTTACAGAATTTGAACGACTTAAAATATGAGCTAATTTTATCCCTAATCTATCCCCAATGAGCAAGCCTGTGGCGACAGTGGCAAGGAAAAACTCCCTCAGACGACATGAGGAAGAAACCTCGAGAGGAACCAGACTCAAAAGGGAACCCATCCTCATTTGGGCAACAACAGACAACATGACTATAACATTAACAGTCCTAACATAAAGTCACCTTCGTTGATGCTATAAACCCCCCACCGATGGAAACCCAAGTGCAAAACCATTCACGACAACCGCAGTCCCAAAGTCAGCAAGTCAATTGCAGTCGTAAAGTCAGCAAGTCAACTGCAGTCCCCAGCCACAAAAGCACCACTGCAAGAGTCCAGAGCATCCTCCAGGCGCGACCCCCAACTGTCCACATGGGGCAGCCCTCCACAGGAGCGATGCGATGAGACTCCAACCAGACACAGGGCACCAGGATGGATCAGGCAGGTCCCAAGGGGCAGAAGAGGTCAGCATCTTGATCCCAGGACTGACATGTAACTCAGAGGGACAGATTTTTGGGGGGGGGGGGGGGAGAATTCCAATAATCATTTGGAACTCTAAAATATTCTTGTACTGACTCAATAATGTAGAAATCTATAACAAAATTTGTATGGAAAAAAGGGTGCTTAAATCAAGTCAAGTTTATTTTTATAGCGCTTTTAACAATAGACATTGTCGCAAAGCAGCTTTACAGAATTTAAATGACTTTAAACATGAGCTAATTTTATCCCTAATCTATTCCCAATGAGCAAGCCTGTGGTGACGGTGGCAAGGAAAAACTCCCTCAGACGACATGAGGAAGAAACCTCGAGAGGAACCAGACTCAAAAGGGAACCCATCCTCATTTGGGCGACAACAGACAACATGACTATAACATTAACAGTTTTAACATGAAGTCAGTTTCGTTGATGGCATAACTCTTCATTGATGGAAACTTGAGTGCAGAACTGTTCATGACAACTGCAATCCTACAGTTAGCAAGTCAACTGTAGTCCTCAGCCATAAAAGCATTACTGTAAGTGTCAAGAGCATCTTCCAAGTAGAGCCCTGCACTCCCGTGGGAGTCCCGCGGGACTCGCGGGACCCGCCGCAAAGCAGTGCGGCGCGGGACAAATTTTGAAAGCTCATTGTGGGTGTGGGCGGGACCGGAAGTGCACATATGCAGGCGCGGGTGGGAGCGGTGATAAGCTGCAGTCCCGCTAACTAAAAACGTGTTTGAAATAAAATTTATAAATTGTTAATTTATGTCTATCATATATAATTTGTGCTGGATATTTTATTTGGCATTAATAGAAACATTTTAAGATACCTAAATTTGCAGAGAGAGTCAAATTGCCAGATTGAGTGAGAAATGGCATCTTAAATTTACCATTGATCAACCTAACGGGAAAGCCTTTGATCACTCTAATGACTCGCCGTTCACACCCAGCTAGCAAGAGAACCATGAGCAAAGTGATTTACTGCTTGAGTTAGTCTACAACTCTAATCAGAGAGACAGGTTACACAGTGCCGGTAGGCTTGACTCAATGCTATCCCAGAAATCCTTCCTGTAATATACAAATTTGGCTGTCCAATCAGAGGAGGCCAAATTTGCATATTACAGGAAGGATTTCTGGGATAGCATTGAGTCAAGCCTACCATCACTGTGTAACCTGTCTCTCTGATTAGAGTTGTTCACTCATGGTTCTTTTGCTAGCTCTGCTTTGCAATCAAAAAAAAATTGGTACAAAGCAAGCCCATTCACTTTTTTATGCTGATCAGAGAATTGCAATGGTTTCTCATGTGACAAAAATGTGCAATTTGCTATTAAATATTTTAATTGCTTGACAGCACTTATTATTAGAGACACTACATGCTGAATTCAGAAACAAGGTAAATAATAACAAACGTGAGCTGTAGATATTTATGCTCAAATCCACTCAAAGTAGGGGGTGGGGCACCATCACGCTGTGTCAAGACAAGAACTTTCCTGAGAAATAACGCGAACGTCTGCATCATGCGGGATTTGCGGGCGGGAGCGGGACAAAATATGGCAGGCGCGGGCGGGAGCGGGACTGAAAATCATAATTCTTTGTGGGCGCGGACGGGAGCGGGACTAAAAATCATAATTCTTTGCGGGCGCGGGCGGGAGTGGGACTGCACAATGCGGGAGCGGGACTGAAAAATCCGACCCGCGCAGACCTCTACTTCCAAGTGTGACTTTCAACTGTCAATATGGGGCTGTCCTCCACAGGAGCGATGTGATGAGACTCCAAACAGACGTAGGGCATCAGGATCGATCAGGCAGGTCCGAGGAGCAGAGGAGTTCAGCATCTCAATCTCAGGATTGAGGGACAGATGGGTGGGGGGGGGACACAGGTTGTTAGATATGCCCAATGTCACCTGATGAGTAAGAACAGTATACATTTTGCACTGAGTGCAAGCAGGAACTCCAGCAAAGCTAACTATGACAGTATAACTAAAAGGGGAGAGCCAGAAGGTAACACAGGTCTGGGACCTAGGCCCTGGGACATAGGCAGCAGCCACTACACCGTCAACAAACTCGAGTGAGCAAGCGAGTGGGGGACTGACAGCATCCATACATCCCAGTTTACAACCCCAATTCCAAAAAAGTTGGGACGCTGTGTAAACTGTGCATAAAAACAGAATGTGAAGATTTGTAAATCATGGAAACCCTATATTTCATTGAAAATAGTACAAGAACAACATATCAAATGTTGAAACTGAGAAATTTTATTGGTTTTGAAAAATATATGCTCATTTTGAATTTGATGTCAGCAACATGTTTCAGAAAAGCTGGGACGGGGCAACAGATGACTGAAAAAGTTGTGTAATGCTAAACCCCCCCCCCCAATTTGGTTAATTGGCAACAGGTCAGTAACATGATTGGGTATAAATAGAGCATCCCAGAGAGGTGGAGTCTCTCAGAAGTAAAGACGGGGAGGGGTTCACCACTCTGTGAAGGACTGCATTGGCAAACAGTGCAACAATTTAAGAATAACGTTCCTCAATGTAAAATTGCAAAGAATTTGGGGATCACATCATCTATGGTCCATAATATCATTAAAGGATTCAGAGAATCTGGAGAAATCTCTGTATGCAAGAGACAAGGCTGAAAACTGACATTGGATGCCTGTGATCTTCAGGCCCTCAGGCGACACTGCATTAAAAGCAGACACGTGTCTGTAGTGGAAATCACTGTATGGGCTCAGGAACACTACAGAAAACCAGTGTCTGTGAAAACAGTTCATTACTGCATCCAGTTAAAACCAGATATAAACAATATCCAGAAACACCAGCGCCTTCTCTGGGCCCGAGCTCTTTTACGATGGACTGAGGCGAAGTGGAAAATTGTCCCGAGGTCTGACGAATCAAAAGTAGAAATTCTTTTTAGAAATCATGGACACCACGTCTTCCAGGCTAAAGAGGAGAGGGACCGTCCAGCTTGTTATCAATGCACAGTTCAAAATCCAGCATCTGTGATGGTATGAGGGTGCATTAGTGCACATGACATGGGTAGCTTGTACATCTGGGAAGGCATCATTAATGCTGAACGATATATACACATTTCAGAGCAATATGCTGCCATCCAGACAAAATATTTTTCAGGGAAGGCCTTCCTTCTTTCAGCAAGACAATGCCAAACCTCTTTCTGCACATATTAAAACTGCATGGCTCCATAGTAAAAGAGTCCGGGTGCTAAACTGGCCTGCCTGCAGTCCAGACCTGTCTCCCATTTAAAACATTTGGAACATTATGAAGTGCATTATGAAGTGCAAAATAAGACAAAGGAGACCCCGAACTGTTGAGCAACTGAAATTGTACATCAGGCAAGAATGGGATAACATTTCTCTTTCAAAACTACAGCAATTGGTCTCCTCAGTTCCCAAACGTTTACTGGGTATTGTTAAAAGTAGATGTGATGCAACACAGTGGTAAATATGCCCCTGTCCCAACTTTTTTGAAATGTGTTGCTGACATCAAATTCAAAATGAGCATATATTTTTCAAAAAACAATGAAATTTCTCACTTTCAACATGAGAAATGTTGTCTTTGTACTATGTTCAATGAAAAATAGGGTTTCCATGTTTTGCAAATTATCGCATTCTGACTTTATCTACAGTTTACACAGTGTCCCAACTTTTTTAGAATTGGGGTTGTACCAAAACACTCTATGCCTGAGGATCCTCCAGATCTACTCCTTTATCTCATAAACACTATTAACAAAAGGCTTGACTAAACAGATATTTTAAACGCTGAGACTGTCTGATTCCCGAACACTACTTGGAAGGCTGTTCCATAACTGTGGGGCTTTGTAAGAAAAGGCTCTGCCCCCTGATGTAGCCTTCACTATACGAGGTACCAGCAGATAGCCTGCACCTTTTGATCTAAGTAGGTGTGGCGGGTCATAAAGGACCAGAAGTTCACTCAGGTACTGTGGCACAAGGCCATTCAGTGCTTTAAAGGTTAATAGTAGTATTTTATAAACAGTACGAAATTTGATTGGGAGCCAGTGCAGTGTGGATAAGACAGGGGTGGTCATACTTTCTAGTTCTAGTAAGGTTAAGCTTAAAGACTTTTGCACTGTACTGTATAGTGTTTGTCCATCTTAACTAATGTTTTAATAATGCCAGTAAACAGAAGTTTAATCAATAACCTTTCATTTCAGTTAACCTGATAGGAATTATAATAACATTGATGTAAAGCAGATACATGACAAGTACATTTCTTTTTAATCCTTGGTTTAAAAATATTTTCACACTCTGCTCATAATCATCTTTCATCATGCATTAAAGTTCAGTGCAACTCAGTGTGCCAGGTGTATGCTGAGTAAAATGTAAAAAGAAAGCGATCATATAGTGCTGATATTTGCACTTTTTTCTCCTGAGTAGACAGAATGTTCTTCTGAACACCATTCATTTTCTGATGTGATTCCCTTCTTGTTTGAGGGTTTCAATTTATCTTGCAAACTCCAGTCCAGAAAATCACTTGCTATTATCATTCATTCATTCATTCATTCATTCATTATCTCTAGCCGCTTTATCCTTCTACAGGGTCGCAGGCAAGCTGGAGCCTATCCCAGCTGACTACGGGTGAAAGGCGGGGTACACCCTGGACAAGTCGCCAGGTCATCACAGGGCTGACACATAGACACAGACAACCATTCACACCTATGGTCAATTTAGAGTCACCAGTTAACCTAACCTGCATGTCTTTGGACTGTGGGGGAAACCGGAGCACCCGGAGGAAACCCACGCGGACACGGGGAGAACATGCAAACTCCGCACAGAAAGGCCCTCGCCGGCCCCGGGGCTCGAACCCAGGACCTTCTTGCTGTGAGGCGACAGCGCTAACCACTACACCACCGTGCCGCCCCCACTTGCTATTATTTTCTTCATAAATCTAATGAACCAGGTCCTATTGTTTAACCAGTCATAAGTCCCTCATCATCACATAATTTACAGTCAGTTTCTTCTGTTACATTCAACCAGGTTTTTATGTTGCATATTTAAAAAAGCCCTTTTTAAATAATAGGCTTCACAGCAGCCTTACCTTCAAATGACCCTTTATAATCAATACTGTCTGTTTCATGAAGGTTTTTTTTCATGGATTAAAATTCATTCATACATCTTCAGTTACTGCTTTATCCTGGTCAAGGTCATAGTGGGCACAATTTAATATAACCAATCCACCTGCAGGATGTTTATAGGAGGTGGGAGGAAACCAGAGAGAGGAAACCCACATGAAGCTGCAAGGCGGATAATAGATGCCCTCCATTAAACCAACCAAGTAACAAACAAACAAACAAACAAACAAACAAACAAACAAACAAAATCAGTTGAATCTCAGAATCTTTAGATATAATTATGAACCATTTAATAAAAGGGTTAATGGTCCACTACTAAGTTACACTTAGAACATCTTGTCTAATTCTACAATTCATGTAATTAATCAGGAATTAATGAGCTTTAGGTCATTCCCTTCATTTTTCTTGTCTTCATTAATACACTCTAAATTTTTAATCAGCCATGTCCCATATATGATAGTAGATTGAGTCTGTAGTCGACGATAATGATGATAATCATGAACATCATTACTGTAGTGATATATAGACCTCAAATGATAGATCCCTCTCTATGTGCATGTTGATAAGAAATTCATAATAAAGTACCACATAATCCACTTCAGTAGACAAGTAGTTTCTTGCATTTAAGTGAAAAAGCACAGTTCAATTACAGTAAATAGTTTAATGATAATTAGGAAAAATAATTATGCCTATTATTATAAATAACTGAATAGTCTATGTTTTATTTATAGTCTCTATATTGCTATTTCTTCAGCTAAGACTATAAAGCCTTGAACATATGTGTTGAAAATTCTGAAACTAAATTTATTGCTCATATTTCTAGAAAATCAGCCTGAAATAAATAACTCCAGCTATAAACTGGAGAGAAACTGAACTGAATTAAGCATCAATAGCTAAACAGATAGAAGTAAAGTCATTCTGTCTGTTTTAATAACATTTTAATAAGTATAATACATGTATGGGTGGCACGGTGGTGTAGTGGTTAGCGCTGTCGCCTCACAGCAAGAAGGTCCGGGTTCGAGCCCCGTGGCCGGCGAGGGCCTTTCTGTGTGGAGTTTGCATGTTCTCCCCGTGTCCGCGTGGGTCCCCTCTGGGTGCTCCGGTTTCCCCCACAGTCCATAGACATGCAGGTTAGGTTAACTGGTGACTCTAAATTGACCATAGGTGTGAGTGTGAATGGTTGTTTATGTGTATGACCTGGAGACTTGTCCAGGGTGTACCCCGCCTTTCGCCTGTAGTCAGCTGGGATAGGCTCCAGCTTGCCTGCGACCCTGTAGAAGGATAAAGCGGCTAGAGATAATGAGATGAGATAAGAATACATGTATGTTATTTACCAGCTGGGTCCGTATCTTGAAATATCGTGACCGAGGTCTTGAAAGTACTGATCGAGGCCCTCTGGGCCGAGGTCAGTATTCAAGGCCGAGGTCACGTTATTTCACCATACGGACTGACCTTAAGCTGGTAAATAATATATTTATTTTTTTCTTTACCAAATTCTAACAGAAAACGAGAGCACCCGAAAGGGAAAACAAAGCCAAGGCGAGCTGCCATTTTGAATCCTCATTCACAGCTGTCATGCAAATGGATTCCTCCTCGGTATACAAGCGCGCTTCCATGGCAGGAAAAAAACTACATTTTGCCACCTATGTAGTCCCCTATTTATACAAAATTGAGTCATTCAGGATTCAGCCATGTTTTTGCTCGGCGTTAGCAACAGTTACAGGTTTTTATCTTTCTCCTGAAATGTTTTCTTTTATTTCTTCTTCCTCAGGGTAGTAAAACTCGCTTTCGCTGTGAAGACTGTCATTATCACTATCCATGATGTAAAATTAATGCTATTCTCCTGAGAAATGCGAAAATAAATGTTGACGAAAATTGCTACGATGTTTGTTGTTGTTGTGAAAGAGTGAGTCACCAGAGGTCCGTAACCGGGGTTCGTATCATAGGATACAGACCCACTCGCGAACCAATCAAAGCACAGGATTTGATGGAAACCGGACCACGAAAAAAAATAAATACAGATATTAAAGCACAGTAAAAACAAACTACTGTATTTCATTCTTGATAACATTTTTCAAAATTAATTGTCTCTCTATACTTTTTAATTTTAAGAAATCAGACTAACCAGAATGTCTACCATAATTTTCACCCTGCAGCCACTGCTTTGCTTCAAAAGAACAGAAATAAGAACAATAAATAATAACAATAATGTTTCTGTGCAGTTCAGAACAGATATAGTTAAAGTGTTTTCACCTAGAATGGTTATATGAAGAAACATTATTCAAGCCTCAACAGCATTATCATTTCAAATTTATAGAGCATTAGCAATGAAAAAATAAACAAAGAAAAACACTCAACTGGGTGGCATGGTGGTGTAGTGGTTAGCACTGTTGCCTCACAGCAAGAAGGTTCTGGGTTCAAGCCCAGTGGCCAACAAGGGCCTTTCTGTGTGGAGTTTGCATGTTCACCCTGTGTCTGTGTGGGTTTCCTCCGGATGCTCTGGTTTCCCCCACAGTCCAAAGACATGCAGGTTTGGCTAATTGGTGGCTCTAAAGTGAGTTTGAATGGTTGTTTCTCTCTATGTGTCAGCCCTGTGATGATCTGGTGACTTGTCCAAGGTGTACCCTGCCATAGTCAGCTGGGATAGGCTCCAGTTTGCCCGCGACCCTGTACAGGATAAGCGGTTACAAATAATGGATGGATGGAAAACATTCACCTGCAGTCATATTAATATCTATACTGTGTGTCCTGTCCTGTTTTCATCCAGTTGCACACTGGACGCAATACACACACTAAAATACAAACAAAAACAGGTTTATCTGTTTTGTCACAGCTTTGTCAATTACGAAGTAACACACCAACTAAACCAAATCATTAACTGAGTTGAACCGATTTCTGCCATCTAAGACTGGATTTATCTGTGTAATATAATCCATTACTTGTGATTTCTGTTCAGCCATTTTGCTCCTAGCTTTTGGCCAATGCATCTGCATTCTGTCTGGAAATGCTTTCTTGCTTTTTCTTTCCTTCCAAAAATGACTTCACATTTGCCATGTAGCCTGTGTAACTCTTAAAAATTAAACTTTATTTTTAAAATTCATTTTCAACAGTAAATCTAAGAAACCATACATATACAATTGTGGTCAGAAGTTTACATACAGTGACATGAATGTCATCTTGGATATGAATGTCATGGGAATATTTGGGCTTTCAGTAATTTCTCTGAACTGTTCTTTTTCTGTGGCAAAATGATTGTACAGCATACATCTTTAATAAAAAAAAACACTAAAATCTGGTGCACAAGTTTTAATTTTCTTTGGGTTTTCTGAAATCAACACATGGTCAAAATTATACATGCAGGGTCCAAAATATACATATAGCATGCCTAATATTTGAGTAAAATGTCTCTTTGCAAGATTCACCTTGATCAAACATTTTTGTTTACCATGAACAAGCTTCTGGCAGAATTCTGGTTGGATATTTCATGACTCTTCATGGTAGAATTGGTAGAGTTCAATTATTTTTTTTTCTTGGCATGGACTCAACTTATAAGCATGGTCCATATATTTTCAATAGGGTTGAAGTCAGGACTTGTTTTAAGCTTAAGATTAGCCTGCTTTATCCTCCATAACCAGCTCTGATGCATGTTTGGGTTCATTGTCCTGTTCTAACTCCCAAGTCCCAAGTCCTGTTCAAGTTTCTGATGGTTTATGCTAAAGAATTCTGAGGTAATCCTCCTTCTTCATTATTCCATCCACTTTGTGCAATGAACCAGTTCCACTGGCTGTAAAACAGCCCCAGAGCATGATGATCCTACCACCACCACCAGTTGGTACAGTGTCCCTCTGTACATGGTGGTCATTGTGGCCAAACAACTGAATCTTTGTCTAATCTGACCATACAGCTATCCTCCAGAAGGCTTTATCCGTCTGCCATCTGGAAAGCGCTACAGAACTCTGTGCACCCACATCATCCAGCTGAGGAACAGTTTTTACCCCACAGCTATCACACTACTGAACTCACAGCACTCACTGCCCCCCCCACTAATCCACAGGTCTGAATGGCACACTTCCACTCACTCACTGCTGCTATCCTTCTGTGCAATACAGCCCATGGTATTTGACTGGTTATATATACTCATGTATATTACTATATATTACTACATATCCTGTGCTGTATACTATTATATCAACATGAGTGCAATAACATACTAGTACAATATTCTTCTGTGTCATACTCATGCACCTTATCATAGTTGTATAATATTCCTCTATGTGCAATACTCATGCACTTTATCATATTTGTACAATATTTGTCTGTGCAATACTTATGCACTTTATCATATACATAATCTTACTCTACCTCAATAATTTTACTGTGTATATTTGTTTTGTATTACTTTTTTTTTTTTACTGAAGTACTTTATACTTTTTATAAATACTTTTATACTTTAGTAAATTTAACTAAGCATCTGCTGGCTTGTTCCAAACAACATCTCACTGTACTTGTACAGTGACAATAAAGGCATCTTGTATCTTCTATCTTGTATCTTAAGCTTGAAGGTGTCAATTTTGGAGCAGGGGGTTATTTCTTGGATAGCAGCCTCTTAGTCCATGGTGATCTGAACTGTAGACAGTGATCCATCAGCTTCCAGTTCATGGCAGAGCTGTGCCATGGTGATTCCCAGGTTGTTCCTGACCATCCAAACCAATTTCCTTTCAGCTGAGGGTGACAGTTTGGGTTTTCTTGAAGCAAAGTGGCTTGGCAAAGTGACTACACCTCACAAGAACTTGGATACAATTGTTTGAACTGATCTTGGAATTTGCAGTTGTTTAGAAATGGCTCCAAGAGACATTCCGGAGTTGTGTATATCTGCGATCCTCTTTCTCAGATCTGCACTGAGCTCCTTGGACTTTCCGATTTTACTGTGTGTTGGTCAATCCAATGAGTGCTGTAAACAAACCATTTTTATGAAGGCACAGAGAAGCTACCAGCTGTAGTCAATCATAATCACTAATAGGAAGTTAAGAGACCTCAGCCTTGGCAAGATAAGAGACATTTTGGAAGTTTCAGCACCTCTGAATTCATAATCTCAGTGAGCATATGTAAATTTTTGACCTTGTATGTATAATTTTGACCCTGTGTTGATTTCAGAAAACCCAAAGAAAATTAAAACTTGTGCACCAAATTCATGTTTTTTTAATTAAAGATGTATGCTGTACAATCATTCTGCCACAGAAAAAGAACAATTCAAAGAAATTACTGAAAGCCCAAATATTGCCATGACATTCATATTCAAGATGACATTCATGTCACTGCATGTAAACTTCTGACCACAACTGTAACCCTTTCAGTAACAACATAGGTTTTATAAGGTTATTTTACTTACACTGGCTGTATTTTACCTTTAAATAAGTAACAAGGTTGAAAGTAACAGGCTCATGCTATGAGAACATGAAAGAAATTCTAATTGATTTACTTAAAATTAGTTTTTAAAGCCTAATAAATTTGTTTCAATGTATCATAGCAGTAACAGGGTTGTATGCTCAAAATGAATCCACTAATCAAAATATTAATGAAAATAAAGAGACAAAAATGAGAGAAATTACTTTTTTCTGCTTCTTTTGATCTATCAGGAAACAGTATATGGATGATGGATTGTCCTGCTGAACATGTAACTTGTGGAATATAAAAAAAAAATTCATAGAGGTGAATGTGTTCAGGTAACAGAGTTGAGTGAAACAAAAATTTACATTTTTGGGACAAAAAAAAGTTGAGACAGTGTGTAAACTATAAATAACAACAGAATTTGATGATTTGCAAATCATGGAAAACCCTTTATTTCATTCAAAATAGTACAAAGACAACATATCAAATGTTGACACTGAAAACTTTTACTATTTTTTGAAAAATATATGTTTATTTTGAATTTGATGCCAGCAACTCATTACAAAAAAGTTGGGACAGGGGCATGTTTAGCACTGTGTTGCATCACCTCTACTTTTAACAACACTCTGTAAATGTTTGGGAACTGAGGAGACCAATTGCTGTAGTTTTGAAAGAGAAATGTTGTTGTCCCATTCTTGCCTGATATACAATTTCAGTTGCTCAACAGTTTGTGGTCTCCTTTGTCATATTTTACATTTTATAATGCACCAAATGTTTTCAATGGGAGACAGGTCTGGACTGCAGGCAGACCAGTTTAACACCTGGACTCTTTTACTACGGAGCCATGCAGTTTTAGCATGTGCAGAAAGCAGCATGGTATTGTCTTGCTGAAATGAATAAGGCCTTCCCTGAAAAAGATGTCATCTGGATGACAGCATAGCGCTCCAAAACCTGTGTATATAATTCACTATTAATGATGCCTTCCCAGATGTACAAGCTACTCATGCCAAGTGCTGGCTTTTGAGCTGTACACTGATAACAAGCTGGCTGGTCCCTCTCCTCTTTAGCCCAGAGGACGCAGCGTCCATGATTTCCAAAAAGAATTTCAAATTTTGATTCGTCAGACCACAAGACAGTTTTCCACTTCACCTCAGTCCATCATAAATAAGCTTGGAGCTCGGCCCAGAGAAGGGAGCAGTGTTTCTGGATGTTGTTTATATATGGATTTAAATTGCATTTGTAGATGCAGTGATGAACTGTGTTCACAGATGATGGTTTTCAGAAGTGTCCCTGAGCCCGTACAGTGATTTCCACAAGAGAATCTCATCTCATCTCATTATCTCTAGCCACTTTATCCTGTTCTACAGGGTCGCAGGCAAGCTGGAGCCTATCCCAGCTGACTACGGGCAAAGGCGGGGTACACTTTTATATATATATATATATATATATATATATATATATATATATATATATATATTAGTGCTGTCAAGCGATTAAAATATTTAATCGCGATTAATGTGGCGACTGTCATAGTTAACTCGCGATTAATCGCAATTTAATCGCACATTTTTGTCACATGAAAAACCATTGTAATTCTCTTATCAGCATAAAAAAGTGAATGGGCTTGCTCACTGTTCGAACTACGGGGGTACTCGGGGGATCCGAGATCCCCTGAAACAGACATGAGATCCCTTGAAAACATGATTTGGGAAATGTTGGGGGGTCTCTAAAATATTGGCAAAATGATGTTTATTGACAGCAATCGTGTGTAACGGGAAGCATTTGCATATCCGAAGTGAGCGCGTGATGGAGATCCGCGCTCTGAGACAAGCGCAAGCACCCCCCCAAGGGAAAAAAAGGGACCCCCCCGAAAATATCGGCATAGTTCAAACACTGGTTGTACCAATGTTTTTTTTTTTATTGCAGAGCATAACACGTCTTGTCACAGCCACTGCAAAGTCGGGCTGGAGCCGCCGATGGGAAAACGAAACCTAAGCCGAGCACCGTGGCTCTTCGTCCCGAGGCGCGGGGCTAGCGCGCCCTGCCCGCGCTGGTTCTTTGGGGGGAGGGTAGAGGACTCTGGCTGTGCGGGGCATTACAGTCTAGCTGCTATCGTTTTTCTAAGCAAAGTCTCTGTTCCAAGTTCCTGGCAGTTTCAAAAGCTTATGAAAAACCTACATCATGTCACAGAGCGTTAATCTCGCGATAAAAAAATTATCGCCATTAAAATTGAGTCAAGTTAATGAGTTAATAACGCGACATTTTTGACAGCACTAATATATATTATATATATATTACTTATTTAAATTTACTATTCATCTTTGCACTATGCACCATATTGCACCAAAAGGGAAATCCTTTCTGTGATGAACAGCTAAAATCCAGATTCATATATCAGTAATATCACTTGTAAAATATCTGAACACTTATACCGTCATTCTGTGCACACTGTATACTTTATATTTATTTAACTATTCCATACTTGACTTACCTGGATTACTTTGCACTATGCACCTATTTTTGTTGTTTGCTTGTTTTGTGTTTACGCTTTTTTTATATCTTTTTATTGAAAAATCAGAGATAGCAGCGATAAATCATCACCATGGTGACAAAAGATTTTTCATTTTTTAAACTTTTTTTGAACACATTCAAAACCACCCCCTCCCTTCCCTCCCCCCACCCTGACTAGACCAAAATAATAGTGATAATAAAATAACAGAAACCATACCAATAACAATAACAGACCTTAGTTTTATGTTTGGTAGACATAGGTAGATGTCAAAATAAACAAATTAAAACAGTAAATAAATAGTTTAATCAAGGGACAACCTGCCTTCAAAGGTCTTTATGGCCAACAAACAAAGTGTGCCTTTGTGTGTGCTCAAATTGTAAGGCTAAACCCATAGAATCTTTTAATTTATTGCAATGCCTGTGGGAGCTCTCGGAGACCACTAAAGTATGATAGAAAGGGTTCCCAAACAGATTGAAATTTGTCTGAGCACCTTATAGCAAATTTGATCTTTTCCAAGTGTAAAAATAGCATTACAGCTTTCAACCACTGAGCGACAGTAGGTGGCGCACCTGACTTCCAATGAAGTAAAATTCGCCTTCGTGCCAGCAGTGAAACAAATGCTATAATGTTCTGTTGGTTCTTGGTTAAATTTGCTTCCTTGTTCGGCACCCCAAATAATGCTATCATTGCACAAGGCTGTAGAGTGACTTCAAAAGCTTTGGACAGTACATCAAATATACCAGACCAATAGCCTGTTAACAAATGGCAAGACCAAAACATGTGAGTCAAATCTGCCACGTTAATATGACATCTGACACAATTACTATCAACATTTGGGTAAATGGAAGAGATCCTTGCTCTACTCCAGTGTAGGCGATGGACAACCTTAAACTGAATCAAACTTAGTCTTGCACAAGATGTGCTACTGTTCACTTATTTTAAAGCACCAGTCCAAGTGTCTTCTGAGATTTCCTCTCCAAGTTCGTTCTCCCAGTTTTTTTTTTAATCTTGTCCAGGTTGACAATGTCCGTTTTCATGACGATTGTGATCAGTGTGTAGTGAAACCCCTCAGAAAAAAAGGAGCCTTCAAAATTAAGTTCAAAAGTGATTCACTTGGAAGGATAGGAAATTGTGGGCTGTGGCTTCTAGCAAATTGTCGAGCTTGAAAATAGCGAAACAGGTCCTTTTGCTGGAGCTCATATTTAGAACACAAATCCTCAAAACAAGAAAAGGATCCGTTAATATACAGATCACTAAACCTCTTAATTCCTTTCCTATGCCATGTGATAAATGTGTGGTCAAGTTTAGCTGGTAAGAAGTTGTGATTGTTACATAGTGGAGTACAAGTCAAAAGAGTATCCCTCAGGCCATGCTGCTTTCTGAATTGAGCCCATATTTTTAATATAGATATTACCACTGGGTTGGATGTAAACCTGGAAATCTTCATGGGAAAGTTGAATGAAACCAGAGCGAGGAGAGATGATGATGTGCATGACATGTACTCCATTTCACACCAATCTGTATCTGCAGACTGAATCCAATATGCTATTTTGTGGAAATTTGCTGCCCAATAATAAACTCTAAAGTTTGGCAGAGCCAACCCGCCTTCCACCCTTGATCGCTGTAAGAAATCCTTCTTAATTCTTGGGCTTTGACCTTTCCATATGAATCTAGATATAAGTTTGTCAAGTTTATAGAAAAAAGACTTTGGCAAGAAAATAGGAATGCATTGAAATAAAAATAAAAATTTAGGCAAAACATTCATTTTAATGCAGTTCACTCTGCCTGCCATGGTTAGATGTAGAACATCCCATCTTTGCAAATCTGAGTTCAATTTAGACATGAGTGGTGCAAAATTTTCATCAAAGAGGCTATTAAATGAAGGTGTTATATTGATACCTAAGTATTTAAATCCTGACCTAGAAATATGAAATGGTAGAGCATGGTCTGGGATTCGCATAGCTAGTTTGTTTATGGGTAAGCATTCACTTTTTGTTAAATTAAGCTTATATCCTGAGATCTGACCAAAATTGTGCAACACTGAAATTATTGTATTAATACAATTCAATGGATCTGATATGTAAAGCAATAAATCATCTGCATACAATGACAACCTCAATTCCAATCCCCATCTTCTGATACCTCTTATTGAGGGTGTTGATTTGAGAGCCAGGGCTAATGGTTCTATGGCAAGTGTGAATAGTAAAGGGCTCAATGGGCAGCCCTGTCTGGTGCCCCTAGACAGAGGAAAATTTTGGGAGCGGATGCGATTTGTAATAACTGAGGCGTGGGGGGAAGAGTAAAGCAGTTGAATCCACTTGAGAAATGTTTTACCAAAACCAAATTTCTTTAGAACAAAAAAAAGAAAATCCAATTCCACACGATCGAATGCTTTTAAAGCATCTAAAGACACCACAATTTCTGGAACATCGTTTGATGAGGGGCTGTATAGCACATTCAAAAGACGTCTTATGTTTGAAAATAAATGCCTGTTTTTAATAAAACCTGTTTGGTCAGGTGATATGATGTGTGGCAGCAATTTTTCCAAACGTGTAGCTAGTAGTTTGGAAAGTATTTTAATATCTGTATTTAAAAGGGATATTGGTCGGTATGACCCACACTTAGATCCTTGCCTGGCTTTAACAAAAGATGCTTCATTAAGAGAGTCAGGTAATTTGCCCTCTGACAGAGCATCATCAAACATATCTAACAGCAGCGGGGCTAGTTGTTTAGAGAATTTTTTTATAAAAATCAATCGGGAAGCCATCAGGCCCTGGAGACTTTCCATTTTGCATGGCTGATATAGCAGAGCTAACTTCCCTCAATTCAACTGGTTCATCCAGACATTCTCTATGATTAGAAAATAAGGTAGGGACTTCTAGATTTTTGAAAAAATTATGAAACAGTGATGTGTCCTTCAAAGATTCTGAACTATACAAATCAGAATAAAAATCTTTAAAAATGTGATTAATTTTTAAGGGGTCTGTTGTGGCCCTCCCCGTTTCATCTTCAATTTCTGATATAATCTGTGCTGCCGACTTAGACTTAAGTTGATGTGCCAAAAGACGCCCTGATTTTTCCCCCTGCTCATAATATAGTCCTCGTGATCTCAGAATAAGTCGTTCCGTTTCAGATGTGGATATTAGGTTGTACTGTGTTTGTAATGATATTCTTTCCTTATGAAGTGATGCGCTTGGGGATGTGGAATTTTTCTTATCCAATTAAAATATGGCTTCAATCAACTGTTGTTTTTGTTTCTTTCTTTCCTTATTAATATAAGAAGAATATGCTATTATTTCTCTAAGATAAGCTTTAAGAGTTTCCCAAAGCAGTGATGGGGACACATCATCAATTTTATTAGTTTCCAGAAATCTATTTATGGCTATTTCAATTGAAGTGCAGAATGTGTTATCTGACAGTAGTGTGGTATTAAAACGCCATTGAGGCCGACAACTGTAGTTTTGGCGAAAAATGAGATTCATTAGTATAGGGGCATGGTCTGATTCTACAATGGCTGAATATTCAACTGTCTCTACTGAATTCAAGAGTCTTCTGTCAATAAAAAAAATAATCGATCCTAGAGTAAGTATGATGCACATTTGAAAAAAAAGAAAATGCCTTACTATGGGGATTGAAATGTCGCCATGGATCCACACATGCTGCATGACTGAAAAATTCTGAGAACGTACCAGCCATTTTAGAGAGAGTCTGTGCTTTGGGATTCGACCGGTCCAAATTAGGATCCATTACGCAATTAAAATCTCCCCCCAAAATCAACAGGTTAGCGTCAAGGTCAGGTAGCTGAGAGACAACCTTTTGCACGAATCCCACATCATCCCAATTGGGAGCATATTTACCAATAAGACAGGAGTGTGATAAAGTGTCCCTGATACTATAATATACTGTACCGGCCTTGTGGGTCAGAAATGAAGCTGGAAGTGATGAACTGAATTTTTTTATGCATTATTATTGCTGTACCCCTTGCTTTACTGTTAAAACTAGAATGAAATATTTGGCCCACCCAGTGTTTCTTTAAACGCAGTTGGTCTGAATTGCTTAAGTGCGTTTCCTGGAGAAACGCAATATCTGTTTTCAGATTTTTAATATGAGAAAGTATTCTACCTCTTTTAACAGGACCATTGAGGCCTTTAACGTTCCAAGATGTAAACCTCACAGCTGAACCAGCATTATTTGCACTATTATTAGCCATAGCCACACATTAGACACACTGATGCACATAATATTAGCCTGTATCCCTGTACATACCAAAAGTCAGTCATACCTCTATCCAACACTGTGGCAGCGGGGGCGTGGTCTAGCATCGGTCTGTGACAGGAGGGCGGAGTCGGGGAAGTTAAGTGGCAGAATCACTACACCTGTTGTTAATTAATGTGTTTGTGTGTCTTCCCAGTGACCGCGCCCTATTTAAGGAGAGTGAGAGCAGAAGGAGCTCTCTCGACAACCAGACGGCTGATGTGTGTGCGTGTGTCTGAGTGTGTGTTTGCAACTGCAAAGTGCAAATAAAAGAGAGTTTTGTGAGATCAGTTCTGTCCTGCCGTCCTTCTGTGCTCCACCCACCTACATGGACTGCTACAGTGGTGCCGAAACCCGGGATCCAAGCACAGAAGACAACAGCCCCATGGAGTCCTCCACCTTCGCTGACCTGATCCATGCCCTCGCCACGGCCCAACAGGGCCAGCACCAGGCGCTGCTCGCCCTCCGAAAGGAGCAAGAACAACGGTTCGAGGCCCTGGTGCTGGCGCAACAGGAAGATCGTCGGGTGTTCCGGCACCTCCTCGTGTTGGTGGGGTCCACCATCTCCACCGTCGCGGGCCCTTCCCCCCTCACCCTCATGAAGATGGGCCTGCAGGACGACCCTGAGGCATTCTTCACGCTCTTTGAGCAGGTAACAGAGACCTCGGGGTGGCCGGTGGAACAGCGCGCGGCGCGCCTCCTCCCCCTGCTAACGGGAGAGGCGCAGCTGGCCACGCTACAGCTCCCTGCCGACCACCGGCTGGCCTACGCGGACCTTCGCCGGGCCGTCCTCCAGCGGGTGGGACGCACCCCGGAGCAACAACATCAGCGTTTCCACGCTCTGCGCTTGGAGGAAGTCAGCCGGCCGTTCGCGTTTGGCCAACAACTCCGGGACGCCTAATGGCAGTGGTTGAGGGCCGACAGCTGCGACGCCGAGGGACTCATCGACCAGGTGGTACTGGAACAGTTCGTCGCGCGTCTACCAGCGGGAACCGCAGAGTGGGTCCAGTGCCACCACCTGGCGTCGCTGGATCAGGCAATCGAGCTGGCGGAGGATCATCTGGTGGCTGTCCCGACGGCAGGACAGCAGACGACCTCTTCTCTTCTCTCCTCTCTCTCTCTCCCCTCCTCCTGTGTCTTCTCCTCACCCCATTCCCCCACCGCGGAGACGGGGGCCAGCGCCACCTCAGCCGGCCCGCCGCACCCGCGGTGCCCTTCCGTGTCTCCCTTCTGTGTCTGTCTCTCCCCCCCTCAGGTGAGTGAGCCCCAGAGCACTAGTGCAGAGAGGAAGCCCGGGCCGGTTTGCTGGCGCTGCGGGGAACCGGGCCACCTCCAACAGCAGTGCTCGATAATGGAGGTGGGCACGGTGGTTCGGATCCCCAACGCGCCAGGAGCCGCCCTCGATCGGGCCGGAGCGTATCGCATACCGGTGAGTATCCAAGGGGATACATATCAGGCGTTGGTGGATTCTGGCTGTAATCAGACCTCAATCCACCAAAACCTGGTGCAAGACGAGGCTTTGGGGGGAGCACAATTGGTGAAGGTGTTGTGTGTGCACGGGGATGTTCACAACTACCCTTTAGTGTCAGTCCACATTATTTTCAGAGGGGAAAAATTTATAGTGAAGGCGGCGGTTAATCCTCGCCTTACCCACTCTTTAATTTTGGGGACGGATTGGCCGGCATTTCGGGGTTTAATGACACAATTAGTACAGAGTGGGTCCTGCCATTTGACAGGGGGAGGTCCCGGTGTCGCTTTGGCGGGAGCAGCTGTCACAGAGCCGTCTACGTCATCTCCGTGCCAGAGTGAGGAGCCGCCGGCTCCTCCTCTCTCTATTGGGGAATCCCTCGTGGATTTCCCATTAGAGCAATCGCAAAACGAGACTCTGCGGCATGCGTTTGACCAAGTGAGAGTAATTGATGGTCAAACGCTCCAGCCGAACGCCACCCCGTCCTTCCCCTACTTTGCGATTATGAAGGATAGATTATACCGAGTGATGCAGGACACTCAAACTAAAGAGCGAGTCACGCAGCTTTTAATTCCGAAGAGCCGCCGGGAATTGGTATTCCAGGCGGCTCACTTTAATCCCATGGCTGGACATTTAGGGCAGGATAAAACACTAGCCCGAATAATGGCCCGATTCTATTGGCCGGGGATTCGCGGCGATGTCTGTAGGTGGTGTACGGCATGCCGCGAATGCCAGTTAGTAAATCCAGCGGCCATTCCAAAAGCACCTTTGCGCCCTCTACCATTAATCGAGACCCCGTTTGAAAGAATTGGGATGGATCTCGTCGGGCCATTAGATCGGTCAACACGAGGGTACCGCTTTATATTAGTTCTGGTGGACTATGCAACACGATACCCGGAAGCAGTGCCTCTTCGCAATATCTCAGCACGCAGTATTGTGGAGGCACTCTTCCGCGTCATCTCCCGAGTTGGAATCCCGAAAGAGATTCTGACTGATCAAGGCACCTCGTTTATGTCACGAACACTGAACGAACTGTATGGGTTATTAGGTATTAAGCCGATCCACACCAGCATGTATCACCCACAAACGTACGGTTTAGTGGAACGGTTTAATCGCACCCTTAAAAATATAATTAAAAAATTTGTAAGGGAGGACGCGCGTAACTGGGATAAATGGCTCGAACCCTTGCTCTTTGCAGTGCGAGAGGTCCCCCAAGCCTCCGTGGGGTTTTCCCCATTTGAATTATTATATGGGAGTAAGCCACGCGGCATTTTAGACGTGCTGTGAGAAAATTGGGAGGAGGGACCTTCACCAAGCAAAAATGAAATTCAATACGTTATTGACCTGCGCGCAAAACTCCACACACTCACACACCTAACCCAGGAGAATTTGCGGCAGGCCCAAGAATGGCAAACCCGCCTGTACGACAAGGGTACGCGCCTTAGAGAGTTTGCACCGGGAGAGAAAGTACTCGTACTGTTGCCCACATCAAGTTCTAAATTAGTCGCCAAGTGGCAAGGACCCTTTGAGGTCACACGGCGAGTCGGGAACGTTGACTATGAGGTAAAGCGAATGGACAGGGGTGGGGCGCTACAGATTTACCACCTCAACCTACTCAAACTCTGGAACGAGGAGGTCCCCGTGGCATTGGTGTTGGTGGTTCCGGAGGAGGCGGAGCTGGGGCCGGAGGTTCAAAAAGGAACATTAGCATCACGTCCCTCTCTGGTCCCCTGTGGAGACCACCTCTTCCCGACCCAACTCGCGGAGGTTGCCCAGTTGCAGACCGAGTTTTTGGATGTGTTCTCACCCCTGCCCGGCCGCACTAACCTCATAGAGCACCACATTGAGATGCCCCCGGGGGTGGTAGTGCGTAGCCGCCCTTACAGGTTACTCGAACACAAGAAAAAGGTGGTTCGGGAAGAACTCGAGGCCATGCTCGAAATGGGCATCGTCGAGGAGTCCCACAGTGACTGGAGCAGCCCGGTGGTCTTGGTACCCAAGGCCGACGGGTCGGTCCGGTTCTGTGTGGACTATAGAAAAGTCAACGCAGTGTCTTAATTCGATGCGTACCCAATGCCTCGTATTGATGAGTTGCTTGATCGGCTAGGCACGGCTCGTTTTTACTCGACACTGGATTTAACAAAGGGTTATTGGCAGATCCCCTTGACTCCATTATCCCGTGAAAAAACGGCCTTTTCCACACCGTTCAGCTTACACCAATTCATCACACTTCCTTTTGGGCTGTTTGGGGCGCCCGCTACATTTCAGCGGCTGATGGACAGGGTCCTCCGCCCCCACGCCACCTATGCGGCCGCGTACTTAGATGATATCATTATTCATAGTAATGACTGGCCGCGGCACCTACAACACCTGAGGGCTGTCCTCAGGTCGCTGAGGCGGGCGGGTCTCACGGCCAACCCGAAGAAGTGTGCGATTGGGCGGGTGGAAGTACGGTATCTGGGCTTCCACTTGGGAAATGGGCAGGTGCGTCCCCAAATTAACAAGACTGCAGCGATTGCGGCCTGCCCGAAGCCCAAGACCAAAAAGGGGGTGAGACAGTTCCTGGGGCTGGCTGGCTATTATCGTAGGTTTATACCTAATTATTCGGACGTCACCAGCCCGCTGACTGATCTGACTAAAAAGGGGGCACCAGATCCGGTCCAGTGGACGGAGCAATGCCAGCGGGCTTTTTCTAAGGTTAAGGCTGCACTGTGTGGGGGGCCACTTTTACACTCCCCTGACTTTTCTCTCCCCTTTATGTTGCAGACGGATGCGTCGGACAGACGGCTGGGGGCCGTTTTTTCCCAGCAGGTGGAGGGGGAGGATCGCCCCATCTTGTACATTAGTCGCAAGCTGTCGGTGCGTGAGGGGCGCTGCAGTACCATCGAGAAGGAGTGCCTGGCGATCAAGTGGGCGGTCCTCGCCCTCTGCTACTACCTGCTGGGACGCCCTTTCACCCTCTGTTCAGACCACGCACCCCTCCAGTGGCTCCACCGCATGAAGGATGCCAATGCGCGGATCACCCGTTGGTATCTGGCACTCCAACCCTTTAACTTCAAGGTGATCCACAGGGGGCGCAGATGGTCGTGGCGGACTTCCTCTCCCATCAAGGGGGGGGAGTCGGCTGCGGGACGGATGGCTGCCCGGCCTGAGTTGGGCGGTGGGGGTATGTGGCAGCGGGGGCATGGTCTAGCATCGGTCTGTGACAGGAGGGCGGAGTTGGGGAAGTTAAGTGGCAGAATCACTACAGCTGTTGTTAATTAATGTGTTTGTGTGTCTTCCCAGTGACCGCGCCCTATTTAAGGAGAGAGAGTGAGAGCAGAAGGAGCTCTCTCGACAACCAGATGGCTGATGTGTGTGCGTGTGTCTGAGTGTGTGTTTGCAACTGCAAAGTGCAAATAAAAGAGAGTTTTGTGAGATCAGTTCTGTCCTGCCGTCCTTCTGTGCTCCACCCACCTACATGGACTGCTACAAACACCATTAAAGTTAAAGGTACATCGTGAAAAGCAAAAAGCTGACAATCAGCAAGAATACAAATAAAATAAAAGGTCCAGTCTACCCATTCATCCCCAAAAAACACAACCCCTCCTATCTCTGCTAAACTAGCAGCACGCAGGATTTGTCCCTCTTCTAAACACTTCCAAAAACTCACTTTCGTTCAGTAGCCTCGCTCTCGAGAGAGCTCCTGAGTAATGACAAAGAAAAAATAGGGGGGAAATCCACCTATAACCTGAAATATTTGTTCACTATTGAATGAACAAGTGAATAATAAACTTAAGCTCAAAGATAGCGAACCAAGAACTGTGTCCACCGAAACATGCCTTAACAGTTCGTAGGCTACTTTACCCATCGCTGGAAATGTATGTTGCGTTATTACTCCTGTTCCTCAGCTGGACCATCCAAGTTCTCCTCAGTCAGAATGCCTGGGCTTCCCTCAATCTTTTGAGAGTAGAATGTCTCAGCCTCCGCAGGTGTCTCAAACAGTAGTGTTTCCCTTCCGTAATTAACGCGGAGACGGGCAGGGTAGAGTAGGTTGAACTTAATTCCCTTCTTGTAAAGGGCCGCTTTGACGTTCTTAAAAGCTGCGCGCTTTCTTGAGAGATGAGCGCTAAGATCAGGGTAGAATCTCAGGGTTTGTTCCTCGTATATCACTTCGTTCTGCCTTGCCCAGTTCAGAACTTGCTCACGGTCTTGAAAGCTGAGGAAGGCGACGATTATGGGTCTCGGACTCGGCTGCTTGCCTTTTTTAGGTTTCCGTAGTGAAACCCGGTGGGCTCGTTCCAATTTGGGTGGTGAAGGGAAGATATCTCCCATGTAATCCATCAAGAGAGTCGAGATGAACGTGACCATGTTGCCCCCTTTCTTCTCGCTACCCTCGGGCACGTTAATGATGCGAAGGTTCACCCTCCTAGACCGGTTCTCCAGGTCATCAATGCGATCCATCAAAGTAGCGTTTAGCTTTTTCAGTTCAGTGATATCTTGCTCAGCCTTAAACAGTGCATCAAAGTTGTCACCTGCTGTGGACTCCACCGCGGCGACCCTCTTTTCAAGTGTATCCACCATCTCTTGGAAATTCACTATAGATGCCTGGATACGTGCTAACGATGTGTTGATTAGAGCCGCCATGTCCAATTTCAGATGTTCGCGTTGTTTTTCCATTTCTGTCGCCAATATCATACCAAAGTTGTCGGCATTAGCAGCTGTCGCCATGCTAGCTACTTTACTACTTAGCGTTCGGCTGGACTTCTTCTCAGACTCTTTCTTAGACATGTTTAGTAACCTAAAACAAGCTGTTGTGATAAATAATAAACTTATGAAACTATCACTTCGGTGTAAGGTCGTGTATATAGGTGTTTTCAGGTAGTTAAAGTCAAAATCTCAGGAGACCCTCGTTCTCACGTCTCGCTCCTACATGTCCCAAACCGGAAGCCATCGTGTTTACGCTTTTTTTTTATCTGTTTTTGTACTATGAGAGCTAAGTGAACTGGAGTCAAATTCCTCGTGTGTGTCCACACACCTGGCAATAAAAGTGTTTCTATTCTACACCCAGGACAAGTCGCCAGGTCATCACAGGGCTGACACATAGACAACCATTCACACTCACTTTAGAGTCACCAGTTAACCTAACCTGCATGTCTTTGGACTGTGGGGAAACCCATGCAGCCACAGGGAGAACATGCAAACTCCACACAGAAAGGCCCTCATCGGCCACGGGGCTCGAACCCGGACCTTCTTGCTGTGAGGCGACAGCCCTAACCACCACACCACCATGCTGCCTTACTGTAGATGATGTGAGCCCCAAATTGTTTGCAATTTTACACTGAGGAACATTATTCTTAAATTGCTGAACTGTTTGCCCACACAGTCTTTCACAGAGCAATGAACCCCTCCCCATCTTTACTTTTGAGAGACCTGTTGCCAATTATTATTATTAATATATATATATATATATATATATATATATATATATATATATATATATATAGTGGCAGGGTGGTGTAGTGGTTAGTGCTGGCGCCTCACAGCAAGAAGGTCCGGGGTCGAGCCCCGTGGCCGGCGAGGGCCTTTCTGTGCAGAGTTTGCATGTTATCCGCATGGGTTTGCTCTGGTTTCCCCCAAAGACATGCAGGTTAGGTTAGCTGGTGACTCTATATATTGACCATAAGTGTGAATGGTTGTCTGTGTCTACGTGTCAGCCCTGTGATGACCTGGTGACTTGTCCAGGGTGTACCCAGCCTTTCGCCTGTAGTCAGCTGGGATAGGCTCCAGCTTGCCTGCAACCCTGTAGAACAGGATAAAGCGGCTAGAGATAATGATATATATATATATATATATTCTTTTTCTTTCTTTTTACGTCACAACTTTTCCAGTCTTTTGTTGCCCTGTCCCTGTATTTACATAACCCAGTCAGTAAATGTTAAGCAGCTTGGGTAATTTGCCTGCATAAATTTCATATTATCTTGAGTGAGTGAGTGTTTATAGTGCTCTGTCCCAACTTTTTTAAAAATTTGTTTCTGGCATTAAATTCAAAATGAGCATGTATTTTTCAAAAACAATAAAATTTCTCAGTTTCAACATTTGAAATGTTTTTTTTTTTGTACTGTTTTGAATGGAATATTATGCTTTCAATAATTCACAAGTCATCACATTCTGTTTTTATTTACAGTTTAAACAGTGTACCAACTTTTCTGGAAATGGGGTTGTGTTTTACTAATTACAGTAATGGTTTTTATTAAAATTTAAAGTAGTTTATCTGAAACATTCTTATAAAGCTTGGTTCAGTTCGATCCTATTACAATAAAGCTGCTCTTTTTATATCCACATTTTATTTTTTGAAAGGTACTCTGTTCTGTTCAAGAAAACACTCCACTCTTTCATATAACTTGATTTGGCGTGCAAATAATTATAATGCTTCATGAATATGCAAGTAAGCAAGTGGTGTCCTTTTGGCTTTGGGTGTGGCTCAAATGTTCCTTAATTTTCAGTGCAGTAAGGAGAAAAAAAAGTAAAAGATTTAAGCGGCAACGCCATAGCGCCATCTCCTGGTACCAGTTAAATATTGCAGGCTTGTACTTGTCCTTTTTTAAACTTTATATTGGTACATATTTATAATTATAAAGTTAAATAACTAGGTAGGTAGGTAAACAAACAAACAAGTAAATAATCAATCAATGCAGTAATCAATCCATACATTACTGGAACTGGAGAGATTGGTGCAAACTAAGGGCCCGTTTACACGAGGACGCTGTCGGGTAAAAACGACTAAATATTTTATCAGAAGTGCCTTTCGTTTACACGAGGACGGCGTTTCCGAGGCTGAAAAACGGATAAAATTGAAAACGCCTTTCAAAGTGGATAAGTTTAAAAACGGCCCCCGTTGCGTATCCGTCTAAACTACCCAATACGCGAAACTCTGCTCGGATCTGCTCACGTCGGGTACGCGTTTACGTCATACATGTGTCATATACTGTACATGCCAGCCCGGGAAGTAAGAAAGTAAGTAAAAAAGTAAGAGCATGTCTGATTACATCGATCCAACGGACCTTCAAGCTGCTCTGTGTTTTAATGCAGTAGATGTGTTTTCCTTCTCACCCGCCCAGCTGGAGCTCCCCTCAGTTTGGTGTCGCCAAGTTACACACACACGCACGCGCGCACACGCGTGTGCGTGCACACGCGTGTGCGTGCACGCGCACGCCGCCTATTCAAGCCTCTCGTGAAACCATAAACCCGAGACTGAAAACAAAACCAGCAGCCGAACGGGTTTATTTTGCTGAGATGGACACTGCCTTTTCTCTTCTTCACCGAAACAAGAGTGAGTGTTACTTAATAAAGGCAGATTAAAAGAGTTTCGGTTTGCTCCTGCTCCTCCCTCGAGCACTACAGTACCTCAGCCGGTGTTCTGAAATTTCTTCCTACCTATAATTTCTTCCTACCCGGTGTTCTGTAAAGTTATCCTAGCAAGTTCTCATACAGACCGTTTTATTATTCAAAACAAGTCATTACAAATTATTTGACTCGGCCAAAGACTCGACCAATACGCACAAAACATAAAAATCGGCAAATGCGTGAAATTCTCACCGATTTTCTATCAGCCCAGCTGATCGGTGGGACAAAACTACTGTTGAATTTTCCTACCCTCCTGGATTTCGCGCATGCGTAGTAGGATAACTTGACAGAACAGCGGCGCAGATGTGCAGATCAGACAAGACGGAAGACGTTGCGCATGCGTGCAGACATAGCGGAGACATTTATGCGTCACCGTATAGACGCAGATTTCCTCCTTGAAAACGGTCGTGTAGACGCGGAAAAAAGTGAGAACAAAAACGGACTTTTGCGTTTTTGTTTTATACCGTCCCCGTGTAAAGTGGGCCTAAGGCCCACTTTACACGGGGACGGTCTGAAACAAAAACGCAAAAGTCCGTTTTCATTCTCACTTTTTTCCGCGTCTATACGACCGTTTTCAAGGAGGAAATCTGCGTCTATACGGTGACGCATAAATATGTGGAATTCAATTGGATGTGCATGCCAGGCAGCTAGGTGGTGCTGTGAAAGACCTCCGCTATGTCTGCACACATGCGCAACGTCTTCCGTCTTGTCTGATCTGCACATCTGCGCCGCGAAAACTTTGACTACTCCGGGAAGTAAGAAAGTAAGTACAAAAGTAAGAGCATACTATACCCGCCTCTGTTCATTAACGGTACCTATATGTGCAGATTCGGTATAGATGTTCGAAGGACTCCTGGACGTTTATTATAGCTGCCAGAGCAGCTTGAAGGTCCGTTGGATCGATGTAATCAGACATGCTCTTACTTTTTTACTTACTTTCTTACTTCCCGGGCTGGCATGTACAGTATATGACATATGTATGACGTAAACGCGTACCCGACGTGAGCAGATCCGAGCAGAGTTTCACGTATTGGGTAGTTTAGACGGATATGCAACGGAGGCTGTTTTTAACTTATCCACTCTGGAAGGCGTTTTCAATTTTTTCTATTTTTCAGCCTTGGAAACGCCGTCCCCATGTAGACGAAAGGCACTTCCGATAAAATATTTAGTCGTTTTTACCCGACAGCATCCTCGTGTAAACGGGCCCTAAAATGGACAACCAGACAGGGCTGGATGAGTCCATACTGCCTCTGCAATCAACAGTAACAATTATCTGCTCCAGAATCAGCAGGCTCTAGTTTGTAGCTAGTGTAACAGGCTTATGGCGGTGTAGTGGTTAGCACGGTTGCCTCACAGCAAGAAGGTTCCAGGTTTGAACCCAGCAGCTGGTGAGGGCTTTTCTCTGTGGAGTTTGCATGTTGTCTGCGTGGGTTTCCTTTGGGTGCTCTGGTTTCCCCCACAGTCCAAAGACATGCAGTTAGGTTAATGTGGGGTGGCCTTGAGCAAGGTACCTGACCCCTGACTGCTCCCTGGGCACTCTGGTGTGGCTGCCCACTGTGTGTGTGTGTGTGTGTGTGTTTTCACTGCTTCAGATGGGTTAAATGCAGAGGATAAATTTTACTGTGCTTGAAGTGTGCATGTGACAAATAAAGGCTAAATAAAAATAACAGAAAACAATCAGGATAAGTGACTCACTGAGAACTGAAAGTCAACAGTTATCTTAAGCCCTTGTAGTAGAACTGTTTGATTGAAGTAACATGAATTAATTCATCGCTGCTTGGCCAAAAAAAGTCACCATTTGGATTTAATAAGCAACTACTTAAAGCTCATTGGCAACGGTTTTCAATTTATGCACATTCGAAATTTTATATGTTAAAAAAAACCCTCTGTAATTTTCTTATGGTCCCAAGAAGTATTGTTAATAAGTAATAATTAAAATAAGTTAGTACGGATCGCGGCGAATTTCTGTTCGGCGATTTTCGTGACCACTCGGCGTGTGATGTCATTCAAGACAAACAAACCGCTTGAGTTGAGTCCACTTCCGTTTACTTGCATTGCCGTTCGTCTTGAGTGCAGACATGCGTTCAGGAATTTCCAAAGAAAAACCCCATACCTTATTGTGCAGTGAACTATAACAACGGGACCAGTTCAGGAAGAAGTTTTTACCTTTTTCCGAGAGAGGAGAAGAGGCAGAGAGAGTGGATTGGCTTTTTCCGGAAAAGGAGAAGTGGAGCGAGTGGATTGGCTTTTTCTGAAAAAGGAGAAGAGGTGGAGTGAGTGGATTGGCTTTTTCCGAAAAAGGAGAAGAGGCGGAGTGAGTGGGTTGGCTTTTTCCGAAAAAGGAGAAGAGGTGGAGCGAGTAGGTTGGCTTTTTCCGGAAAAGGAGAAGAGGTGGAGCAAGAGGATTGGCTTTTTCCGAAAAAGGAGAAGAGGTGGAGCGAGTGGATTGGCTTTTTCCGGAAAAGGAGAAGAAGTGGAGCGAGTGGATTGGCTTTTTCCGAAAAAGGAGAAGAGGCAGAGCGAGTGGATTGGCTTTTTCCGAAAAAGGAGAAGAGGCGGAGCGAGTGGGTTGGCTTTTTCCGAAAAAGGAGAAGAGGCGGAGCGAGTGGATTGGCTTTTTCCGAAAAAGGAGAAGAGGAGGAGCGAGTGGATTGGCTTTTTCCGAAAAAGGAGAAGAGGTGGAGCGAGAGGATTGGCTTTTTCCGGAAAAGGAGAAGAGGTGGAGCGAGAGGATTGGCTTTTTCCGGAAAAGGAGAAGAGGTGGAGTGAGTGGATTGGCTTTTTCCGGAAAAGGAGAAGAGGTGGAGCGAGTGGATTGGCTTTTTCTGGAAAAGGAGAAGACACGGAGAGAGTGGGTTGGCTTTTTCCGAAAGAGGAGAAGAGGCGAAGCAAGAGGGCTGGCTTTTTCCGAAAAAGAAGAGGCGGAGCGAGAGGGTTGGCTTTTTCCAAAAAAGGAGAAGAGGTGGAGCGAGTGGGCTTTTTCCAAAAGAGGAGACGAGGCGGAGTGAGTGGATTGTGCGCGTGAAACAAAATCAAGCAGTCAAAGAAGAAACAGACCAGCAACGCTCAAGCAAAAAGGAGAAGATTGGAGTTAAACATTTTTACTTTTGCTTGCAATTGACAAGTCAAGAATCCTGAGGGATCCTGTACAATCATTGTGGAAATGAGACAAAGGGATATTTCCTTGCTTAGAGTAGGCTATAAATAGTATAATGCCGCGGATGGCAGGCTAATGTGGCCTACCGGCGCACTGTCAAATGATCGTTACCTACGTATATCCACTAGGGAGGGCGGTTTAATTATTCTTCAAAAGGGCTCTTATTTAGTATTACGACAAAAGTAAGAATTTATCATAACTACTAGGATAAATCGTTTGGGCACAAGTCTTGTTGATGTCCGGGGTCACTGCAATCAGGGTTGGCCGAGTCGCTGTCCGATTCCGAGGCCGCACGGTCACAGTGAGCCACATTCACCGATTGCTTCGCAACGGCCATAGGTTCATACATATATGGTTTCACCTCTTGATATTCAATTTGGAGACTTCCTACTTCAAAATCGCTATCGCTTTCAGACATTTTACACAGCCTCTCATGACCAAAGTCCATACATGTGTTCTCGGTTCGCAAGTAAACACAGAACTGCTCCCAGTCTGTTTGGCTTGAATGACGTCACGACGACTGTTCCCTGGCGGTGAAAGTGCGCATAAGTGAGATGTAAACAAAACTTTGGAAATTGGGCAAAACAGTATATTTTAACCGTTTTATTCAATTTTAGGGTGCAAATTAGACACAAGGAAGATTGAATTCATTTTTTGGGTCGTTCTTCTAGACAATAAAGTTGATATTCTACGCTTCACCTCCGACCATTGCCTATGACCTTTAAGAGTGTTTGACTGGATAATTACTGCAGTGATTAATGTGTTTCAGCTGACAACGATTCGTTTTACCCTAACTGATGCAGTGAGTAACTTCTCATTTCATAAACAACCATGTCGGAAGATGTATCCCTTGGTCCTGGAAAAGAAGTTACTGTTTTTTCAGAAGGGTCAAATCATTGGCCTGCATCAAGCAATGAAAGCAACTAAGGACTAAGCAACCTTAGTTTAAATGACTGGAATTGGGTTAAGAACTGTCCAGTGCATTGCTAAAACCTGGAAGGGTAGTGGTGAACCCTCAAATTCATGGAAGAAATGTGGTCAAACAAAGTCTTGACTAACCATAATCAGAGATCACTTAAAAGCATGGTGAAGACAAATAGTGTAAAAAAAAATCATCAACAGTGGAACTGTTGGCTGTGTTTAACAGTGAAAGTAAGAGCATTTCCACATGTGCAATGCAACAAGAACTCACAGGATTGGTACTAAACAGCTGTGGCCATAATAAGGCCACTTGTTAGTGAGGCTAATCAGGAGAAAAGGTTTCAATTTGCTAGGGAGCATAAAGATTGGACTCTGGAGCAATGAGGAAAAAATCATATGGTCTGATGAGTCCAGATTTACCCTATTCCTGAGCAACAGACATGTCAGAGTAGGGATGGAAGAACATGAAGTGATGCAACTATCACGCATAGTGTCCACTGTATACTGTCCAGTGTCCCTCTGGAGGGAGTATTATGATCTGGAGTTGCTCCAGTTAGCCAGGCCAAGGCTCAGCAACAAAATGGGGCAAAAAAAAAGAAAGTCAGACGACCTGAATGTACTATATGACCATTTTATTCATCAATGGATTTTTTTTTCTTCTTTGATGGCATGTCCATAAAATTAGGGCTCAAATTGTGAAATAATGATTCAGGAACCATCAGGAATAATTTTCACACATGAATTGGCCACAACAGTGTTGACCTTAACCCCACTGAAAGTCTCTGTGTGCTAGAGAAAAATTTACAGAGTGGTTTGACTCTCCTGTCGTCAAGACTGGAGAATCTCAGCAAAACATTAATGCAATTCTGGATGGAAATAAATGTTGTGAGGTTGTTGAAGCAAAGGCACACCATCATCAAAGTGTGAATGTACAGTGAATGCACACCATCATCAAAGTGTGACTGCACAGTGACTGCACACCATCATCAAAGTTAAAGGGGGTGCAATAAAATGTTAGAGTGTGACTTTTTTTTGACCAGGCCGTGTATAAGGGGGTGTGGTCAGCATTAAACGAGAAGTTGACCCCAAATGGTACAAAAAATGACATAAACCCACGGGCGCAGATAGAGGGGGGGACGGGGGGGATTCGTCCCACCCAGATTTAAATTCACCTCGTTCGGTCCCCCCCACTTATAGGGAGGAATAAACATCTAGGCTGTCTTTCTTTGCATAAGGCAAACCTCACAGAAAAATCAAAAGACTAATTACCATTCGGTTTATTGAGGTGCACAGCAGTATATACATAGTTGCAACTGCACAGACTGCACAGGTTGCGAGCTCGAGTTTGGTTGCTATGGTTACCCACAACAAGTTTGACAAGCATATCGAGGACAGCTCCTCCTAGTTCAGGACCCCAACACGGCATGATGAGGGGTGCCAAAAGGCAGAAAACGATTGCATCGTTTTTTCAAAAAAAAAAACGACTGTAAGTAAACTGTGCCTTACTTTATCATATCACCTTGCAATTTTTTGATAGTCTGTTCAAAGTAATGTCGTAGTGAAAGTAAAATTGTACGGAGAGATGCCTTTCTGGTAGCCTCCTTCTTTTGGTGGTAGCCTGTGGATACAGTGCTCAGAAGGCAGTTTTAATGTTTAATCTGGCGTTCCCTGCCATAATTTCAGCGAGCATATTGTTTCATAAGGAAACTTTGCGAAGAGTTGTTGACTGACTGCCGCTCACGCAACACACAGGCATAGTTAGAAAGTCAGGATGCACTGGTTTACACTTTACACACGCACGCGTAGCCCAGCCTCTCGCTATGTTTAACAGTTGGAACTTAGCGGTTTTAAAACTAGTTTTGCAGTTTTGCAATTTTTGTGTGTGATGATAATGTGTAAACTTTGGATTTCCATAGGCTATGTTAAAATGTTCTCATTGTCCTGGCCTGCAGGTAGTTCCTGGTGATGGCAGTGAGGGAGGTGAAATAACATGTATACACACTACCGTTCAAAAGTTTGGGGTCACCCAGACAATTTTGTGTTTTCCATGAAAAGTCACACTTTTATTTACCACCATAAGTTGTAAAATGAATAGAAAATATAGTCAAGACATTTTTCTGGCCATTTTGAGCATTTTAATCAACCCCACAAATCTACTCAAAGGAAGGTCAGTTTTATAGCTTCTCTAAAGAGCTAAACTGTTTTCAGCTGTGCTAACATGATTGTACAAGGGTTTTCTAATCATCCATTAGCCTTCTGAGGCAATGAGCAAACACGTTGTACCATTAGAACACTGGAGTGATAGTTGCTGGAAATGGGCCTCTATACACCTATGTAGATATTGCACCAAAAACCAGACATTTGCAGCTAGAATAGTCATTTACCACATTAGCAATGTATAGAGTGTATTTCTGATTAGTTTAAAGTGATCTTCATTGAAAAGAACAGTGCTTTTCTTTCAAAAATAAGGACATTTCAAAGTGACCCCAAACTTTTGAATGGTAGTGTGTGTATGTATATATATATATATATATATATATATATATATATATATATATATATATATATATATATATATATACACACACACACACACACAAATAAAAAATCAAATCAAGTTTATTTGTATAGCGCTTTTAACAATAAACATTGTCGCAAAGCAGCTTTACAGAATTTGAACGACTTAAAACATGAGCTAATTTTATCCCTAATCTATCCCCAATGAGCAAGCCTGTGGCGACGGTGGCAAGGAAAAACTCCCTCAGACGACATGAGGAAGAAACCTCGAGAGGAACCAGACTCAAAAGGGAACCCATCCTCATTTGGGCAACAACAGACAGCCTGACTATAATATTAACAGTTTTAACAGGTATAACCCTCAACTGTCCTCATGGGGACGTCCTTCACAGGAGCGGTGCGATAAAACTCCGACCAGACACAGGGCACCAGGATGGATCAAGCAGGTCCGAGGGGCAGAAGAGGCCAGCATCTCAATCCCAGGATCAACATGTAACTCAGAGGGACAGACTGTGGGGGGGAAGAGAGAGAAAGAAAACACGTTGTTAGGTATGCCCTAAAAATGACAAGTATTAAATCTGTGTGGTAGGCTCGCAGAGATGAGAGTCTTTACATCAGGCATAACACACAACAATGGCATGTTAATATGGTAAAATATATCATGACCTGCTCTGGCTGGATGCTTGATTGGGTGATGGGAGCACACTCCTCAGCAATGATGAGATGCAGATGGGACCCTTAGGGCTGGCCAAGACAATTCAGTTACATTTCACCGGGTCTGGGACATGCGACAGAATGTCTGACGGCCGATTCCCTGCAGGCTACGATAGCCAGTCGAGGTCTCCACCCTCTCCACCAAAAGATTTCCTGTTGACTCCATGTAACTCAGAGGGACAGATTTGGGGTGGGGGGGAGGGAAAGAAAACACAGGTGGTTAGGTATGCCCAATGTCACCTGAATAAGTAGGAACAGTATACATATTGCACCGAGTACAAGCAGGGACTCCGGCAACTAACTATGACAGCATAACTAAAAGGAGAGAGCCAGAAGGTAACACAGGCATGAGGGAGCCCCGGGACATAAAGCAGCCAGCCACTACACGGTCAACAAACTCGAGTGAGCAAGCGAGTGGGGACTGACAGCATCCATACATCCCAGTTTACCAAAACACTCTATGTCTGAGGACCCTCCAGATCTACTCCTTTACCTCATAAACACCATTAACAAAAGGCTTGATTAAACAGATATGTTTTCAGCCTAGACTTAAATGCTGAGACTGTGTCTGATTCCCGAACATTACTTGGAAGGCTGTTCCATAACAGTGGGGCTTTGTAAGAAAAGGCTCTGCCCCCTGATGTAGCCTTCACTATACGAGGTACCAGCAGATAGCCTGCACCTTTTGATCTAAGTAGGCGTGGTGGGTCATAGAGGAGCAGAAGTTCACTCAGGTACTGTGGTGCAAGACCATTTAGTGCTTTAAAGGTCAATAGTAGTATTTTATAATCAATACGAAATTTGATTGGGAGCCAATGCAGTGTGGATAAGACAGGCATGATGTGGTCATATTTTCTAGTTCTAGTAAGGACTCTTGCTGCTGCATTTTGAACTAACTGGAGCTTGTTTATGCACTTATTGGAACATCCAGACAGTAAGGCATTACAATAATCCAACCTGGAGGTAACGAAAGCATGGACTAGTTTTTCTGCATCATGCAATGACATTAAATTTCTTATCTTTGCAATATTTCTGAGATGAAAGAAAGCTATCTGGGTGATGTTATCAATGTGAGTTTCGAATGAAAGTCTGGGGTCAATAATCACTCCGAGGTCTTTTACTGCTGCACGTGAAGAAACAGAAGGGCCATCCAGAGTTACTGTGTAATCAGAAAACTTACTTCTAGCTGTATGTGGTCCTAGTACAAGTACTTCAGTCTTGTCAGAGTTAAGCAGAAGGAAATTAATAAGCATCCAGTGTCTAATGTCCTTAACACATTCCTCAATTCTATTAAGCTGGTGTCTCTCATCAGGTTTTGCAGAGACAGACAACTGTGTGTCATCAGCATAACAGTGGAAACTAATACAATGTTTACGAATAATATTGCCCAGAGGTAACATATGTAGAGAAAAAAGCAGTGGACCCAAGACAGAACCTTGTGGAACACCAAACTTTACCTCGGTACGTCTAGAAATATCACCATTTATATCAACATACTGATAACGATCAGTTAGATAAGACCTGAGCCAGGAGAGGGCCATTCCCTTAACTCCCACAACATTTTCTAGTCTATCCAGAAGAATGGAATGATCAATGGTATCAAATGCTGCACTAAGGTCAAGCAACACAAGTAGCGAGACACAGCCCTGATCAGACGCCAACAGTAGGTCGTTTACTACTTTAACCAGTGCTGTCTCTGTGCTATGATGAGGTCTAAATCCTGACTGATACATTTCATGGATGTTATTCCTATGTAAATATGAGCATAACTGCTATGCCACAGCTTTTTCAAGGATCTTGGAGATAAAGGGGAGGTTTGATATTGGCCGATAATTGGACAGCTGACAGGGATCAAGGTCAGGTTTTTTAATCAGGGGTTTGATAACTGCTAGTTTAAAGGATTTGGGTTCATAGCCAATCATAAGAGAAGAATTTATTATTTTTAGAAGCGGTTCAATTACTCCAGGCATTATCTGTTTGAATAGATGTGTCGGTAAGGGATCTAGTACGCAAGTTGAGGCTTTTGATGTAGAGATTCATGAAAGTAATTCAGTTTCTTTTAGGGGAGTAAAACATTCTAACTGATGATCTGATACAGTTATATTGTTAACTACAAGGTCACTTTCATTGTCTAACCTTAAATTAGTAGTTTGAATTTTTTGCCGGATATTCTCAATTTTGTCATTAAAAAAATTCATGAAGTCGTTGCTACTACATACTGCAGGTGTGCATGTGTTGATAGTGGACTTATTCCTGGTTAATTTTGCTACAGTATTAAATAGGAATCTAGGATTATTTTTGTTATCTTCTATTAGGGAGGAGAAATATGTTGATCTCGCAGCACTAAGAGCTTTTCTATACTTCAGGAAGCTCTCCTTCCAAGCTAATTTGAACACTACCAATTTTGTTTGACGCCATTTACGTTCCAATTTTCGAGTGGTCTGTTTTAATGTGCGAGTGTCATCATTATACCAGGGTGCTAATTTTTTGTCTCTGACCATTTTCCTTTTTAGAGGAGCTACATTATCTAAAGTATGGCGGAATGTTGACTCTAAGCATTCAGTTGCCTGATCAAGTTCTGCAGGGGCTGACAGTGACCCAATCAAAGTTGACAGCTCTGGGAGATCATTTATAAAGCTCTGTGCAGTAGTTGACGTGAAAGTACGTTTAATACAGTAGCGTGGTAAGGTGCATATATTATTACTCAGACATATTTTGAATGAGATGAGACAATGATCTGAGATAACTTCAGACTGTGGAAGTATGACTATATTGTCTATGTTTAATCTGAATGTTAGTATTAGATCAAGGGTGTGACCACCATTATGGGTCGGTCCTATGACATTCTGCTTAATCCCGACTGAATCTAAGATGGACACAAACGCTGTTTTTAAAGGGTCTTCTGGGTTATTGAAGTGAATATTAAAATCTCTGACAACTAAAGCTTTGTCTAAGGAAATAACCAGATCTGAGATAAAATCTGCAAATTCAGAAAGAAACTCAGAATATGGCCCCGGGGGCCTGTAAATAATAAGCAATGGAATTAACTGGGTAGACTTATTTTTCGAGGCTACATACATTATATGAGTATGAAGAACTTCAAATGTATTAAATTTATAACCAGGTTTGTGTGTTACACCTAGATAATCGTTATAAATAACCGCGACGCCTCCTCCTCTGCCAGTTAGACGAGGCTGGTGTATATAACTGTATCCAGGAGGACTCGCTTCATTTAATGCTATATATTCATTTGGCTTAATCCATGTTTCTGTTAAACACAGTACATT